>NC_139484.1:61257244-61570766 GCF_008360975.1 Lichenostomus cassidix | reverse complement strand
GGATTTAAAGGTGACTGCCAAAAAGATTTCATTGTAGCATATAAATTCCTTTTGACAAAAACCTGTTTTCTAGCAGAAACAAACTGATGCATAATCCAGTCACCCTCACTTCACACAGCAGTGGAGTCATGTTATCTTTCATGTAAAGTTAATTTCAGAGAGAAATTTTCTCAGCCATTCTGGAAGAATTCACATGGCAAGGCCTCCACAAAAACCCAATGCAAGATTTTAATGGAAACTATCAGAAAAGCACAAACCTATTCCTCTTTAAACATCCAGGTGCTTACAAATCTCATTGATCTGCACAAGACGGCTGGAAAATCTCCCTTCCAAAGGCCACAGCAATGAGAAAAGAAAGATTGAGAAAAGAGAGATTTTATCTTTTCCCTGACTAACTCAAATGTTGCATTTCAAATTAGGTTTGAGTAAAACAAACAAACAAACAAAATATCATAATGATCTCCCTTTATGATGTGTTCTCTATCATACTTAAAACATGTTCAAGGCACATGATGTTGATGAGTCCGTGTCTGACTTCCTGCTTTTTCTCATTTTTCAGCACAGTAAGACATATGAAAAATGTTTTCTAAATACTGGGGGACCCATGGGAGGTACTTTTGCCAAGGAACAAGAGGCAGTGCAGCTGTAGATTGGAAAGTGCTTGCAAAATTGGCTGCATGTATGTTAATATTAATTATTATGAATGACTTTTGTATAAACAGTAATAAAAATTTAAAAAATGAAGTGAGTGCTGTTTTTTATTTCAGAAGCAAGTCAGTTTCACTTTCTTCATGAAGTTAAAGACACATTTTCCAAGCTGATAGCTTTGAAACACACAAAATCATTCTGGGGGAGCTGTGCTTGCACAGCGACAAAATAAGCAAAATCCAAGCTACCTATTTTTATTGCTGAAATCAAAGTCTCTTTCAACACACTCAAAAGCCTGGCAGGCTGGATGGAAGATGAATGACAGCTGTGGGGGAGCAGCTCCAGTGTTGTTCTTAACAACCCTTTTACCTCTAAACCAGGCAGAGCAATATCCATGAATTAGCCCCTCGTGCTGTGACTCAGCAGTAAATTCAGGCTACCATATTCCATTGATTTAGCATAACTACAGTCGCATTTATGGCACAAAAATGTTGAGTTATAATGTCATTTTTAACCTTGCTCATTGATTTCTAGCTATGTCGAGTTGAAACTGGTTGTCTTGTGAACAAACCAAGAATTGTGGATGTCAGATAGTTTCTGTGATAAAAACTTATTCCTGACTTAACTGATGAATACATCTCAAGGCTTTTAACCCCTATTGCCTTATCAAGAGAAGCCCAAATAGCATTTGTTGAAGGTAAGTCATTTGTACGTCTCTATCCATACTGATCAGTCAAGCTTGCTTCTCATATAGCTCCTGATAAAACTCCTCAAAGGAAAGCAGGCAACACACCAACCTATAGATGTATTTTAACACATCAGTGTTGAAATTGATCCATCTGCTTTGGCTTTTGGATGGAAATGGAGGGCATAGGGCAGGAAAAATGTGTGTGTAACCCCTGACTCTGGCTGGAGCAGTCCTGGTGCTGCAGGACCACCGAGAGCAGTGTGGAGCTGTGAAATGCTGCTCAAATTACACAGCTCTCACCATGCCAGTGTGAGTCCTTCATTGGGATTTACCTGGGGCAAAACAAGTTGGATGTCTGTAAGATCAAGGTGGGATTATCCCAGGAATGGTCCTTGGTATTCCCAGGATTTACCCAACTCTGCTTTCTGAGCCTAAGAGCTTTCAGCTGAACTTCACAGGGCTCTTGGTGGGATACTGAGGGGGGATTATTTTTTATGGTTTTGGAGAGCCCTTGCTCTCTTTTTGCTGCTTGTAGTTAACCCCCATTCATTGTCAGAAGGAGCAGGAATGATGGATCTGGGGTGGCAGCATCACCTTTTAAAGCTGACTTGGGCTTTAGTATTGTAACCTGGTGCCTCCCTCCCTGCTCACTGAGAGCTTTGTGCATGAGTCAGGAGCACTGTTACAGATCTATCCAGAAGGCAAATAAAGCTGCCTGGATGGGGGCAAGGGAAACTGCTCTTCCCTGCAGTTATGTGTCCCTCTATCTCAAGAAATTAAATCGGTTTGCAGAAGAGTCTTCCAGCACTTTGGAAAAATCCATCCTGTTGGCTCTCACAGACAGAGAGGGTTAGTGAGCTGCTGTTGCAGTGGGGCTGAAAGATGAAAATTGATGGATGGCAAGGTGTCCTTGCAGTGGCCAAGGCTCAGACACCCTGTGCTGGTTCTGGCCCTGCTCCAAACTCCTGTGGGACAAGAAACAGAAGATTTGCTCTTGGTCATGCTCTTTTCTGCCTCAGCAGACTGGGAACTGGAACCTCCCCAGCTGGAATGTCTCCATAGGAAAGTCATCTGTGCAATGAGCTTTCTAGGACAGCCTTTGGCCTTTTCTCCCTTCTGTATCTGCTCCCAGGGCTTCCCAGCAATGTCCCTGCACGTTCCTTCCAGCTGCAGCCACTCCATCCCAGAGGCAGGAAGGAGATATCTGGGGAAAAGGAGGAACCATCTCTGGATAGGGAAAGCTTCCAAGGGGGAAGGTTGAACTTCTTTCCCCCTTTTCTCTGCTCATGGAGCTGGCTGAGCTGGCAGGATGACCCACCTTGCAATAAATTCAACATGGCAAAGAGGCAAAATGTCCCAGCCTCCTGCTTCTCTCATGCAGAGCAAACATAAAAAAAGATGGGCAGGGAGATGTGAAGGGAAAAACCCTGGTTTATGTTTGCTTGCATGCAAGTTTCTTTTTCCTCTTCTAAACTGCACCTGATATATTTTTATTGGACCAAGATGTAAAACCTGAATTCGATTGCAGTCATGATTTCTGACCCACTAAGTGTTACTGAGAATTATCTCTTGAGGCAGAGTAACTATTTAATACTGCATATCCCTTGTGTTCAGCCATGAAAGCTGCCTACAGGGTCTAACATTTCTAAATTGAGTGATTATCTATTGGTAATTGCACACTCTAGACAGACCTGGGGAACAGACATATGGTTAGAAGAATGGCTCCATTTTTTTCTCCTTCCTTTTCTTTGGCTGCTTACTGCTAACGACTGCACTTCAGCTGTTTTCAGGCTCTGAAAAATGTTGTAAAATCTGAAGGAGTCAGGAAAAAAAAAATCACAAACAGCAGCTTCCCTTGGCAGAAATGTTGTTACCCCTGTCACTTCAAGGTGTTTCTATGCCACACAGACAAGCTCAGTAGAGGAGACATCCACCCACCAAGGTCTAAAATCCAACTAATTTTTTTTTTTCACTGGCTCTACTAGATTGGTGCTCTGTTATCTGGACATGCCTCATTTCCAGTATAAATTTGTACAGGAGGCAATGTACATGACTCAGAGTTTGCATCTTAACTCTGTTTCCTGAGTATTTTTTCTTTTCCCCTGGTAAACAGGAATTCGAAATAGCCTTTACACCCTGAGAAGTGCCATTGTGTTTATGATGACTCTGATTTCAGTAGGATGGAAATTTAAATTCCAGAATGTGAACTAGGGCAGCATGGCTCCTGTGGTAACTGTTGACCACAGTGAAGAGTGGTGGCAAAAAATGTTGTGTGAAAGGGTAAATCTTCCAGTCTGTGGTCCTTCTATGTGGAAAATTCCAGACAGATCCTGCAGGCTTGCCCAAGACTGGCTGCAAGAGAATTTGCAAATTCCCTACTAACTACCAATGCTCAAGCACTTTTCAGTGGCTGCGGTGATTCTACTCTGAGATCTAAATACTTTCATGGTCTAACTTAATGCCTAGAAAATCTGGAACGAACACGCATGTGAGTCTATGAAGTCAGTGTCTAAAGCTTTGTACCATTGAAGCTGTGATAACCTCACAGCCACTGCTCAGGCAAGCATTTTAGGCATCACCAACCCTGTTCCCCGTGGGCAAGATTATAGCAAGTCCCTTGAAGTGTAAGTCACCTTCTGAAGTTGTCACTGGAGTGATGCAGTGAGGGGTGAAGGAACACCAGGAGGTTAATCTGTGTGGATAAGGATGTTGCAGTCTGTGCTGCAGCAAGGGAAAGTTTTTCTCCCAAGTGCAGTTTGGCTGGAGATGTGCAAAGCATCAGAACCTGAATCAAGACCTGTGAGCTGCTGGCTGTCCTTGGGATCTCAGAGAGCTCTCAGGGATGTGCATGTGGCTTCATGCTCAAAAGGGATCTTAGCAGAGTGGGAAGATCCACTCTGTGGCATCTCTAAAACTCTCCCTGGATGGCCTTTCCATGCCATCCTTGCAGATCACTTGTTTCTCTCTCCATGACACACAACCTTTTTTTATTTCTCCAAGGTGACCTTTGAGACAGAGCTGCTTGCACAGGACCACTGAAGAGGTGGCTGTTTAGTGCTGTACTGCTGAATTTCAGCACAGCAGTATTTGGCATGTAGATGCAAATTAAAAGATGAGGAACAGGTGTTTGGATAAGGAAAAGGCTTTTAATTATGAAGAATATTCTTGCTGACTGGTGGTTCTGCAGTTAAATGGGTCTGTCATCATGCTCTTGAGCTCTGTAAATAAACAACAGCCAAACATTTAATATTAATTAGAAATGTTACATAGGCATATGCTAATATTGAAGCACTGTGACAGATTGCACAGCTGGAAAAAATGGTAAATTCTTGAGTCACATCTTGTGCCTGAGAGCATCCAAACACTGCTTGAGCTCTGTCAGGCTGTGACCAAATGCCCCTTCCAGTGCCCAACCACCCTTTGGGTGAAAAACCTTTTTCTGATATCCAGCTTAAACCTCCCCTGACACAACTTCAGGCCATTCCATCATGTCCTGTCACTGTCACCACAATGTCCTCACCCTCTGTGCAAGGAGTTGGTGGCCTTAAGATGCCTGGGTCTCCCCTGTATGTTTCCAGCCTTGTTCCTTCTGTTTGGAAAGCTCTCATGTCTTAGTCCTGAGAGCTCTGCTATGATGGGAGGGAAATCATCATCTAAGGTTTGAGATCCAGGAGTATTCAAAAACTCTGGTAGAAGGAAAGGGGGAAATACATGGACATGCCTCTAGAATTAATCCTCCAACTGAAATTCAGTCATTAGTAAAAAAACCCAAAAATATTCTGGGAGCTGAAGTTAGAATCTCTAATAAATGACTAAAGATTTACCTTTTAGTCACTCTGAGGTGTATTCTGTTCCAAAGAGCTTTGCTGAAGTGGCTGAAGCACAGATGGATGAGGAGCAGAATCAGTCAGCAGTGGTCACAGCCCACCTGGGAGGAAAAGCAGCAGCCCCTGAATTATGGGGAGTTACAGAAGGACTTGAGTAATCAAGCTCTGGGACTGAGTTAAAAGGTTTCATGGGGAGTGGGAAGGGTTGTCAACATTCCAGGGCAAATGGCTGCAGCAGTCTGAGCTTTTCCTTGATCAGGAGGTTATTAGAAGGGCAATCATTGCCATGGCAGGCTGATTCCTTGGCCCTTTGCAGGGTGGTCTGCTGAGAGCTGGCATCTTGTTTTTCCCTTTACAGATGGATTTTCTAGCGTGTGAACCTGCAGCTCAGATGGCCAAGGGTGGCAGAGCTGGCACAGCTAAATCTGAATTTCTTCCCAGGCAGTGCAACCACAAGGCACAAGCAGTACAGCATCCACAGTGAGCCTGAGCAGCCTGGGTTAGGTTGTGGCTTTTCCCTGGAATAGGTGGGCTGATGACTTTCTTTGTAGTGCCATCTTAGTGTGTGTTTGTTGTGATCAGGCAGCCTGGACCTGATCCAGCCTGTGTCTCTGCCTCTAAAACAAGCATTTTATGCTGTCTGAGACTCCTTCCAGTTCCTCCCCACACCACATCATTCTCCTCCTTGGCAGCCTTGTTCGAGTTAAGGACTGAGAGGAAGCAAAAACCTATCTAACAAAGACAAATAAATGAACAAGATACACGAAAACAGCTTGCCTTGAAACTTAAATTGCTTACTAACTTTCTCCTGGTTTTGGCAGGGAAACAGATTATTTCCAGTGCCCCAGCTTTAGGAGCTTGGCTGTTATTCAGTGTCTGACAAGGGCTTCAGTGTTGGGAATTTTATTGTCCTCAGCACCTGCAAAGGCAAAGCTAACATATTACTGAAGTTTCAAGGTAGAGTTTGATGCTGGTTGGTTTGCTAATTGAATATTTAGCCTGACTTCCTAAGGAGGCAAAGCTTGCTGGCAGTTTGCATATGTCATGTCACTAAATTGTAAACCAAAAATTGAGTAGGAATGATACCCAAAAGGCATAAGGAGTGTCCAGTCAGAGATGAGATCTCATTCCTAGTCTCCAGAAGGGAAGCAAAAAGGCAGTGTGAGGGTTTTGGATATTCCTGGACAAACCCACATAGAATTATACTGCCCAAGGATCCAGTCCACCAGAGAGCCTCACCTTGCACCATGGCCAGCTGCATTTTAATACTTTTCATGAGCCATTTCAGTTGTGGGCTCAATGCTTTTGATCCTTGTCATGGCAAATATCTCATGCCTCCCATGTGAGGGCTGCAGGGTCAGATCATCTTATTCCTGTCCATTCAATTAAAAGGAATATTTTTGCCTGCCTTTTTTGTATGCACTAGTCAATATTATCTTGTGAGACAAAGAGATATTTATGTAAAATAATGGGACTATTACCAATGAGACACCAACCTGCAATTTTTCCTACCTCTTGCAACAAAAAAATCCTCCTGAAATGGTCAATATCATGGAAAGAAGAAATCAATTCCCACAAGTAATGAATATCAGACACTCAGCTCACCAGGGCATTTACAGTTTGTTTCTATTCACATTGTTATAAGAAAGGTATTGGGCTGTTTTGCAGAAATCAGGGTGAAAGAGATGGAATGAAAGTTGATTACAGCCAATTCAAGACATCTGGAAGAAAAATCCTCACAAGTTCTGAGCAGGGTCACACAAAGTGTAGTGGTTCAGCTGCTTTTATTCTTGTGAACACTGTGCTGAATCAACAAAGGCTTATGCATGTACCTGGCTTTGCAAACAGAATAAATTTCCACTGCCTGTGCATTTAAAGCACATTTTCCTTAAAGGGGACTTTGCCCAGAGCATTGAGTTAATCACATGTCACTGAAGATTTTCAGAAATGCATCTAACTGAGGGTGGCTGCAATAGTGACTTGAGCTGAAAGTCCCCCTCCTTCAGCTCCTTCTTCTGCAGAAGCTGTGCTTCTAGGGCAGATTTTGAGGACCCTTAGAGGAGGAGAGGTGTATATATCTCACCTTCTGGAATAGCTGTTCAGTCCAGCAAGAGTTACCTTTCTCCTTCCAGTAAAAAGATGCCTGTAAAACGCTTCGTTGGGAATGGATTCTGGGTCTGTGGCAGGAGGTAAAGCAATAAGAAAGACACTCATCGAGGTTTTATGGGTCTGAAAGCCAGAAACATTTTCTAAAGAATTGCTCAATGTATTGAACCAAGCAAGCTGCCTTGGTGTCTCTATGATCGATCCCAGAGAAGTTGAGAGCAATGACTGCAGAGGCACTTAGCAGTCAAAAGATCTTGATACATTGATTTCATGCTCTGTATTGTCAGTCCAAGTCGTGCAGGTAGACTAGGCTCAGCTCTGGGGTTTATTTTACTCCTCCCATCCCTGTCAAAAGCCTTTGGATGACTCTCAAGAGAAGACTTTGGTGCCACTTGGTTTAGGCAGTGAAAATGGAGAAGCAATTCCAGCAATTAACTTCCACAGAAATATCCATTTGCATGCAGCTGCTCTGACTGGATTGTTTTTAGGTGAGAGGAGGCTGATGAAGAATTCTCTGCAGGTCTTAACACAGAGGAGATGTGTGAGTGAGCTCTCCTTCCCCCCTGAGAAGGAGCAGTGATCCCAAATTTCTCTTTTCTTTGCCCTCACCCTCCTGTGAAGGTGCAGGCAGCAGAGCTTCCAGCCTGCCCAAACTGTGCCAGGCACCCAGAGGGAAAAGGATAAATGAGAAGGATAAAACCTGGGATAAATGAGCCCTGTGTGCCTCTGTGTGGACAAATTAGATCAAGTAAATATATGAGGGCATGATCCAGAACTGCCAATTGCCAGTTGTCCTTAAATTATCATAATTTTATTATTTTCTGGAATAAAGCTCTTTTTTGGTAGTTGATGTCATGATCTTCATGTCCTGTGATGAATCAGAAGGGATGGACTGACACAACATCCACTTTGGAAACACATTTTGCAGCTATTGATGTCTGTGGCTCCATGAACCTCCCAGTAAATTTTGATGCAGAAAGCCTCTGGCCTTAATTTCTGCACAGAACAAACTCTGGTTCAGTGTAGATGTAGGGAAAAAAACCTCAAAGTTCAGACAGAATCCAGATATACCTTCTAAATAAATCCAGTTATCACGAGCAGACAAGCCACCACTTCCTTTCGATTGTAGCAATTAATAACTCACACCCTTTGTGAGTTTAGGATTAATGTCAGGATTAACACCAAACACCAGGTCTCCCCTACAGAGCTCAGGAATTTCAATACTGCATTGTAATTAGCACGTGTGAGCAGCAGAGGGTAGTGTATTACACCGAAAAACTTCCATCTGGGTACCAGGAGCTATTTTTGAGTGTTTTTCAGAAAAGCAGATGGATAAGGAAGCATTTAAAGGGAGAGCAGGACAGCTCCTCTCAGCTGCAGTCCTGCATGAAAGGGCTGCTGTGTGCAAACCTGGGCTGCTGCATTGTTTAAAGATGATTTAAAAGTGATATTTCTTTGGATGCAGAAGGTTTGTCTGTGGGTAAATGCTTAAAACTTCTGCACTGCCCTGATGCTGGATTTGAAGTTTGATTTCCAGGCGTCCAGGTGAGGGTTTTCAGGGTCCTGCCTCTTGTGCACCTCAGCTGTGTCCTCTTCATGCTGGGAAGGGGCTTGGATGTGCCCTGTGCTCCTCTCAATTTACACAATTAATCTTGGAGTGGTGTCACAGCCAGGTGTCACCAGGGCCACCCAGCCTGGCTCATCAGGGACTGTGCTGTAGGGCTCACAAAAAATCACAGCATGATTAAGGTTGGAAAAGACCTCAAAGATCATCAAATCCAACATTAACCCAGCACCAGTGACCAGTGGCCATGGTCACTAAACCATGATCCCAAATGCCACAGCTGAACATGTTTTGAACATTTCCAGAGGTGGTAATTCCAGCCACTGCCCTCGGCAGCCTGTTCCAGTGCCTGACAGCCCTTTCAGTGAAAGAATTTTTGCTAATATCCAACCTAAACCTCCTCTGGAGCAACTTGGGGACATTTCCTTTCATCCTGTCACTTGTTACTTGGGAAAACAGATTAACTCCCACCTGGCTGCACCCTCTTGTCAGGGATTGTAGAGAGAAATATTGTTCCCCTTGAGTCTCTCTTATTCCAGGCTAAACACCCCCAGTTTCTTCTGCTGCTTCTCATCAGACTTGTGCTCCAGACCCTTCACAAGCTCCATTTCCTTCTCTGGACATGAAAAAATCCAACTGCTGCTCAGTGTAGAAGTAGTTTTAAAGAGTTCAGCTCTATGGGAGTTCAGGAAACTTCTGCCTGGATGTAGTCTGGGTTAAAATACTGTGAGGAATATCAACTACCATCCTCTCCCCTCCTCCATCTACACTGAGGTGACTTGCTCTGGCACTGAAGGGAGAATCTGTGCCTTTCCAAGGTGCTCCTGCTTTTTCAAGAGTATTTGAAGAATTAAAGTGGTGTACAAACCTTGTTTGTGTTGCTATTTCTCCTCCACACCTCTCACGGCTCAGGATAAATTGCAGCAGTCCCAGTGAAGAACATCTCACCTTGTCATCTCAGTGCCTCTGGAAAGGAGAGCTCCAAACAGGTTGTCAGTGACTACAAAATTTCTCTGCCTTTCTTGTAACTTAAGAGAAGGAAATTTGGTAACTGGTGCTGAGGGAAGCTGCTGGAGAACAGTTGTGCTCTTTGAGATAATACATGTATATTTGCACATTAATATTTGCAGGTATACTTATATGTGAGAGCTTTACTTTTGCTCTTTTTTCCAAGAAAGTCCTTGTATAACAAACACTAAATGGGGTGTATAATGTAGGCAAGAGCACAGAGGATTTCTAAGAGATGTTGGGAAGACCCTTCATCACATTTTTTCACTCTTTCATTGATGGATCACAGTAAATAACCCCCTGGGAGATGGATCCCTAGGCAGGATGGTATTTCTTGCATCTCCTTTTGGATGAACGAGGTCAATGAACAAGCTGTTCTTGACCTTTCTGGTTTCCTCTGGAAAATGTGAACATTAATTTAAAAAATTCAGAGGAAAAACCAGATCTTGGGAATTATCTCTATCCCCCTGACACAGAGACAGCTTCAATATGGACAAACTGGCATTTAGCAGCACTTTAATTAGAAAACCCTTGCCAATTTCTGCTGGCAGTGGTGATGGAAAGGAAGACAAAAGGGAAAGGAAGTCAAAAAAGTTGAGTGATGCTAAGGTGGCTGTGAAGGCTGGGATGTGCAAGCACTGGAGCCTTTTCTGGGCAACCACCTGTGCCTGGATGGATTGTGCTCACTTAGAACCATAGTTGTCTCTGCTGCTGACTTTCCCTCTGACACAGAAATGCAAAATAATGTGATCTTTTCATCTTAATAAGGTGGATTTGTCTCTCCCATTTCCTAATGAGGTTCCTGAACACCTGCCAAGATGCTCATTACAAGAAATGTTGTGAAGCCCATTTCCTAAGTGGTTTGGGGTTTAATTTGGTCCTTATGGCCCTGGATAATTTAGAGACTTTTGATCTGCTTAATCACCATTATTTGTTTTATGGTCTGAGGCCTTTAGGTCTTTTGACAGTCATTCATCCATTTCTTGTGCTCAAACACTACTTTCTGTCCTTAATCATCATCTTGGTGATAAAGGTGATTTATAACTTTGCTTTTCCCTGTTCAGAGTGGGATATGACAGCCACAATCCCTCAGGTGTGCTGCACCCTCCATCAAGCAAACCATTAATTCTAGCGCAGCAAAGGTGTCAACCTGACTGGTTTGGAGCTCCTGAAGCACATGCATCTCCCTTTAGATAAATGAAGCCAATTAAATCTCCCATTAAGATCTCCTGCTTCCACAGATGGTCTTTCTTTTTCTCGTATGATAATCATATTAAAATTGCATGCAGAGCCATTTGTACATTTTAACATTAACGTTTGCTGCTCCAAATCAGCTGGGGGAAGAGGGAATTGTCACAGTTTTCATCATCCTCTTCTGCTGTCACTGTAATCCTTCCAAAGGGAGCCACTGCAATAATCAGCAGCTGAAATGTGTTTGCCCAGGCAGGTGAAAAAAGTAAAACAGTGGATCCAGGACTTTCCTGGGACTCCACTGTGAAAGGGAAACTTGTTTAATGAGAAATTCTTTCTGAAGGAAATTAACAGGGCCAGGGGATGCCATGCCCAGCTGGCTCTTCTTGGGCTCTGTTGAGCCAATACTTTCAGCAATTGAGGAAAGCAAATTTGAGCCTTAGAGTTCTCTGCTGCCCTCGAATGTGGGACTGACCAGTGCTGAGTGCTCTCAACTTTCCCTCGTTGGGATGACAGCAATGACAGTGCTGGAGAACACAGCAGAATGAGGTTGGCATTGGTTTTGTGTTGAGTTGTTTGTAGTAAAAACCAGCACCTCATATCCTCTTCCCAGACAGCATGAAGATCTGTCTTAAAGAGGGTTTTTTTCTCTCTTTTCTTGAATCTCCAGCTGGGACTTGACTTAATGGAAGTTGTTTCTAATTGCCAATTTAAATATATTAATGGCCAATTTCCCAGCAATTTTTCTTTTTGTCAGTGTTTTCCTTCAGCTTCAGGGTACTTTTCTCTGTCTCTTGCAACAAACCAAGAGCAATTAGGCCCTCTCAGCTCTTTTTGCCAGGCAGGGGAAGCCTCATTTCAGAATAATCATTTTTCATCCACATCTCATCCTCTCGCCAGTTTTCCACCACATTTCCCATTTCAGCCTCGCCCTCTGGTAGACATAGAATAATGCAATTCCTTTGTGAAATGGCTTTGCTGTATCTTTACCTGTGCCTGGAAAGACAGGGGTTCCCACCTTGAGTTAAGAGAGGTTTTACCAGAGAGCTGACAGGTGGATTTTGGGGTAGGGTGAAGCTCATTTCACTCCTGCTGTGTAGAGCTGTGCCTCCATCTCAGGTTTGCTGAACAAATGGAAGCACCTGTCTATTTTATTTGCCATGAAGCCCTTGGGTTTCATCCTTCACATGCGAGGCCATCCCTGGGCTCCTGAGCTTGGCAGTCTGGAAAGAGGTAGAACAAATTTGGTTTCATCTTGCACCCACAGTTCTCAGTGATTTCATTATCTAAGAAAATATTCCATCTGTGGTACATCATATACATCCCTCCTTGTGGTTTTCTAGGAGAGCAATGCCCTGGATTTACAGCTCAAGGACAGAACCTTCATCAAACTTAATAAAGGTATAATTTTAATTCTCACTTATTTTACTTTACAACATTTGCAGACAATGAGCTTTACTGCTTTAATGAAATATTTCTTATTATAAACCTGTCAAGTCTGCGACAAAAAGAACACTGATTATTTTTTCAGTGCGTGCCAAGGGGACTTAATTAATTTTTTTGTGATCACCTACTTAGAGTTTATGTCACAGCTTTCAAAGCAACTAGACCAGAGGGTATTCCACTTGCAGCAAAAAGGGCCAGACAGTAAAAATACATTGGTGTCAACATCAACAACTCTTTTTGGTGCTGAGGAGAAAGGTGCTGGATGCTCAATACCTTTTGTTTGTGAATTATCAGTTTAAGTATGGGGCTAGAAACAAAGAAACTCAGATCTTGTAGTACTCCATGATAGCCTTGGGCACTTTCACAGCTCTGAGTCATTTTCCTCACTTGGGAAAGGAGAACATAATGGAAATTCAGTGCTGTGCAAATGTTTGGCTTTAAAATTGATATGTATAAAACTGAGCAATATGGAGACAACACTGCAGACACTTCTGAAGCAGCTCCCACTACATCACGTGCAACAGAAATGTGGTGAAATTTAGTAGAAAACAAGACATGACTGTGCAGCAGTTGGGGACAGAGAAGGAAGAGGGGTTCAGAAGACTGAGCATGGTACCTGTTGTGTTTGTAGTGAACTGGGAAAATGATGTAGTTGGGAATGGTGTCCATAAACACCTGCCAGGCTGACAAGTAATGGGAAATGTCCAAGTCCAGTCTGAGCCCATATAGATCTCCCTGTCCTTGATGTTCACCTGCAGTTGCTTGTTGGCTTCCTCTTTATTGGGAGATTTTCTGGACAAAACCATATCGCTCCTCTAGGCTTTTAATTTTAATTTTTTTAAGCGTAGAAAACTGTCCATTTTTTCCTTTAAAAAGACAGCAGGTATCAGTGATACTGACCTACTACATGAGACCCTAATAAGAGTTTTTGTCCAAAAGTAGTATATTGTTTTGTGGTCATTTTCTCTCAAACCTCAGAGGTTTAAACTTGCATTTGCTTTGCTTCCCAAACCCCTGGCAGAGGAGTTTGAACCAAAATTGTGGTGTGACTGTGTCATCTGAGCCCTGGTGGGTGAGAGGAGATGTGTTGGTCAGATTCCAGGTCAGCTGAGCTTTTCCTCTTCTTCATATCCTGGAGCCTGGATCTGGAGCTTGGCTGAGGTGCAGAGGGAGTCACTGTGAGATTTTTTTTTTTGCTTCATCAACTCTTCAGGTGGAGTCTCTTAAGAGAAACAGACTCCCTGACCTGGCAGTCAAGCTCTTCCAGGTCTTCAAGACAAGCTCTGTAAGATGCCTCAATCCATGAACTGGAGGTTTGAAATTGCTCATCACAGCTGCCCTGCAGAAGGGTGACTTTACTGCAGCCCACACCTCTGTGATCCACACAAGATAAAAATCTAAACATTCCAGAAATGGCTTTTGGTTTGAGAGCTGGAGAGGAAGGATCAATACAAGTTGGGGGCTAAACTTTGCAATACAATTGAGCCCCTGGGTGCTCACAAAATGCTACTGTGATGCTACTGCTGCTGTGATGACAAATAATAATAATAACGACAGCCATCATCATTATGGCTTTTGGTGGAAAGATTTAATGCAGAGAGAGCTGAGAGGTTAAATGTCAATAAACACACTGTGGTTCATAAATGCTGAAGTTCTGCCTTCCAAAGGAAAAGTGCCCAGTGTTAATTTGGCTCTCAGTGTTAAGATGAGTTTCTAAGGTGAGGGAAGCCTTCCTCAGCTGTCAGAGTGGATCTCACATGGTTTGCATGCTCAGCCTCTCAGCTGCTGACTTTCCAGGGAGCCTGCCTGGGCTGGGCTGTATTTTCCTATTTCCCTCTCTCCACACTGTGCCTCTCTGCTGTGTGTGTCCTGCTACACCCTGATGCTGGAAATTACACCATTGTGTAATTGTTCATAAAGGCCTCATGGAGCCACATGTCCCTGCAAATGACACCAGAATGCCTGCTCAAGTGGCACATAAGTCAATGGTGGCTGTCAGGTCTGAGCTGAAATCTCTCACTGGATAGAAAAAAAAATGATTATTGATACTTACAGTCTTTACCTCCAGACCTTATTGTTTCTGTGTCTTATTTTCAGAGGAAGGAGGGGACAATTACCAGCATTTTATGGGGATATAAAATGAGTTATTACCCACTGTTTAGTACTTGGTTATTCTTTTTCATTTGAAAATTAGAAAGAAAAATAACAGGGAAAAATGAAAACACAAAAGCCACGCATACAAAAGAGAAACTTGACCTGTTTGGGTAGGATGGGTTCTCTGTCCTACACTGACATTTTTCCCTAGGTAAAGTCACCCCACAGAGTCAGGAGGCTTCTCAAAGCTGGAGCTGCTCCTTTGTAAATTAAATTATGGTGTGCAAAAAGCTGGGAGTGCTGCTGGTTTTGCTTTACTTGAGGTTTTGTTGGTCACTAGAAAACAGGCCAAAATATCAGGGCCAAAATAAGGGGGGAAACATTGGAATATTGTACATGCAGTGAAGAAAAATTCACTCCAAAATAACCCAGGGGAACAGAAGTCTTTTACTGAAAATGATTTAGCAAGACTGAGAATCTTGTTTTGGTGGAGAGTGAGAGAGTGTGCCTGGTGTACAGAGTGGGACATCGTGGTGATCTCCAAATTCACAGTTCCTGCCTTGACTTTGTTCACAAGATCTTCCTCTGGTGCCTTAAACCTCACAAACACCATCATTCCCATTCTCAAAAAACAGACTTCCACTGGGCTGTGGCAGTAGATTTCAAATATATCCTTGATTTCCTCAAGGATTTTTTCCCTTTGGGAAGAGGAGAGTGGATAGTCTGAGCATGGATAGGGTGAAAAATAAAAGTAGTCAGAATATTTCAATTTTGTAGAGATTTTCATCTGAAGATGTACAAAGCAAACTGGTACCCATTAAAGGGGTATGAAGGGGTGGTGGATCCCCCACTTTCCTCCTTTTCATCCTCATTCCTTCCCAAGTAACCAACCCACATCTACTTACCTTTTTTATTCACTGGTCACCATTTTGCCGTGTCCATCCCCAAACTCACTGTTTCTGATATGGTTATTTGCCATCTCTGATATTTGCAATCTCATCTCATTTTTTGCAGCATGGCTGACTTTGTTCCCCAGGTGCTGCTGCTGGCCTTGCTATACTCAGATCCCCAAAAATTCTATGGTGTTCCTGTCCAGTCCCCACCCAACCTGGCCACTCCTCACAGCTCTATCTGTAGCTTTATTGGTTTCTTACATTGTTATTTAATACATTCAGCACTTTCTTGTGCCATACCTGGAAGTTTTCCACATCCATCCAGTTATCCAGACCTCAGCCAGAGCTTTGTCCTCTGCCTGCAGCCTCAGCACTCCCAGCTGGGCATGCTGGACATGGAGAAAGTGTTGCATTTTTTCTTTCATTTCATTGCTGAATAATCTACTCGCTTCAGGCTTTCTTTATTAGAAAAGTTAACTCCTCTAGCTAATATTTTATTAAAACATAGCTTTTGGGGGCTGAAAAGCCTTTTCAGTCTCTCTAAGGAGGACACAGGCAGAAGGTATAGCCGCATCCCCACCAGTCCTTGTCACAGATGTTGCTGGTCCTCTGCTCAGGACCAAATCTCTCTAACAAGCCTTTTGCTTTCTGGAGACTCTCTGTGGCTTGTCTCACATGTCTGCCTGGGAAGCATTTGTGACAGGAGCAGCTTAAATCCTTCTCAGAGAAGCTGTTCTCTTGGATTTTGGCACCTGTCTGATTTTGGAATTGTGCGCCAGGGTTTGGTCAGATCCCTCACCATGCACTGCTGTCCAGGATAATGCTGTGCAGCTCAGCCTTATTAATTCTCAAACGAGACTGAGCAGTGCTTTAGAAGGATGCTTAGCTTGATCCCCCAGTGCCTTTCTCTGCATTATCACATGTACTGCTTTAGATGTGACTGAGAGGAGGAAGAGCACCCAGCAATTCTTCACTGACTGCTTACTTTGCCAGAAATACCAATGTGTAAAATTAAGAACTGTTGAGTCATTGCTTGCATATATTATTCAGTTCTTCTTCAGGGATGGTTATTTTTTTTCTGGAGCGAGGAGTGAAGGAATCTCTTGAAAAATTTCAATTATAATTTTTTTTCCAATTACTTAATACAAATGTTTCTGTGACTTTCCTAGGGGCTGCTTGCCTAAGTCAGGAACACCTGCATGTGGCAGATATTCAGGGATGAAGCTTTACAGCAAAAAGACAAAATCCAAAATACCAAACCAAAGCAACAGAAAAGGAATTTTTCCTTTTAAGTTCAGTGAGACCAGATCAGGAGGGTAAACTCCTTCCTATGTAGTAGGAATAAAAATAAACAAGAAAAGGATGAGGAATTCCCCAAATCACAGTGATGAGGCATTAATTCTGTGAACTGAGATCACCCCATACATTGATCTCCAGTGAAGGGACATCCCAGTAAGGGATGGATAGGTGCCAAATGGAAATCCTTTTGGGTAGGAGCCATGACAGGGAACCTATGGAAAGAAATAATGCTTGGCTATCCATATGTGCACATGGAAAGCATCCATCATCATTATTGCTATTGTGCAGGCTCATTAACATTCAGCTCACAGAAGCTAATGGCTAAAAAATCGATGTTGCTCATTGAGGAGAACGGGAAAGACTTTTTCCCCCGTTCAAGCTGTTTGGAAGATAGGTATTTCCACCTTGAAACATTGTTCAGAGGGGTGAGAAAATAAATAGGGGGAGAGAAAAGGCAAAGAAGGGAAAGTAAGTAAATTCCTGTTGCAAGCAGCAAGATCTGAAATGCTCCTCTGGTCTGGTCTAGCAGAGAGAAATGGCTCATAATGAAAAAGGGTGGAAGAAGCCTTCTTTAACTTTTCACTTTGGCAAAAAAATTAGTATTGTAGAGTGGCTGGGCCAGTAATGCTCACCTAAAGCATGGCCCAGGTGATAGCAGAGCTTTGACAGTTACAGCAATGTGATATCTTTCCTAGATAAACTGATACTTTCATGTTTCCTTTTCCTTTTCCAAGCTGCTTTGGCAACTGTTGTCCAGCTTGTTTCATGTATTTGGAGCAGGTTAGCACTGAAGATCCCCTCATGCTTTAGGACCAACAGCTCCCAGAGCTGAAGAACATGTACAACAGGAGAGAAAAATGTGGTCTTCAGTGTCCATCAGGTTTTAAATCCAACACCCCAGAAGATCCAGGATCTGTTTAGATTGTTGGGATTTCTTGTGGGCAAGAATGCCCCAAAGGGTTTCAGCAGTGCTGCCCTGGTGAGGTGATGGTGCATTGGTCTGCAACAGAATGTTCTGACATCTAATTCAACATCTTGGTGGAAATGTGTTGTTGACAGCAATCTTCATCCTTCTCTGCAATAGGGAGAGATCAGCACCTCTGCAGAACCATCTGTGCCATCCCCTGTTTTATGGGGTGGAATCTGTTCCATCCCCTGTTTTGTGGGGTGGATCATCCTCAGGATTACATGCCTGGCTAACCTGTCTGGCTGTCAGCTGGTTAAGAGCTGGTGCAATTATTCTTTGCCTGTGTCACTGGCATCCCTTAAAAAAGCCTGAAAGAGACAAAAATGTAAGTTCTGTTTGTTTATTCAGGCTGTAAGGATTCTCATAGCTCGTTAGCAGGACGTAGTGCCTTTGAGAAGCAAGTTATGGTATGGCTCACTTGAGGCCTTCCAGCTTTTATGTGACTTATTTTTTCAAAACCTCAAACTTCTCCCAGACCAACTTCTCTGACACATTTTTCATGAAGTAGAGCTGAAAAGGAGGAAATTATTTTGTAGCCATAATCATGAAGGCCAGGAAAAGAAATAAAAGCAGAATATGCAGGATTTATACTCACTTGTCCTTTTGAGTGTCACCCAAGTAATCTGGGAGGAATTTTGTTTCAGGTATTATGAATGTGCTGTGATGAATAACACTGCAATTTAAATATTATCAGTGCAAACTGGAGGTGGATTCAGAGATCCCACACAGGCTGCTGAATGGGAGAAAGGGATCTGCTGAAAATTCTGGTGTGTTTTCTGCATGAGTCAACGCAAGATTGAGATGGTAGGTGTTTGAATACCTGCACACCTTTTATTTTATAGATAATGTAATTATATTCTCACTTCAGCTCACCTATAAAAAGAACTCAAATTTGCAGTAAAAAGATCTTTACCCCTTTTCTGCTGATCGTTGCTTAGCAAAGTATTTCACACAAGAGGTTTGTTATCTTTAATAGCACTAAAATTACTTTAAGCAATTACCTGCATCATTTTAAACTCTGCAGAGGTTATTAAAATATTCTCATGGCAACAATAAAGAAATATGAAAATAAGTAAAGACTAAATTGCACTTTGTCTCAAAAAGTCATTTGCCTTAAAGCATGTTTGGTCTTTAATTTCTAAATAGGCATTTTTGTTTCCTGAATTGCATATTCTCCTCTATGTTTGACCTTCCCCATTCCAACTTTGAAGGTGGGTCTTTTCCTACAATAACCATTTCAATTTCAGAACAAACAGAAAAAAACCAAACATATATTGCAAAATACCTGCATGGCCAACCTAACAATGACAACCCAGAAATGAAACTCAGCTTTGAAAATCTGCTGTTAAATCTCTTCTTACTTTACTATGAAGAATCAGTAATTAAGTACTTAAGACTCGATGTGATAATCTACATGTGGCTTTGATTAATTTAATTTCCCTTTAGGCAGCAATTTCTTGTAGCACCCAGTGGCATAGGGCAGCTGAGGAAGAATTTTCCATTACTGAGGTTTGCTATGTGTTGGTTTGGAATCCCACCAGGAAAAGGGAAATTATACAGGAGTTTGTGGAATTATCAGCAAAATCTTGTTGCTTAACATTCTAGAAAATGATGCAGGGCAGTAAGAGTCTCTTTGCTGCCTGTGGAACATCCTTTATACTGGTGCTCTTTGATTTTTCATCTCCCACATCCACACAGTGGAGCAACTGGAGCTGAAGGAGTGGCTTTCCATAGAATAATGATGTTGAAGGAAATTAGCATAGCTCTAATTAGGGGATGAAAGGAGCAATTAATTTAGAGATTCTTGACTTCTGTCCCACAGACCTCCTGGAGCAGAGCAGTAACGTTTCAAAGCACAAATCTACAGCATGGCAAAAGCATCAGTGAACATGAAAGCAAAATTAATTGAAAGAATAGAAAATGTAGAGCAATTATGTTACCATTTCATTTATTTTTACATGTTCTGTTGAGATAGCAGATTTGTAATACCCACTGCAGTTCAAAATCCCATTTTGCTGCACAGTTGTCATTAAACCAAGTGGTTTCTTGTAATATTTTTTCCTCCACCGACAAGCCCAGTCCCAGAAAACCTGGAGGCAACATTTCTCCCAACTTCCTGCGGAGTCCAGGCTTAGGTAGCAGCTTGGCCATGACTTGAAATGACTTGAAATGAATATGGCCTAAAATCAATTACAATCACTGTGGAAGAGCTGAAAGTTGCTGACTCAAGCAGCCCTTTGCTGGCTGCTCTGCTCTTGGTGCTTCCTTGTCTCCAACCTCCACAGATAAAAGCTGGAATCAGAGATCAAAAATTCCTCAAGTTGTTAAGCTTCTGGCATCTGCAAAGCCAAGAGTTCAGAGACCTTGTTGAAATCATTATCTGCAACTGAACAAGAAACACTTATTTTTTTTTGTGGTCACACAGGCAAGTTCTTTCTTTATATGGTTTCATAGGGTTTGAGGCCAGGAGGGGTGATTAGATCATCTAATTTGTCTTGCTGTGAATTGCAAGTCACTGCATCCTTCTTAGATTCTCCCTGGTGACTTTGAACTCAAGTTTTCGTCTCCACAGGCAGCCAAACCTTTGGAAAACAGGAGAAATGGACATAAACTTACTAACTGAGGCTCCTGCAATGGCAAGGAACTAACTCATGATGCTGTGTGTGACCAAAGAAGCATCTAATTCTCTATCCCAGTGCTCCAGAGAAAGCCAAAATCCAGATGAACACCTCTGAATGCCCAGGATTGTACAACTGTGTGGAGAGTTTTCCCTCAGCCATCCATTTGTTAAAGCTTTTGGGTGAGCTGTGATCTCTGAGCTCTGCTGATCATGTTGGTGGTTTGAGAAAGCAGGAAAGCCTGACTACACTTGAATTAGCAAAGGTCAGGCTGCTCAGAGCTCACTTTGAAGGCTGCCATCTCCAAAGACATCCTTCATAAACGTGGTGACACCACCTTGCCCTGTCAGTGTCTCAGAAACAACTCTAAGTTGAACTGATCCAATATAGCTTTGTTATCAGCTCTGATTTTCATTTCACCTCTCCAAGCCAAAACCAGTAGATTAGGGATGAGTTTCAGTCAGGTGCCCAACAATTAGGCAATTTTTAGGGGTTTCATTAGAGATATTCAGGAATTTAGAATAGAGATAGAGGAATCAAGATATTTCTCTCACTGTTCCATTAGAGCCAAGGGCTCCTGTAGGTCCTGTGTAGGACCTGCCAGGTCTGAGACCCCTGAGACACCCCAGAGCATCTTCTATAGCTGTTCTAGGTAGTTAATTAGACAGCTGAATGCTGCTCTAAGTGTATCATGTGTAAGTGGTGGGAGTTTTCCAGTTTTTATAACAAATTACAGCCAACAAGCACGTAGTACTTGATACTCTTCTACATAGCACATTGATCAGATATTTAAGTGCAGCTCTAAAATTTTAAAAGAATTAAATTATGACACTAATCAATCTCCATTCCAGAATTCAGACAAAACTCACACATGAACTTGCGGGTCTAAATTAAGTCTAATCTAACAAAGATGGCATTATTCACTTGTCAAATAATAAAATTTATACATTAAAAAGGGAAAAAAATGCCATTGGGCACCTACAGATTTTCTAGAGTGGCTGTAACAGTGAGGAAGACTCAGAGGAAAAAAAAGTAATTCCTGCTGTAGGCTTGGAAACCATAAATAGAAAATAAAGAAGTCCTGGTTGCATTTGTTGAAGGCTATGGACATTCAAGATAGTAGTGAGAAGAGAAAACTGGATGTGAGCATATCTCACAGAAGGAATTTCCAGCAGAAACAGGGAATTATGTGGTGCTATAAAATCTCATTTAGAATGATAACATACAGTCCTAGTCACACATATTCAAGAAGGATTAGCTAAAATTGAAATGGGTGATAGAGAACATGCCTTAGCAAAAAAAAAAAAAAGGTAATAGCTTTGCTTATTTAACCTAGCAAACTGCAGTTTAAGGGGAATGAGAGCATATTGACATAATGATATAAAAGACACTTTGCAACTACATCAGGAGCTTTGACAGAAGAAGTTTAAAATAAACACCTATCCTGACAGCAGTGCAAATATCTTTAAAAGGATCATGGCTACATTTCACCTGGATCTTTCAAAGAAGTTTAGCTGCAGAAAGTTGTAGTTCTGCAGTGAATTTTCAACAGAGACAACAGAAGTAAAATTAGAATTTAACAAGAAGCCTGATGCATTTGAGGTTTCAGGTGTAGCACACAGTTGTACAAAATGCATGGAGAAAGGACTGCTTGAGTCTAGAAGTTTCTGTTCACTTTACATCCTGCATTGAAAAATACAACGTTTTGTCCCTGATCAAAAGAACGTGTGGTTTGTTAGTTTGTTTGGCTTTTTTTTTTTTAATATATTTCCATTGCACAACACATTTAGGCCAGAACAGATTTGATCTTTTCTATTTATATTCTAGTAGTTGATGACAATTGATGTTCTTTCACTTGGGTTTCAAAGGCATGAACCTCATGATCAATTTATGCCTTGCCACAATTCACCTCAGGACACGATATATACCTGGCATCCAGTTCCTGGGCAACAGATCTTCGGGACAGCTTAATGACTGATGCAGCTGTGCAAGTGGTGATGATGAAAAGAAAATCCATATTTCAGTTTTCACTCAAAATAGGGGACATTCAATCAGTAATTCCGGGGGAGGACAAAGGCAGAGATGTGAAAGATTTTGGCCTGGGCTCATTTTTATAGCTGTCAATAGAAATAGTTTACGTGGGCTCCTGGATTTACTCAAAGACAGGGTACAGATGGCCTATTTGTCATTAAAAGAGCATTTTAATGCAAGCTTGACCAGGTCTGAGATGTTATCATTTAGAAACACTGTGAAATGTCACTGACCTTTCTTCACAGAAGTTTGATGGTGAGAGATAAAGTGAAGATGAGAGTGGCAGTCCTGTCAGATCTGTGGGAAGGGAAACTGGGAAAGTCAGAGAAACCACTTTGAGCCCAATGGCCTCAAATCACCAAATTTTATGCACGTCTGACTTCAAGCACAGCAATGAGACACATGGATGTACACAAAACAAATCACCTTCCTAAGATGGTTTTAATCTCAGTCTGGGATGAGACCCAAGAAGAATAAATACAGTAAATTGCCTAGAAAGGAAAGTAATATGTGCAAAACTTGCTGTTATTTACTGACATTAAGAAATGTCAGCAGAGGGTTCAGGGCTGGGCAGTGCTCAGATCACTGCCCCTCTGAGTCACTCAGACTGTGCTCAGGAACTGATGGTCAAGCTGAACCAAAAATAGACAGAGAAGTCGATTATTTTAATTATTGCTTGCAAACCCATAAATTATTAAATTCTGGAACATAAATTGTGATAGATTTGTAGGAAGGAGGACAGGGAATAACATTAGAAGTCCACCAGAGGTGCAATCTACCTCAGAATGCAAGTAGGGAACAGGGAGACTCCCATTAGATGTGAATTTGCAATTAAATCCTCAAATGAGGGTTTGCTTTGGACTCCTCCAGCTCTGCTTTTCTGTCCCTGCTTGGTCCCACGTTGCAGTGTAGAAGAGAGTGGGAAGATGTGAGAGAAAAGCCTGTCTGGAAGAGCTTTATCAGTGTGAGGTAAGGAGGGGACAGTGAGAAGGGAGATACCCCAGGCAAACAGCACCGAGTGAGAATGGTACTAAAAATTATTAATATACAACTTGGTTTGGAGCAGGGAGATGTTTTGTCTCGCCCAAAATTCAGGGCAGGAGTGTTCTGGTGCAGATCAGAAACAAAATGGTGCCTCGGGTAGAAAATGCTGTGAGCTTGGGCAGATGCTGAGGTAAAGATGGGATAAATTAGCTTTACCTGCTTGGCTGGGCACATTCCTCTGAGAGCTGGCAGCATTCCTGCTCCCTCAGGTGCTGTTAATGGTCCCAAAGTGACCATGGGGGAGCAAGATAAAGCAAATTAACCTGCCTCTGACCACAGTGAGACCACCACAAGCAGCACCTGTGTGGAGCTTTTCTTGCCCAAAAGTTGCTGTTTCCCTGCTGCCCAGCACTCTGGGCAGGTAATTGGACATCGATGCCTTCTCTTTGAACTGTTTGCTGCAGCACTGGAGGATTTTGTTAGATATTTTATCTTTTATGTATCATTCACATGGTTTTGGCAGTTCTCCAAAAACAGTGATGCTCTTTGAAATTATTTCTGGTTTTTGATCGTTTGGTTGTTTTTAGAGAGAATATTCTCTGCTGGACCTGGGTTAGAACAGCTCTTCCTTTAAGCTACTTAGAGGTGAATTTTAAGGGGCAGAAGGGGAAGGAGAGGAGTGAGTTACACCTGACTTCATGAGACAAAGTAAAGGGCAGCATTATATTTTTCCTGTTTTCCTCGTCAGGCCAGTGATCTATGCCTGGGAGGGAGAGCATTTGACTGACAAAGAGACCTGGCAGGGGGAGGGAAAAGGCAGGAGAATCTTTCTCATATATTTTTGAAAAACAAAGCTCATTCTGCCAAGGAGAAAGAAAGCAGGGAAAGTCTGGTTGTTCACAGGCAAAGGAGCCCAAAAGCTAAACTTTTTATTAAACCCTTGCACTAAGAGGTCTGCAGGCTGCTTCATCTTCCCAGGAGAAAGATCTCCACAGGACAAGCCCGTGGCTGCTCCCAGCTGGGGCAGGGGATGTTTTATGGCTCTGAGCTTGCAGGGAAGCTCAGTCCCACAGATGATTCAGACTGCAGATGCTGAGGTACTTTCATTTCAGGAATCGCTATGAAATGAGGCTTTATATTGCAGCATTGAAATACTCAGGGAAAATCTATTGAGGCAGCTGCAGGATAGGGTCAGCAGGCAGCACAGCCACAAGCCCAGGGGACTCGAATTTACACAAACTGCCACAAGCAAACACACCAGGGGTGACATTTAAATGGTCTCTTCACTCTTAGCTGTGCTACCAAAACAAGTAATTTGTGGATGATACAAAACTAGGAGGAGAGTCTGATGTGACAAATGATTGAGTAGCTGCCCAGGGGGCTCAGATTAATTTGAAGAAAGGGCTAAATTAAACTCCGTGAGGTTTGGCTAAGGGAAGCACAAAACTCTGTTCTTGGGGTGGAGAAACCATCTGGGAGCTGACTGCCTGAAAAGCAGCCCCACTGGTGAGGACCTTCCTTCCTTCCTTCCATCCATCCATCCATCCATCCATCCATCTCCATCCATCCAGGGCATGCTGGGAGGGAGCTGGGCTGGCCAGGGCTGTTGAACATGATGAACATGATGGAGAGACCAGAGGAGTGATGGATAAGTTTTATCCATATAACACCATAAAGGGTTACACTAACACTTTTTATTTAAACCAAGCCCCAGAGCTTTCTTTTTTTTTTTTTTTTTCCTTTCTTTTTTTTTGTCTCTCTTCTTTTTCTGAGGATTGATTGACTGGGAGAGCTGATGGCTTGAAGCAAGACTGCAGGGCGTTGAGGCAGCTGGCCATCAGCTCCACAGGAAATGCCCAAGAGTGAGGCTGTTACTGCAGATGGAGGAACATGTTCTAGTGGATGCTAAGTTACGGGATTTGTTGTCATTTTTTATTTCCTTTGCTGGGAAATAATTTCTGAGGAAAAGGAAGAAGTATCAAAACAATTTCTCCGAGGTGGCAGGAGGCAGAGCAGGGAAGTTGAAATGCCTCAAATGGTTAATGTCAGGGATGGATGAAAGTGACTTGACAAGGATTTCAACTTTTCTGCATTCTCACTGCAAGAGGTCATCTAATTTGAATCCTGCTTGAGCAAAATTTTTAAATATTGGACAAATGTAGCCATTCACAACTTCAATCAAACTTCAAAACTTATTTTCAGGAATTTATCTCAGTTTTTATGCTTTTATTTGTAAGCAGATTTTCCTTATTTGCTTCTAAAAAAAATTATTTTGCTCATCATGCAAAATTATTCAGTGATGTTTTCTATGAGAACGTTTTCTGACACGCACAGACATTTACTGCAATAGTGGCTTTCAAGATTTGCTCTTTGAATTTGCTATTTATGATTTGCTTTTCTTTTCCTCAGGCATTCCTGCCTATGGATATGAGCCCAGGAGGAAATCTTCAGAATATCACTAACTGTCTTTGTAAGACCTATCCAGGGAATTTTGCTTTCCATTTTGTTTGAGAAGATTTGGCAAGTTGAAAAAGTAGAATGTTTAGATGAGGAGGAGGGACAAATAAGGTGATTATGGCCCCTATTATCTGTGTCTGGTACAAAAAGTTTTTGTGTTGGTGACAAAGCCACGTTTTCTTTTCCTGTCCTCCTGCCCTCCATCCCTCATTTCTGGGGCAGGGTTACACCTGGCCTTGTATGAAACATTTATAGAGGAGTAATAGGAGAAGTCAACATCTCTCCAGCCTCACATAAATGACAGTGATGCTTCATTCAGTGTGCCAAACGCTGTGTTTTGTTGGATTATCCTGGACTTGCCCATGAGCAAAGCTGTGCTCTGTAGCCATGAGCTCGTGCTGGCTTTCCAGGGAATGCACTTGAGTGTGAAAGGAGGATTCAGATTTCCAGGGCCAAAGAATGTGCAGGTCAGATCCTGAAACTAACTGGGACTAAAGGAAACACAGAAATTTGGGTTTGGTTTTGGGAACAGCAGCACAGCAGTGTAGCAGGTGTTTGGTCCATGGTTGCATTAGCTGGTGGTGCAGCCCAGTGGGTATTTCTTTCCAACCTCATGAACTGCAAGAGAAATCAATAAGGTTTTAGTGGTCTGCTTCATTGGAAAACTGGAAAAGCCCTTCCCAGCATCATAGCTTGGTGTGGTGTTCACAGAAGAAGGACTCAGGCAGTGCAGCAGAAGGTGTTACCTTCAGGGACAGCAGAAGGTGTTACCAGAAACACCAAATGGTTTCCAAACCAGCTGCATAAACTAAACCCCTGTGTTCAATACCCATTTCCCCTCCCACTTCAGAAAATGGGGTATGAACAGGATTTTTGGTTGATTTTCTTTGGGTTTTTTTGGTTTTTTTTTAATTTTTAAAATTTTTCTCTCTTTCTGTCATTCATGGCAAAGCCTGCACACTCCTGTGTAGCTTTTCTTCCAGTTAAGGTTTTTTAACAAAAATTTTGTGTACAAAATTTTGTATTTTGTACACAAAAATACACTTGTGTATTTTTCAACATACACACGTGTGTGGTGTTTCCTTTTTTGCCTTCTTTCTTTTGCAGCACCAGGTGCTGGTCTGCTCTCAAATCAGTCCTACCTTGATGCACTACTGAGGAGATACAATCTGACAAAGCCTTGGCCCCTATTATTTCTTGCCTGTTGATACTTCTCTGACAGAAGTAAATAATTTATAATTTTTTAAAAATCTACATGTTTGTGCCAATTCTTTTTGAACTGGCTGCAGTGCCCTTGCAGCTGTCTAAAAGCAAACCTTTGCTTTGCCTACGAAATTTCATTTTTAGTACAAAGATAAACTTCAAGAAAACTAAACTTTCCTCTTTCTCTCTCTCCTTTTAATTCCCCAGGACAGATACAACTTCAGAAAATGATCTCATCCTGCTTTGTCGTTTTGCCAATATCTTGTGCAAGATGAACATCCCAATAGGCACAAAGTATTTGCCATAACAAGGCAGTGTGTTTGTTTATCCACTTCCCAGAAGAATATGAAGCCTTTTGAAATGCACATCCTTTTTTGTACTTCAATCTGAGAGTCAAGAATAGAATTCATGTCACTCTGGTCAGACTACAGGAGGTGTGGAAACAGGACAGTAACTCAGGACAGGAATCTGTGCAGCCTCTCATGGAAAATCTCAAATCCTGTATCATAAGAGTCACCTTAAACTGATCAGAGCAATAATGTGCACAAAGATGACACTTCTGGGAACATTTAATGAGCTCTACTGTGGGACTTTACCGTATGCAATGTTTTTCTCTTTGCAGTTTTTATTCACAGATAATAAGAAGCCCATAGCCTGATCCACTTCAGCTGTTCTCCTCCCTTTCTATTTGCTTATTGAACTGTTCTGCAAGACTTCAAGCTGGACTCTCTTTTCCCTAATGAGACAAAATTGTGCTAAAATAAGAATTCCACCTGCTGTTGCCCAAGATGTGGATTTTTACTTTGGTAACAGCGCATGACCAGAGAAATAAAAATAAACCATAAACAGATACAGGCTCATCCTCAAATATAACACCTTGGTTCTATTTAAAATGCATTTTGTTTTGTTGTTTGTGGGTTGGGGTTTTTTTTAGGAGAAGGGAGTCTGTGGGCAGGTTTAGAACAGACTACAGTTGTGTTTCTGCTTGCATAAAAATCTGGACTGTCCATGTTGGCTTGGGCTTGTTTTCTTTGCAGCATGGACCTTGTCTAACTGCCTCATGTATCTGTTCAGGGATGTTATGTATTTTACTTGCCCTAGAAAATCATTGCTTTGAGAAAACCTAGAGAGAAAGTAAGATTCTGTAAGCATGGGTAGAGCTGGCACTGAATTTCCAGGGTTTTCTATTCTTTTTGCAATCCTTTGGAAGCAGAACTCCTCTCCACAAAGACAAAGAGCAACACTTCATCCTACTAGACACTGTTGTTAATACCCCCAAATAAATCTTAATGACAGCAGAGGAATTCCAAACTAAGGACTCCCATTTTCACTCTCTTCTTGCTCTTCAATTGTTTTCTAGACAGTCTTGGATGACTAAGACTGGGAAGAAAACAGGAGAGGTCAGAACAGCATGGATTTGCCAGCTGAAGGAGCTGAGGTTTTGTTCCAAATGCTCCTTTCTCCTCTGTGTTAGCAAGTTGAATGATTCCAGCTGAGTGCTGAGCAGAGGTTTGGATGATCCCTGTGGTTTGAGAACGGGGTGAAGCACACTGATGTGTGAGTGATGCAGGTGTGGGTTTGTGCATGTTCTGCCTTTTCATCTCCTTTTCACTCACGTTCTGCTGATGCAAAATCCATCCACTGGATAAAAAAGACCTGACAGGCTCCACTTTATCTGTCCAAAACTGCCCTATTGTGTCAAGTTGTGAAATGTCATGTGAAAGACAGACATGGAAAAGTACCCTCTGTGCAGGCCTAGAGTAATAAATTAATGAGCTATAAACAGCAAAATAGCCATGTCCTCTGCCTCTGAGACTGGAAGCCTGGCTCTTCACATCCAAACCCACCTGCCTGGAGCTCTTGAGCTAATGGTAAATCTGTCTGACATGTTGCAGCAGCAGGTTTCCTCTCCTTGCTCACCAGCCTCATCACACTCGAGGGAAACATCACAGTTAGATGCCAGGAGCTCTCATAAAGTTTCAGAGGTGGAATAAACCCTGCTGCCTGGATGTGAGGACATTCACCCTGCTGAAGTGTGGCTTGGGAGACCATGAACTGCTGCAGAGCCTGCCTCAGCTGCCTGCTGGGGGAAGGGGTGAGTTTGTGCACTTCTGGGGAGCAGAGAGGCACCAGAGGCTATGAGGAGCTCATTGCCCAAGGGGCTGGAGAGACACAGCAATGAGCTGATAGTGTACCTCTAAAACCTGTCAGAAGGGTGATGCATCCCCAGGGAATGGCACATTTCCCAGTGTATGTGCTGGGACTGACCTCTGAAGAGACCTGGACCCAATCTTATGGCAGTGGTCAGGTTGAACCAGCTGGAGCTGCCATGATGCATTAGGACACTTTTCTGTGTTTTGAGGGTCATTTGATCACTCTTCCCACACAGTCTTCACTCGTTGCTGCTCTGTGCCTACCTCACCCATCAGCTGGAGCAATTAGCTCGTGTTGGCTCAGGAATCTGAATAAGGAAGGGTGTCTAATTCTGGTTGCTTCTGATCCATTAGGCTGAGTTTTAAAATACGACGCCTCGCCTCGCCTCGCCTCCCCTCCCCTCCCCTCCCTTCCCCTCCCTGCAGTTGTTAGCGCAAATTGAAATGCATTTCATGTCAACTCTTCATACAAGTATGCAAAGGAGGCACTAAAACTTCAGATTTTCTCAAAGGCCAGTGGCTGAGGTTTGGACATCCTCTGGCAAATATGCACTTTTTCAGTAAAGGCATTTGCAGAAGCAAATAGGGCAGCCAGATTCAAAGAGGCAGTGCTGGTTTTTATCCCAGGCAGGCAGAGCCACTGAACTTTATTTAATCTTAACACTTTCTGAAACTGCAGCTCTATTTACTCTCACACAGAGCAAATGGCATCAGACCCAGACGCCCCAGTCAAGAGCTTGGGTTGAGACAGCTTTGATGCCCAGAGTGCTGGGAACCTCAGCCTGGCCTCTGGGAATTTACCTTCTGGATCTTTCTCAGATTAGAAGGATGCTACTTTAATTGTAAAGATCAAAGGCAAGGCTTAGGTTTGTGATCAGCTGGGCATTTCCTTCTTTTCCTTCCCTGTGTGAGGTGGTGGTGGTGATCAGAGCACTTACTAAGGAAAATAGTAATTTCTCTTTATTTAACACCTTCCAGCCAGGCCCCCTCAAAGCTGCTGAATTTATTGGGAAAGTTCAACACTGCTCCTTGAAAAACTGAAATGTTTGACACAACCTTGTGTGGTGGGAAGGGTTGTTTCTGAGGCCACGAGTGCAAAGCCTCAGATGTTTGAACCTTCTCACCTTCATCTGCAAAGAACCTGTTCTTTGATTTCCTTTTCCCCACTTTGCTTGGGCATTGTTGTCAGGAGACTCTGCAAATGTCAAAACCATTATCAGTCCCAGGCAAGCAGGCTCTTAATTGAACTTTTATTCTCCTGTCTAACTTGCTGCACTGCGAAGAAAAGGCTCCATTGCTGGCATGGAAATGGCCTCTTGGAAATCACTGACTGTTGAAAGTAAATTATCCAAAACTGAGATTTATGTGTAGATGTATTTATCCCCATTCGGACTTTGCTTTGATTTTTATGTGTACATGTACAAATAAACAGGTTGATTTTTATATGTTCATAGTATCCCTGTGTGTTTGCATACATATAAAATAATAAAATATAGGTCCAAATGTTTGAATACACCTTCCCCCTTGCAACTTCACTCAGGTATACAGCATCTCCCAGCTCATAAAATATACTGTTGCCTTGTGACAGGAGCCCACAGCAAATAAACAAAAGATATGGGAGGAAAAAGTGTGAAATAACAGTCTTGTTTGCTGCCTTGTGCTGTCTCCATCCTTCTTTTTTATCCTTTGTTCACATTGTTTCCCTTCTCCATTTATGTTGATCGAGGCGTGACAGGCAGACCTGATATTCAGCTGCCTTAGTCCATAAATGTCTCTTTGGATGATGCTGTGCTCCAAACAAAGTTCAGGGCAATTGGAACAAATATCCTGAGTCCATTATTAGTCCTTCTGCTTTATTAGGACATTTTTTCCCCTTTATGTCTCCCAAAATGGTTAGCTCAGCTCTTGTCAGATCTGCTTTGGCTTTAGTACTCTACTAGATTCTAGTGGATGGCAAATGCTGTTTTTGCCACTAATCCCCCAAAGGACTCTGAGCCATCAGAACCTCTTCTGATTTATTTCTCCCATACAATCTGACTCATTGTCCAGGCTCTGTGCTTCTGTATTTTGTCTTTCATCCCACAGGAATTCAAAATGCCTTACAAGGAAATAACCTAATGCTGACCATTTAGGAACTGAACCCTGAACCCAAGGGGTTTTTTTGGGGTTTTTTTTTTCTGACTTCTTGAATGGCCTCCCTTTCCCTTCCACATAGTGTAACCTGTGGTGAACTCATTTTTAATAGTATGCAACATCTTCACAACAAAGCAGAAAAATTTGTGAAATACATCTCATTTTAATGCTATTCAAGACTGAGTTTATGTCTGTAAAAAGTCTGTTTTGGGGTTTTCAGCTTCAAGCAGTCTCTGATGTGTGTTGTATTTGTGTTGAGCAGAGATATTTGCCATTTCCAGACACAGGACTCCTTTGCATGAGCCCAGAGTATTTCCAGTTCAGATCCTACAGATGTACAACAGCTGGAGGCATAACAAAACTTTGACTGAAGAGCTACTGTTAATCAGGTATAGGAATAAAAGGGACACCTCTGAGACTTTCTGCCCAGGAAAGTGGTGGAATCACCATCCCTGGAAATGTTTAAAACGTGGATGTGGCACTTGGGGACATGGTTTAGTGGTGAACAGGGTGGTGCTGGGTTAATGGTTGGACTTGATGGTCTTAGAGGTCTTTTCCAACCTTACTGATTCTGTGATAAGACAAAAATACCTTTGGTACCCATGAAAATTGCTTTTTTTCCCAAGTGTGTGAGTTCAGTGAGGTGGTGTGTTAGGAGTCAGAGATTCCCCTCCCCTGTCACTGATGCCAAAATCATTGTGGAAGTTGGAGAGCCCAAGTCAGGTCCTGTGGCAGCTGTTTGGAAATCACTGAGGGCAGTGTGGGTCAGGCAGTGAAGTGCAAAGGAAGGACTCAGCACAGACACCACGTTTGTGTGAAAATCCCACAGAGCTGGTTTTCCTCAGTGCTGTTTCTCTCAATGGAAAACTCCAAATTCTGCAGCAGCATGCCAGAAAACCCTTCCAGATGTGACCCCTTGTAGTTTCCATCCCACTGTCCCTCATTTTTTAAGCTGTGCTCAGAGATATCCTGTTCTGGGCTCAGTCACACAAACACAGAGTGGTTTGGGTTGGAAGGACCTTTCAACACCATCCAGTCCAACCTCCTGCCATGGCCAGGGACACCTTCAGCTGGATCAGCTTGCTCAGAGACCCATCCAGTGTGACCTCTAATGCTTCCAGGATGGGGAATCCACCACTTCTCTGAGCCAGTATTTTGCCACCTTCATTGTCAAAAACTTCCTCCTGATGTGTCTTCCTTTATCTATCTTCAGTTTAAAACCATTGCTCCCATCCTATCACTACCTGCCCCACTAAAAGTCAGTCCCCATCTTTCTTGTAAACTCCCTTTAAGCACTGAAAGGCCACACCTGATGGTTCTTCAGCTTTTCCTCTCTCCTCTGCTGAAACAGTCCCAAATTCCAAGCAGGGAGGCACCAAGGAGCAGCCAAGGAAAGGGAAGTGGCAGGCAGATGGCACCAAGCTGTGGCAGCTGTTCTGGCAGCACCAAGAAGCTGCTTTTGTTGCTCCCCACCATGTTACACAACTCAAGAGTTAAGAAAGGTCTTGCATGTGGATTTTTTTCACCTTTGCTGCCCACAAACAAAAATTGAATATTGACATGCCCTTTAATTAAACTTCTTGCCTCTACTCAGGTTGCAGTTCATAAAGAGTTTTTGGTTTCCTGTGGGTAACCATAGGTACCATGGGTGGGGAAGAGGCAGGGGTGAACATTAAATATGTCTCATTCCTGTGGCTTCTCTAATTTAAACAGATTTTTCTTTCTTTTTTTCCCCTCCTTGATATCTTCACTAAAAACTCTTCTCATCACTTGATGGCAGTAGAGCTATAATGTAAATTTATAGATACTGATGCTGCATAGATGCATCGAAGAAAAAAAAAGCCACCTCATATTTATGTTTGTCTACATATTTTTCTATGGGATCTGTTTTGTATTATAAGTTTCAAAAGACATAAGGCATGGGAAAGCTTTGTATTTTCAGAAGGGATTAATGCAGAGGATATTTCATTCATTCACAGTTGTCATAAATAGCAGTTGGTGCAGCCGAACATCCCCTAAATTCCTTCAGCTGTAACTTTGAACTCTGCAAAAGTAAAATTAACTTTCTTCTTTAATTTTTAACTTCTGTGCACTTAATTTGCTTTCTGTTGTTAGTGCTGTGGTAAAGGCAGCAACTCTTGTAGTTATGAGCCTGTGAGGGTTCACACTACTAGCAGTGCTAGTAATTGTTCTTTTACAGTCAAAATATACATATCAAACACAACAATACTGATATCAAGTTACTCCCAGCTCTCGTTACCCAAAACTCAGAGGAGTCCCTGAAAAATAACAATAATTTGCTATGTAACTAAGAAATGCTGTTCGTACTTGCGTTCCTACAATCCAGATGAAAGTAATCTTCATAAAATCAAGAGTATCCCCATGTTACCCTTTGTGTCTCACCCTGGAAGGTACAGCTGGTGTGCCTTTACCCATGATATAACAAAAATCTGCCTCCATTCCCCAGAGACAAACCTGCAGCCCACCCTGTGTTTAATGCTGCACTGGCTATGCAGCAGTGAACTCATTGCTAACTAAATTGTGAACTAAAAATAGGAGCTGTTTGCCTTGCTTGTCTTTCCCCCTGAGTGACTGGCATGTCTTAGTGGCTCCATTACCTGTGGCAGTGAATCCAGAGTCTGCCTTGCCAGCACCAAGCCTTTATTTTGCTGCCTAGATGCTCTGTGAGCTCCAAAACATTTCCTTGCCTGGAGTTAGGAGTGTACAATTTCATGAGCTCCAAATCTTGCACAAACCTGGCAGTGCCTTCTAGAGGAAAAACACCTTCCATCCCAGCGCTGATCACCCCTGGCTCATATTTTTACCCTACTTTGACGTCAGACCAAGCTGTTTATTGTCTTCTTTTCTACACTTCCAGTTCTGAAAAGTTCTGCACAAGTATCTGGCAGTAGCACAGCTGCAGTTTGTCACTGTGGAGGGCACTCCACTGCAGACATCCCTGGCTGGAAGCACAGCATTCCTGCAGAGTGCAGGCAGCATCACACTGTGATCTCTCTCTGCAAGTGCTGGAGCTGGGCTGACCAGCATCCCCTCCTGCCTCTGAGCATTTTCCCCGTTCTCAACCATCTCAGCACTCCCTCCCTCTGCAGGTGGCAAAGCTTTTGCTCTGCTTGCCCTGCCCGGGGTGTTTTTGCAGGGGCAGCTGAGTGCATCACCTGAGCTCATCACCTGCAGGAGGGATGCAGACCCAGGTGTGCTCCTGCAGGAAGGGCAGCAAGAGCCCCGACAAGCCCTTCCTCCCCCTTTCCTTGTGAGGCTGTTCCAGGGAGCATTGCTTATCCTTTCTCTTTCTCTCACCAGTCTCTGGTTCAATTAATATTTAATTCTTACACTCTCTGGGACAACCTGAGCTGGGGAGATGAGGGAAATCTTGTTCCAGGCTGTGTTGGCAGCCTGCTGAACAGCTGCCTGGGGAGGTGGAAGACACACAGTCATTTATCCCTTTCCAATCAGGCAGAGGTGGACTTGAAAATATCTCCTATCACAGACGTGTCTGATATATAAATAGATGTAAGATTTTGTTTTCTTTCCCTCATCTTCACAATTCAGAGAGAAGGGACTCTGGTGGTTTGTCCAGAATCACTCACTGCCTCGTTCTGAGCCTCGCCCCAAAAAATGCCTTGGCAGGACTTTGCAGATCTAATACTGAGCCCTTTCCCCTGAGGACAGGAGTTCACCCAGAGCCAAAGCATGCTCTCCACAGCACCCACCTTGCAGAGCTTCTCTCTGAGCCCTGGCCTTGCTTGGAGCTGCTTGTTCTGCCTCTGGACTCCAAGCAATCCCCACTTAGCAGGACCTGTCCTTTATGATTCCCCATTCCTCTGTTCAATCCACTGCTAAGAGAGGCAAGCAAAGGAAAACAACCCCTCTTGATACCAGAAAAATTGCCGTTATTTCACTCCAAGGTATTTTGACATTAATCATGCTGGGAACATTCAAATAATGCTGCCAGGGGAATGGAGCAATATTTAACTTTCTTTTTAACTTGGTCTCATTACTTGCTAGAAAGCCTGTTACAGAACAGCAGCTTTTTTGTTTATGAAAGGAAAAGACGAAAAAATACTCCATAATTTTAAGACCAGAAATTGCTAAAGACAACACAGAGATTATTTACCCCAAAACAACAATCTCAACTTTAGCTACAGCAACTTTATAGTTGCTGCAGCTTTTCAGTTTTCTGCATTTTACAACTGGTGAGAACTTTCACCATAAATTCAGAAATTTGCAGTTCCTTTATCTGTCATAAGGAAGTGGTTGTTAAATGGGTGAAATGCTCCAGTTCCCAGGGATGTTATGATCCAACATCTGCTAAGTCCATGGAAAAACTCCCTGTTGACTTCTGCCAGTTCTGGATCAAGCACTTTTGAAAAAGATGGAAAAGGCAGAATATTTTTGCCTCTTCATCATTTAGCAGTAAGAAACCTGCTAGTCTGAAGCTCCTCCCCTGTGCCAATGTAATTCCACTGGACTTAGGCCTTCACTGGAATGGAATTAGACCAAGAAATATTAGGGTGAGGTATCTGGGTAATGAATTATGTTTGTCCACAGGAAATGAACTCCTGTGATGTGCTTCAAATCCCTGCAGGCTGTGGGAGCTTTATAGATGACTTTGCTGGTTTCAGTCCTTCAGAAGGTCTGTGACCTTCCTGCACTAAGCTCAGACACTACTGAATGTACTTTAAAATATAAATGAGTTGGTCTGATTCTTTACCCTTTCACAGAAGAGCATTAGCCTTCTTTGTTTAGATGCTTTCTGAAATAACTTTTGCTCTGACAAACCCACATTTTTCCAAGGACAGTCCCCTGCTGCCATTTGCCATCAGCACAATTTCTGGGGTGCTGCTGAGCTGCAGGACTCAGTCTCAGGACTGATTTCTTTCCTATGGCATTGTAAATACTCTTGGTGTCTGCATAAAGCAAGTCTGACAGGAACCCACCAGCTGTCTCTGGTTCAATATTGTTGAACTAATAATTTCTTCTGAGGTCTTTCATGGAGAAAAAAAAATTAACTCTTCCCTTCATCAAGTTTTCTTCAGAAAGAGAGGGCAAATGCTCCAGGCTGCTGTCAGTCACCCTTCTCCATCAATTCCATATTGCCCATATTTTCAACACCAAAATTTGGGTTTAGAACTGAATTCCTCCCTGTCCCCCTACCCCAAAAGAGCCCCAGCTTCTCACCACTCCTTTTCCCAGCCCCCTTTCTTTATTGTACCATCTTCATTTTCAGCTCATTTGCAGCATTGCCATCTGTTAGGATGGAGCTCCCTCCCTGCACTTGGGGCATCCAGCCCTGACCAGCTCCAGCCTGAATGACCTCAAGCTGTCCTAGCATAACCCCAACTTAGTAAGGAGTTCTTTATGCTCCCTCAACCTTGAGCACATGTGCTTATGAGGACCTTTATTTAGTCTGGTACCTCTAAATCAATCCTAAATTGCAAATCCTGAGCTGTATAGTGCCTGCTTCAGGGTCCAGGCTTCTTTTATGATTTTCAGTATGCTCTTTCAATGCCTTTCTCTTAAAAATTGCTATAGAAGTGTCACTAAATAGCTATAGAGCTGTCACTTTTCCAGGAAAAAGGCTAAATAGTTGCCTTATTTTCTCCTTCTTTTTAACTTATTTTTTAAAATACTTGTAACAAACTATATTCCCTAGAAAATAAACCAGTTTTGGTTTTGAAATGAAAGGGCCTCACGCACATTTCAGGAGGATTGAAGCTGATAGACCAACGTGTTTTTCTTAGGATATGGCATAAGGCTTAAAGTATTTTTAATAGGGAAAGAATTTAGGGTCCAAAATAAAGAAAAGTACAAGGAAATTGCTAAGGGTCTTTGTCTTTTTCAGTGTATTTTGTATGTGCTGTGGTCCCTGTGAACCTGTCCTGGGTCAGGGCTGAGAGGGGAGGTGTGTCTGTGGCCTTAGATTCATGTTTAGGATGCTGAAGCCTGGCTGGGCACCAAGTTTCATGGATAATGAGCAAACTCTGACCTGGTGTGTGGGCAGTGTTACTGCAAAAACATGCACAATTCATGTTGCAGTTAAAGTGCTTGGGCACAGCCTGAGTTTGGGATATATATTTCGATTTATGGCTGCCCCTCCTCCTTCTGCCTCCTTGTTCCTGACTCAGATCACTAAATTTTTGGCAGATTTAATCCTCTGTGATATCAAAAAGACACCAGTTGTATCCCCAGGTTCACACCTGTGTGACTTCCAGCCTTGGGGATGAGGAGAAGGAGCAACATCTCTGCATTCTGGACATCTCTCAGATCTCTTGGGAGCTCTCTTTGCAGATACCAAAGTTCCTGGCTGCTGCTTGTTCACATGAGACCTTTAAAATGCTTCTGCACTTTTTTTCTGGTTTCAGATAGCAGGGAGGCATTTACTTCAGAGGAAAAAGCTGAAAGACTTACTAGCACTATCATTGCTATTCTGGGGATGTCTCTCCCGTGTCTCCATGGGTTTAGCAGGCAGAAGGTCTTCTGACAGGCTGAGCTTTGCCTCTGGTTCAGAGTGAGCAGCTCCTTACACAGAGTCCAGTGAGGAGGGGAAAACTCTGTGGAAAAGAGTTTCTTATTTTTTTTTAAATAATAATTGGTCCATTTCTGTCTGATTTCCTGCCACACTAATAAAGCCTATCCTTTCACACCAGCTCTGCCATGGATATGATCAGGGACATGCTGTGTTCTCCCTCTGTTGATCCCAACTGGTGCTGCTGCAATTACAAGGGTTATTTTATGTTCAGAGGAAGCTTGCTGGCTCTGGCTGGTCCAAACTCCAGAATTATGAAACAAAATGAAAGGGATCAGCTGGTTAAGTTTTCTGGGTTGCCCTCAATCTGCAGCAGTGGCTTTGCACAGCTCTGATGTCTATGTGTCTCTATGCCCTGGAAATCTCCTTTCTCCTGTCTGGGATCCATTTCACCTCATTATAGACATTAAAGATTTAATTGTTCAAGCTAAAAGAGCCTGTGTGGGCCTTCTCTGTAGCTGTTAAATGTTTTCCAGAGGGGGATTTATTTCATCTGCTGTAGGATCCTGTTTTACAGTCTCCTTAATACATCACTCTCAGCTGGTATAGAAAATAAGCGATCCTATTACCCTTCTCCCTTTGACTGTACAATCCTGCTTACTCCCTTAAAGATCATTTCCACAAGGAATTCAGGCAGAGAATTTCCCTTGGTGTTTTTTGGGTTTTTTTTGTGTTTTTTTGTGCAGGGATGTGCATAATTGCATAGTTTATATTTTGGTTTCAGCCAGCTCAGTTTCTGGGACACTGTGCAGTCAAGGAAAGTCTAACAATGACAAAAAGAAAGATAAAGGGGTAACTGGCTGAGGCAGAGGGATGTTGAAATAATACCATCACCCAGAGCCTTGTGAGAAATAAACTGATTGTGGAATTGCACCCTTAAAAAAGATGAATGTAGGAATGTCTCTTTGGGGGTTGTGTCTCATACACCAAATGAGCTTAGATCTCTACTTAGTAGGAGGCTGACTTGCCTTTAGCCTAAAATCCATCCTTGGAAGGCTTAGACAGAGGGACTTTAAAAGTCCCTTCCAACCCAAACCAGTCTGTGATTCCATGCTGTGCACCTCTTGCTCCCAAGGAGCAGCAATCACTGCTGTGCTGCAGCTGCATCCCCTGGCCTGCCTTGGCATATTCACTGCCTCCCCTTTGCTGTTTGTCCATCGTGGCTGCAGCTCAGCTCTCCTCTTGCCTCTGGGGACAGCAGGCACACGGCAGTGCCACCGTCGTGCTGGAGTGATGAGTGGAGCACAGACAGAGGCAGTGCCCCATTCACAAACCCTTCTCTTTACAATTTACACGTGAATTCATTCCCCCTGAAGTCAGCACTAGCGAAGATCAGAGCTGTTTCTTTGTGAAATAACGAGCAAGTCGGTTAAAACTGCTAAGATTTTCCATTAGGTTAGCAGGTTTTGGGCTGGGCACCACATAACTTGTGAAGAATGTACAATTTATGTGTTTCCCTGCACTGTACAAGCAGGAGAACAGGAACTGAAGAAAACCAGACAACATTTAGAGCCCTCAGTCTGCCATCAGCCTTAGCACAGTGGGGTGCAGATGACACAGGGCTGCAGATGGGATGAGTGATTTCTGTGGCAGCTGAAGTTCACTGCAAAAAGTTCACCAGAAAGCAATCCTGGTGAAGAAATTGCTGCAGGGAACTGCAACAAATAAGAATTACAATAAAGAACCAATGACAAGAAAGCAGAAATGACAGTTTTTTCTGGAAGCATTTCCTGAGTTATCTCCAACCAGAGTCTCTCCAAGTGAGCATATTAGAGCTTATACTATATAGCAAAAAAATAATGAAACTTGCTTAAAAAACAGGCATCCTCGCTGGCTGAGTGATACTGGTTGCTAAAAGATACTTAAATAAGTGAATAGCCTTGAAGCACAAGATGACCAGATGAAGAAAATTGTTTTGAAGGGCTGCTACAGATAAGCTGGCTCTCAGTAACATACATATCCTAATTCTGCTGCTGGAACTGAGGAGAAATAATAGCAGGACCATACGGTTTTCTCTCCCCTGCCTCTCCTGACAGCAGGATATTAACAGAGATAATATTTAAGAATGAGCATAACATCCTGTGACTGCCACACACGCAGTGCAGGCTCAGATCTCAGCAGCTGAGCTCCCTGTGCCCTGGGCTCTCTCAGCACAGCCCTGTCCCCTGTCCCCTCTCCATGATCTTGGGGACTCACAGCCCTGGCTGACGTCAGGCCATGAAAACCCCACTGTGAACTCAACCCTCTGGTTATTTTGGGCTCTCTGAGGAGAAAGGCAATGAGCAATTGTGGATCAGCACTGCAGGGATGGCACACAGGGCTCAGAGGAGATCTGGGATGGAGCGTGGATGTGGCCAGTCCACTCTGGGTGGTGCTGCTGTGAGTACATGAACCAGGCAGCTCCAGCTGGGCTCCATTCTCCAGTGGGGTTGAAAGGCAATAAGGATGAATCCAGCCAGGCTGTCAGATTTGATCTCAGCACTACAGGAGGATGAAAGACTTCTATAGCACACCCATCCTCTTCCTGCAGCATATTTAGTTATCTCACCATGACCTGGCTGCATCTCTTGAATGTTTGAGAAGGTTTACAATCCCCTGGACATTTTCCTTAGAATAAACTGGAGACTAAGGGAATCAAGGGAACTGTTTTGCCAGTGGGGCCATAGCAAGTTCAGCTGGAAATGAGAATGGCTCTCAGTGACTCTTGCCCCTGGGAAGAGCTGTGGCACACAGGGTTCAGTGCAAGGGTGCAGAAAATGTCTGGGAAAGAGATGGGAGTGGTGGCATGACAAGAGGTGCATTTTAGGAAAAATCTCCCTCTGACACAAGACAAGAGCACAATGAGTGAAATACAAGAGTCAATAGTTCTCTTTCAGGTTCAGGCAGTGTTTTTAAACAAGCATTGGCTGCTAATTTCTGCATGTCTCCACAAAAGGAGGAGAGACAGTGTGGGCCAGGGAGGTGGGGAGGAATGAATAATGTGGCATTCTCTTTTTGCTAAGTGACCTTTTAAAATCAAGGAACTGAAATCTAAATACCAGGGGGGAGCCTGGGGGAGAAATTACAGACAGCATTGCTGTTACAGACTCCAGTCCTCTACTGAAAAGGCAGCACAGGAGGCTGAGTTAAAGCATGAAGAAAAGGGTCACTCCTTTTTCATTTAAACAACCAGTGCAATCATTTCACATTTGGCAGATCATTACTAAAAACCTACTCATAAATTCCGACTCAGTTGGTTTAGAACATAAAATTATGGATTCAGACAGCTGCAGAGTACAATGAAATATTGAAACAAGTAGTATTTGGTGTTTACATTAAATATGACATGGCAAACAAAGTGGTTTACTTTGGTGTTTTCTGCATGTGGGCAGCATACATTTAAACCAGATTTATGCTTCTCTATCTACATTTTGAAGCTTTTCTTAAAGTCAATCAGTGATTTGTGTGTTCTCGTACTCCAGGAACTGATTTGCAGATCATTTTGTGATGCCATTGATCTGCTTGAGCTCTTATTTGCATCTGGCTCATTGCATGTCCCTGTTTGTGTTAAAATTCCCAAAGCCAGAGGCCATTGCATCAGTTAATCAATTCTTCCTGCAGTAATGCTTGACCTGAGCCTCATGCATGTCTTCAGCAAGTGATCCTTCATTGAGCCTGAGAATTTCCATATAAGAGAGGAATGCCAGGAGTGACCCTGAAAATTGGTACTGCAGCTTATAACAGGTGAAATGGCAGGAAGGCAGCATGGATGGATGTAAAACCAGTGAAATGAGGAGGATGCTGTGGCCCAAAATGCTGCTGATGCTGAATTACAGTGTAATACCCACAGGTGGGTCCAAGGGGGCATTGAAGAGAAGCAAATTTCTGGAGCATCTCTCAAATCTGGTCCAGCAGGCTCTGCTAAGTTTCGCCAGACCCAGAGGTCACTCGAGGGATCAGGGAGTTTATTTCTGTCTTCTCCTGACCACAGGCAGCAGGTCAGGCTGGCTGGCTCTGATGGCTTTGAGCAGAGTCCATCACAGCTTGACCTGCCCTGAGTGAATTGTGACAGAAGGTGCATTTAAGCATCAGAGTGACCTGGAGACCTGGTGACTGCTAATGAAAGGTTTTAAGTTTTAATTGTCTGCAGTCACTGGCCTAGTTTGAGCCACCTGCAGAGTAGCAGAAGTCTGTAAAGAGACAGCACTGAAAATCTTAAGCTATAAAACATCTGCTGGCTTTAAAATGACTTAAATAGATTATAGTCATGCTGTGAAGCTGTTTGTTTCAGTTCCCTTGTTTAGATTATACCAAAGAATTGCATTTAGGGGGGGAAGGTGATGAAAGTGAAGGTGATGAAAGTGAATTTGACAAAAAAGTAGAAGATGCTCCAAATCCTTCCTTTCCCATGGCAGGCTCAGAAAAGATATCACCTTTCTCCTGCTGGTACAGGACTTGGGGACAGCAGGGAGTCAGATGGCATCTGTCACCTCTCTGGAAGTCTGATATTCAGAGATGCACTGGATTATTGCAAAACCAGCCCCACAGTCATCAGAGGATTGGTGCCCAAAACTGCACAAAGAGTGAAGCTCTGATATGATGGGTGGGTAGCTGAGGCACAGCTAGGAGCTGCATCAGGTCCTCCTGCAGCAGATCACAGAGTACCACACTTTGTTCATGTGAGAAAGGTCAGATAATCAGCATTCGGTCAGAAGGAGAGGAAAAATGAGCCTGGGATTCATCAGTGTTAAAGCAAATGTTATAAATTATGTATGGCTACTCATTTATCTGTGTATCTCAATTCATAAGATGGTTGAGATTTTTTTGGGAGGGAAAAAGAAAAAACAGACTCAAAATTTCTGCTTTGGCTTAGTCTTCAGAAACTACCCTTTGACTTGGAAACAAAGTTATGCCAAAGAAATAAATATCTTCTTACTCCATAACAGTCCAAACATTTTTTAGGGCAAATTCAATAAGCCAAGAGATATAACAATTATTTCTCTGTTACACCCTAATCCTTTGACCACTACTTCCTTGTGAGGCATCATTTTCACAATTAAGTGCTGAAGAATAACTGGTTTTTACTAATCCTGTCAAAAGACATAAAACCTTCACACTTGAGCTTTCAGAACTCCAGTTGCAAACCCCTGCAAGAATAGGAGACCACATGAGTTAAGGCAACATCCATGAAGTGATGCATGAATGGCATATGTTGCATGTCAAAGTGAACTTTGGTCTTTGAATCTCAAGTCTTGTTGCCTGTATTCTCAAGAAATCTTATTGCACATTTCACCAGAATCTGGCAAACAGAGAAAAAGAGGAATTTGAGTAGATGTTCCTATTGTTACACAATCTTTCACCAGGATCAAGTTCTTCTGTTCAAGTTCTTCCTTCCATACATTTTCCTGGTCTATCTTTAGATAACTGCAGTGCAGAAGACAGATCATCCAGATAATGAATTCAAATTCTACACTATTCATTAGATTATTTATCCTAAATGCCTACCCTGTAATTTTTTGATATAATTCGAGATTCATTCTCACTCCCCTGTCAGAAGCAGCAAGAATAGATTATTCTCTTTGCAGCAGTCTGTTTGCTTTCTCTCTCTCTCCTTCTTTCCTCATCACTATGAACAGCTCCAGATCTGTCAACCTCTCTCCCAGGGGAAATGAGCTGTAAACCTCTGTAAGTTCTTCTAATTCCACTTGTCTGCATATGGTCTACATCTTCATGTGTGACACCCAAATCTAGATAATCAAGGCACTTCCAACAGTTAAGAGCCAAGGAATTTGTGTCTCCTGTGGTCCTATATGGTGTTTGGCTCTTTTAGCAGCACCAGTATATTTAACTTGATCCTGGCTGGATCTGCAAAGTCTCCCAGGTACTGTTGAAGAGTAATGGTTTAAGCAGTTGGATTCTATCCTCTCTCTCTCTAACTTGATTTTTACTCAGGGTTATTATTTTGCACTTGTCCACACCAATTTTTGTCATACTTGTTCATCCCACAAAGCAGTTTTTTCCCTCTTGTAGTAGCAACAAAATAGAACAGGAATTCACTGATGAAAACACTGAAGACTGCAAGACCCACTGCAAACCCTGTGAAAAACTACTCAATAAATCACTTTAACAGCAAACCTGTGACAACTTCTCTCTGTGTTTGATTATTCCACTAGTTTTGTACTAGTGGAATTCAATTCTTTGATTGTTTCTTGCTGAGTTAGCTTCTGTCACTTGTTTATGAAGACGTCATGTGAGGCATTGGCAGAAGTCCTCAGTAAAATAGGCATCTCTTGCTACTCCTCCCTCCACTGGCCTCTTATCCTGTCATAGATAGAGATTATATTTCCTTTACCTGATTTCTTCTTAACAAATCTGTATTAGCTGACATCAATTTCTTCATTATTAGCCAGTAAGATCATTTATTTATTATTTAAAATCTGCTCAACTATTTATTTAAGGAGAGTGTTTATATTTTCACTGTCTTTTGATGCTGAAGTTACCCCAAGTGCCTTCCCTGTCTATCCCCCTTTCCTCACCACTCTGCTCCACTTGGTTATCCATCAAGCTCTATGTTAAAAGTAGCTGCATTTTCCTCCCTGCTTGGCTGAATGCTTCTTCTGCACCTCACTGCTTTGGCTGCCAGAAGCCTTTCCCTTTGATTTTCAGACTGGATTTCTTTATTTCTCTGCAGTTTACACCTACTTTCTCTTTTGCTAGATCTCTTCTTTGACTTAAGCAGTTCTTTTCTCCTCCCTGGTGTTTATCCCCAAGGACAGCTTTGCAATTTCATCCCTTTCAGACTTCATTTTTCTCGAGTAAACAGAAGAAGCGGTCATCTATTTTTTTAATCTTGCATAAAATAGAAGATCCTATCAATTCCAGGAATAAATTTTCTGCACCTTTGACTGTTGGATTTCCTCTTTTTTCAGCACACATGACCTGACTTGTCCCAAAAACACCAGGTGAGAGCTCAGTGGTCCCTGAAGGTGATATAGCTGCAGGTCACATTTGTCTCTTCCGTGGCTGCATCTGGATGGTGCCTCAGCCCAGGAGTGACTCACACTTTCTTAAACACCCTAGAACACAAATCCCCATTTTTCATCCCCAAATGCATGAGATCATTTTGTGCTGCAGAGCATAATCCTTTTTTTATTGTTTTGACAAGCTCCAATGAAATGTGTTTATTCCTGGGTGGTTTTACCAATGCTCTTTATATTCATGCTGCTCTTCAGCTTTGTATCACCAGCATTGCCCATGACTTAACTCCAACTTTCAATGCAAGAAATTACTCACAGAAATACTCTACTGAGATCACTCTGCAGAGAAGTTTTGGAAGAATAATCCCTGTTCCCTTTACATACTCCCAGTTTCTCTTGCTCCTTCCCTACCAGTACCTTCCAGCTGTGTCTGCCTTGTCTGGAAACTTCTACCACAATATCAAACCTGAAATACAAAAAGAAGAGGAACATCTGCTTCATTTCTTACATTTTCAGCATCAACTCTTATGAAACAAAGCCAAGGAGCACCCTGGGTAAGACCAGGGCTGATGCAGACCCCTCTCTGCTGTGTTAATGCAATTCTAGGCACAGAGTTGTATCCTACAGCAGCTTCTTATTTAGGATTAACATCCTACAGCAAGCTGTACAGTTCTCCACTATCTCTCCCAAGCAGAGAGAACTGATTGCTTTCAATTAATTAAAAGAAGATGTCATGCTTTGGCCCTCACTCCCACTCACATCCAGCCCATGCTCAACAGCAGCATTTCTTGTAGTCTGCCTTGTGGGTTAGTTTCTTCCCTTTTTTCTTTGTTTAGTTCTGTTTTAGTTTGCCTTTTCTTTGTCAGATCTTTGCATTCTTCTAGTTTTGAGTAGCGTATTATCAATTTAATAAATTAGAATCACCATTTTAAGTTTAGGTATCTTTGCAACAGCTCCATGCCTCGGGGAAATATATTATCCTGCTTTTTTTACAGGCAGGGAACTGAAGCACAGAAGCAAAGGGTCAAATCTGCCACTGCAGATTTATCCCAGTGCAATTCAGGGAAGCAGACAGCTGTATAAAACTGCAGTTACACAGTGATTAACCAAGCTATTTGATTTGCACTTAATGGTTTATTACAGTCTTCTTTTAGTTTGGCTATATTTACTAAATCTGCCATGGAGCAGCTTAGGGTCAGGATGCTAAATCAGCATAATGATTTTCAAGCACTGTGCTGCTGTAGAGAAATTCACATATTTTTGCATGTCTACCCTGCCCAAATGGAATGTCTGATTCAGCAGCAGCAGGGGCTGAGTGCACACCCAGCAGTGGGTGACACAGCTCCCCAGAGCCAAACCCCTCTGCCTGCCTCAGCCTGGGTTATCCGAGGACACACTTTCAAGTGCCATTACTTTTGAAGGGAATTAGGCTCTCTGAAGTGTGATTTATATCTAAGAAAATACAATAATTGACTCAGAGCTGAGTGCTTTGACCCACCTGACTTTGATGCTCATGTGCTTTCCCCAGTGCCAGGTCACACTCACTGGCAACAGAATTTTTCACTTTTCATCCTTGCTTTGAGTTGACTGAAATCTGCCTTTCCTCTTAGACTGGACAGCTTTTGCCATCTCCCTGCCTGTTGCAGGAAAAGGCTAAGCAGGTTTTTCATCTTCAGGGGTTTGCTGGAGGGAAGGATCAGTGAAAAGGCAGCCAGAAAGATACAAAGGATGGGTTTAAAAAAAAAAAAAAATCTTTTGGTTTGTCTGTGGATGGCCCTGAAAAGATCCTCTCCAAATGGCATCCCTTGTTTATGGGGAAGGGTTGTGCAAGGTGATTCCTGCAGCCAGAAACAATCTCTGGGACATTTCTTGACTCACTGAACAAGCTGATTTACAGCCAGTGAAACTCTTTGCGTGGGTATTCTTGGTTTAGTGTCTGATGAGGGTTAAAGCCACTGGGCCATAAATATCCTCAATATGCTCCAGATGGAATCAGGCAGCGGTGAAGGGTCAGGCTCCTGTTCCAGGATAGATTCTGGAGCAGAGGGAACTCATCTGATTTGTGCTAATTAATTTAGTCCCACTTGGTACCCAATAATATTTACAAGCCACACTGTACAAGCCACACTGAAAGAAGAGGAGGCAGCCCCTGCACCTCACAACAGTTAAATTGATGCAGTGTGAGGCTCCACAGCCCTGCCTGGTGCCTCACCCTGCGGGAGGAAATCCACCCACTGTGCTTGGAAGGGCATTGGGGTTGTGCAGGACCTGTCTCTCTAATTAGACACAGCCACTTGTTCACTGCTGAGCTGAAATCCATCAGAAAATGCTGGGTAACAGCATTGATTTTACCATTTCTGGCATAAAAACACCCTGCCTTTCAGCTTTTCAGACCCTGGAGCTGATGCTTGTGCAGAAGGGAAGGGGAGCTGTTTTGTTCAGGGAGGCACTGCTGAAAGTCAATGCTGAGAAATTATCTCTCTGTGTCCTTGTAATGACCTTTTAGTTATTTCAGTCCTTCAGTCCTTTTAGTTATTCTCCCATTCCCTAGAAGCAAAGAGATTCTGTGGGTTTGTTTATCTGCTCATTTGGTCTCCTCTTTTCATCCCCCTTTTCCCCAGGCATTAGGGACAAGGCAAAGACCTCATCTCTGCGAAGCCAACTGAGTCCCAGGAGGGATGAGGCTCAAAGAATTAAACCCAGGCTTGTAAACCCAAAGCACATCCCAGGACAGCCAGATTCTGACTGTCTGAGCCTATTTTCAATCAGTTGCAACATAAATGGTTTGGGATGATGACAAACCTTTGGCTGTGGCTCCCTGGGAACTGGATCCCTCCCGGTGCCACAGGTGTTGGCTGTCTTACCCACATCATTATCTAGCTGGAAAACATGCAGGGATGCTAATTTAAATGTCAGCTCTGCTTAGTATTTTATCATCAAAAGGACATTGTGCAGCTAGGATGTGACCTGCACAATTTATCTCAGGGAATGCCTCCTCTGGTGACCCAAAGTCGGTGGCAGCTCAGTACAGACTGAAAATAAAACTGGGATTTTATTAGGCTGCTGTTTAAGGATGAATCCAGCTGAAAACCACCTCCAGAGCCGCCTGGACCCTCTTCCAACTGTTTAAAACAAGTGTCACTAAATCAGACAAATGCTGGTGCTGGGACACAGCAGGCACTAATTTAACCCATATGCTCTGGGAGTGCTCCTACATCTGTTTGTTCTGGGCAGAACTAAATGGTGGAATTAAATTTTTTTTCTCCCCCCTATCAAGTAAAATTGTGTCACAAGCAAGCCATGCAATTTTAAGCCCACTGTGGCAGCTCACTAATTGGTGTTCCCATAGTGGAAACTCAAACACTGCTGGGCAGTTTGGGTCAGGGGTGTTTGATTTCTGGAGTCAGATTTTGGTAGGGGGGATGCAGGGATGGCTTCTGTCAGGATCTGCTGGGGACTTCCCTGGTGTTCATGGAGACAATGCCAGCTGGCTCCAGGACAGAGCCATCCCTGGCCAAGGCTGAGCCCAGCAGTGCTGGTGATGGTGCCTCTGGGATGATGTGTGTGAGAAGGGGAAAAGCCTCCATCAACTGCAGCTGGAGAGAGGAATGAGAATATGAGGGAGGAACAGCTCTGCAGATTGCAGTCAGTGCAGGAGGGGCAGGAGCTGCTCCAGGAGCTGAAATCCCCCTGCAGCCCATGGAGAGGCAGCTGTGCCCCTGCAGCCCAGGAGGTCCAGAGGGCAACACAGAGCCTCCTGGAGGAGCCACTCCAGGGCAGGGAGATGCCCAAAGGAGGCTGTGACCCCGTGGGAAGCCCAGGTTGGAGCAGGTTTGCTCAGGACCTGTGAGCCCACGGGGGACCCAGGCTGGAGCAGCCTATTCCTCAAGGATTGCATCCACACTGGAGAAGTTCAGGAAGGATTGTTTCCCATGGGAGAGGCTCCATGCTGGAGCCTGTGAAGAGTGTGAGGAAATCCTCTTCTGAGGAGGAAGAAGTGGCAGAGACAATGTGTGATGGATTGACCCCAATCCCCATTCCCCATTCCCATTCCCCAATCCCCATTTCCCACCCCTCTGTGCCACTGGAGGTGAGGAAGCAGGGAATTTGGGAGCGAATTTGAGCCCATGAACAAGGGAAGGGAGGGAAAAAGGCACTTGTAAGATCTGTTTTTATTTCTCCTTACCCTACTCTGATTTGATTGGTAACAAATTAATGTCCCTCAGTAGTGTCTGTTTTCCCCATGACAGTAACTGATGAGTGATCCCTGCCTGCCCTTTGCAAGCCTTTAGATATATTTTTTCTCCCCTTGTCCAGGTGAGGAAAGGAGTGATGGAGCAGCTTTTGTGGGCACCTGGCCAGGGCCAAGCCACCTCAACTGGAAATGAAGGATAAACTTGATTGTGTTGGAAAGAACTGCAGCATGAAGGAATTATCCTGAGAAAGATGAGTTATTTATTGTATGAAGCAAAATCTTTTGATTTCTGTTGGAATTTGCCTCTCAGCATTCCTCTCTCCCCATGGCCCTGGCTATCCCAGTGTGTCCAGTGGAAAATTATTACCTCCTTAGTGAAACTTTATCCACCCCTTACCTTTACAGAGCCTGGCCACATTATTGCTGCTTTTGTGGAATATTTATGTTTCCCAGAGTCTCTCCTTTCTCTACCCCTTTTGTCAAACATCTTTACTCTTTGCCATCTTGTTCCTTCACGCTTTTCATTGTATTTGCAGTCTTTAATTCTCTTACTTATGATCTTGTCTTGTTCTTCAATATTTCAGCAGCTGAGAAAGGGATAAGGCAAAATAAGACCAAATTCTAGTTTCTGTTCTCTTAAAGCTGGTATGTAACATAGAAATCAATATGACATTGATACCTGATAGGAATATGTAGCTCAAATAAGTATAAATGCCTTAATTATAGCCAAGGTCAGGTTTCCAAATGCTCAGTGTTCAGTGTTTGAATTATCTGTTTTATTATTATCATTGTGTGCTTTAATACATTTGAAGTTTAGTCATAGAAAATGAACAGGGAATATCCACTTCAACAGAAATGTCAGTATTTCATGTTGAGATTGGCATGAAAATGATCTCAAAAGTCTTAGAAGAAGAAATTTAGAATTTCTTTTAGAGTATATGAAAAGGACCTTAATGGCATATTTCCTTCCAGTAATTTCAGGCTGTGTGACTCCAGGTGCATGTAAGCAATAGAATGGTAGTTTGATCAGATCAGTGAATATTATATTAAAATATTAAGACTTTTATGCCATTCATGGTTATTTTCATTGCTATTGTAAAGGAACATCCAAATAAATGAATCCATATTAAGGCAGGAAAGATTGCAATGAACATTTAATTGGGCTTTCTGAAGTACAGTGAATATGAAATTTCATCCATAATTTTGCTTCTCACCTAATGACTACAAACTGAACATATCTTTTTGGAAAGACATTTAGTCTTGATTTAGCAACTCCCAAATGAAAAAGAATTTGCCATGAGCCTCAGTAATTTGTTCCAGTGGTTAATTATCATGCCTTAAATATGTACATCTTATTTTCAGCTTGCATTAGTTTACTCATATATTAATTGTATATTTGATTGTAATTTGCTCTATCTTAGCTAGTTAAATGCATTGCAATTTTTTTTTATTTATTCCCTGATTGGATGACATCTTTAAATAACCAACTTAGCATGAATTACAAAGTTTTACAATCAATTATATAAATGCAAAAATTCAAGAATTGAACTTCAGCTGAAAAATCAACAGATAGATTGTTCTGCAGCAGCCCTTCAGTTTTAGAATAAATGCAGAAATAAATTTCTTTCTGTTTTCCTGCTGATTTGCCCAAAAAGCACAGAAATGACTCTAATATGGAGGAACCTTTGAGCAACCTGTTATTTAGGGTTATTTAAATTTAAGGTCTAGTGAAAGGTGTCCCTGCCCATGGCAGGGAGTTGGAAACAGATGATCTGCAAAGTCCCTTCCAACCCAAACCATTCTGTGATTCTGTGACTTGGAAAATAAGCCCTGATACTGGATTTGAGAAATTGACCCTTATACAGAGAGATGATATACAGATAAAACAAATGTCAGAGAAAAAAAGGGTACTATTTTTCTGGCCTCTTTTCATTAACTAAAAAGAGCACCTAGGGTGAGAAATTCATATATAAATGAAATGAGGTGAATTCTTATCTGTGTTCCATGTGCACAATTTGATTTGTACAAAGGAATCAGAGAAAGGGAAAAAAAGATTAAATTAATGTAGATGAAACTTGAGAAAAAAAAAGCATAACATTCTCATTGAAATGTTAACCTTCATTGAGATGTGTATAATTCCATCAGGACTCCCCAGATTCATTTTGCTTCTCAACCAAATGTTTTACGAAGCAAATGATTCACTAATGAGTCTAATTCTCGTCGGTGTGATGGGATTTGGGGAGGGCTGGAAAGGATGCATGCTGTGGGGGCTAAAGTGGCACCAGAAGTGGGACAGTGCTCTGCATTGCACTTGGCAGGATCATAAAGCAGGGAATAAGAGGATAAAGATCAATCTGTTGCGAAGGAAGAGCAGGAAGGGAAGGGAAGGATAGCAGGCATGCTGGCTGGGAGGTTTGCTCCAATTTAAGTCCCTAAAAGGTGGGACTCTAGGTGGATGTGTTCATCACTCCTGCAGCTGAAGGGAATAAATAAGTGGCTCTGGGGAACAATGCTGCCAGCCTTTCACGTGGATAATGCTCATTGCCTTCCGTGTCAATCTCTCTCCACTGACTACTAAAGAAAGCCTGGAGTGATTACTTTGAGGGCAGATGAATCCCCAGCCCCGAGTTTAGTCCACATTCCCTCCCAAAAGATGATGTGGAAGGAGCAGCTGAATTGTCTGATCTGCTCTTAATAACCTGAGAAAGGAATCAGTAACTGCAGACAGTCTGTTAGCAGAGATGTGCAGAGGGTTTTTCCTCTTTCCCAATTTATGTCTTTGCTGTTGATCATTTGGCTTGCATGACATGAGAGGCCATACAAAATGACTTGTCACAACGTTTTACCACCTTTATTTCATGTTGCCACACCCTGTGCTCTTTTACACTGCCTAAATAAGCCCAACCTACATAATCTTCCCACAAACTGTCTTTGAACTTTTTTACCCTCTTTCTCTTCTCCACGATCTGGGATCTTTCAGGGTCCTCATTTCATTATGTACTCAATTTCCATGCCCCTGTCAACTTTCCAACCTCACTTGGACTTTCTACAGATGAGCTCCTGCCAGAGCTCCTGCCCAGGGAAGAGCAGGAAACCTGCATTTAGCATTAGTGTGGGAACATTTTCATAACCCAAAGCTGTGTGTTTTTGTCATTAGCTGCAGGCATCCTGCTCTCCCCTGCTCCTGCAGAATTTTATATCCTGAGGTGCAGGAGTGTGTTGCACACTTCTTGGAGCTGCTGGAGAGCATCAGAGGAAATTATTTGGATCCCTTTCTCCTCAGCAGCTCAGCCAAGAGCTGAATGCAACAGAGCTCCACACAGAAATGCTGATTCCTGGTGCTGCTGACACACACATTTATAATTCAGGCAGTAAATTGGGTTAATGGGTGTAAATAAAAGGTCAGTGTTCAGAGCAGAGAAAAGGGCTGTAAATTGCAGGGTGAGGGGGGAATTTTATGTGGCTGAATATAAATCCCTCCTCCTCTCTGGGGAAAGGTCATTGTTGGGATCCTGTGGAGAGAGGCTGAGAGATTTGGGGTTGTTCAGCCTGGAAAAGAGATCTTACTGCAGCCTCCCAGTACCTAAAAGGGGACTATAAAAAAGAGGCAGACAGTGATAGGACAAGGGGGAATGATTTCAAACTAAAAGAGGAAATATTTGTATTAGATGTTAGGTGTCCCTGCTTGTTGCAGTGGAGTTGGACTGGGTGATCACTAAAAGTTCCCTCCAACCAAAACTATTTTGTGATTCTACAATTTTATTATTTCTATTCATCTCCCCTGGTGCTTTGGCAGCTTTGAGGACTAAATGTCTTGTGCTTGGAACACCATGAGGTGATTGCTCTTGTGAGGAGGAGGTTTCAGTGATGACCAGGGACTCTTCTGGAGTTCTGATATTATTTATTTACACTGCCAGCTTTACTTGTATTTTCAAACTGCAGCTAATCACAATCCTTCTCAGGACCAGGAGATTTCAAGAAGTCTCCTTTAGCAGGAGTTTAATCTGTGATTTGCACTTCCCACGATTGCCTTAGTATATTCAATCTCCTTCTCTTCTGCAGTTATCTCCTAGGACCCTGCTTTTTTCCTGATTGCTTGCTCTGACCCTGTTTTCCAGAACCAGGGAAAAGGAGAAATGTGTAGGTGTTTAATCTAGTATATGTCACTCCATGGGTGACCCAGATGATTATAAATTAGTCACCAGGATGATTCCCCCAAGTTTCTGCTTTCTCCTGTCCCAGTGATAATAGTATAAAGGAGTCTAAATTAAAAAAAATTTTTTTTTTGGGTTCACCTTATAGTGTTTTCTTAGGCTAGAATGCAACCTATCCTGAAAAGAGATGCTTGAAACCCTGCAGAGAGATAAAATAAAGGGCTGAGATTAATTTTGTTTACTCATACGTGGTAACTGATATAGAATCAAGTAGATCATGACCTTATTTCTGATGTTAACAGCAATTTGTTATGAGAATATGGTATTTGGGTTCGAGGTCTAAAGAAGAAGCATATTTTTATTTTCTTTTCTATACATTCCCATTTCACTGGGGTTTATTTTCTTGTGTTTAGGTTTCTATTGACTGCTGCTTGACACATCACATTTGTGTAGTTCATGGAGAATTTCTCATTTGTGGAAGTGCTTGCTCACATCAGTGTGCTTCTTGCTCAGTGTTAATTGAACTCCTGGAAAAGCAAATGTTCATGAGTCACAAGTAGATTTTCATCAATGATAAGAGTGAAAAGCCTAGATGCCCGAGGACATTTTCTTTATTTATTGCAGGGAATGTGATTTAGATGCATGGAAATATGTGAAGATCCATTCAAAAAGATAGTTATGGGTTAATGCTGAAAGACAAAGAGCAGCATGGAGTGACAGCACATTCCCTGCATGGGTCCTGCTCTTCTGGCAAGAAGTTGGATACTCAACAGCAAGACCTCTGTAGGTTCTTTTGATCTTTCTTTACGTGACTTTGAATATTTTCTACCTGGATCAAGTCATCACAACTGGAAGAACCCCACACTTGGAAAATCCTCCCTGATTTTTCCTTCGTTTTCCTGGGAGTGAAGAAGGGAGAGCATGGGATGAGCTTTGCAGTTCGTGACTATTGGAACTCCTCTGGGCTGTGGTGAGTTACAAATTGTCTGGAGAGAGGATGGTGCTTGTCTGTGCACTTCCAGCAGCTGCAAAGCACAGTGCTTGGCTTACAGATTAGCAAAATGTGAGCTCGTGGGATTGTTTTCTGAACACAAAGGAAGGAAAACAGAAATACTGCTGGAAATAATAATAAAAAAAAATTTCAGAAGAAACCCTGACAGCTTCAGTTCACTGTACCCATAAGACCAGATCCAAGCTAAATACACACTCTGATTTTCTTTTAAAGTAGCGTCACAGATCAAAATCTCCATATTCAGGTTTTTCAGCTGACTCTGCCCTGCTCTCCCAGGGCTCTCAGTGGGTGTATACCCTGGCAGCAACTCCAACACAAACAAGAGAAACAAAATTCCAGGGTAAAAGCCTGAGAAATTTATTACTGAAATTCTTGCACACATCATCCCACCCTCCCAAGGCTGTTTGCAATGGTGGGGAGCATCTTTAAATTAAAATTGGGCTTTAGACCAAGACTTCTATGCTTATAAAATCAGTAGGAATGACTGGTGCTTTTCTTCCACAAAGGTAAAAAAAAGTTCTTTTAATTATTGCAGGTTGAAGCATCCTTGGCCAGGCTGGGTCAATAAATTCCACTTACATTTGCTTCCTTTTTTAATGGAAAAGAATGTGTCTGTTTGCCATACTTTGCTTGCTTTCCATGAATATTCTAGTGTATCAAAATGATGGATTTTAATCTGAAGGACAAGTTTCAAATGCCAATTAACTGTGCTGCCACCTCAGCATGAGGGAATGTCCCTGCAGCAGTGGCTGAGCAGTAAGAATTTGGAGACTCAGGTTCAGAGGCCCCAGCAGTGCAAAAACCTTCACCCCTCTGAGTTCAGGTGCTGCAGTTGTGCCCTCAGTGTCACACAGATGCAGTTTTACTGATGGATTAACAAACAGCTTGGCATTTACACACAAACAGCACAGGACCAGCAATAAAAGCTGGAATACACCCAGTGGGGGATGCAAAGATCATAATGCCATGTATTAATTGATAAATAAACCCATGAGCTGCTCTGAACAACGGATAGCTTTCAGGATATGACATGCTGAAATTGGAAACAAGGCAAACTGCTCACTACACAATATTTATGCCTGTCTACGGGATGGGAAAATGTGAGTGTTGAACTACAGAGGCAGAGAAAATTGGAGGTGCTCCAGGGAGCTCATGATCCATGCATTTCATGAGCTGAAACAGATGGATGAAGCAGACACATGGAGTGGGTAGGAGGAGGTGGGAGGATGTGTTAAAGGAAATGGCTTTGTAGAATTATCAGCACTTCATTTTCTAACACAGATCTCCCTATGACACCAAGGATGTCACTGAAAACAAGGGTTGGGCTTTTTCTTGAGAAACAAAGTCTGAAGAGGTGATTGGAGGGATTTTAAAAAGTGATGAATTTGGGTACTGTAATGAAAACTGTGAGGAACTGGAGTTGTTTGTTCTTCTGACACCTCACTTAGAATTCTTGCTCACTGTCTCTGCTCCTGATACTCAAAAGATAATGGACAGACTCAATGGTTGAAATGGGCTTTGGAATTAGGCCCTACATATTCAGTGTTACTGAGATTATGGAAATAAATAATTCCTTTTTATAAAGCCCCTGGAAATCTGTGATCAAAAAGATCGTAGTTATAAAGGTATTAAAAAACAAAACAAAACAAAAAAAAAATTAAAAAAAGCCCAAAGCCTTGCCAAATGAACCCAAAAGAAAACAAACAAACAAAAAAAAAAAACCCAAACCAAACAAAAAACCCAAACCACCTCCAACAAAAAACCCTCCCCAAAACACCATCACACGTTCATACCTGTCATGGTTAGATACATTTACATGTCCCTCTTCATGTGACAAATGACTCTGACACCTCCAGAGCTATTGCTGTGCTTAATCACAAGGGCTGATTATGTGCAAAAGATTTCTATTCATTGTTTCTAGAAATATCCTAAAGGGTTGGTTTGGTACTCAAGGCAAGGAATTATTTTTCAACTAGCCCTGCCTATCAGAAATGAATTGCCCTTTCCCACTCCAATCCTTTCTCAAATTTTGTGTCTCTGCCAAGCTAGAAACCTGCCTTTTCATACATCTAAACCATGAGATGGTGAAACTGTAATATTTATTGATGGGTGTTTAGAAAATACCTCAGCCTCTGATACTCACAAATCACCAGAAATGAGTTCACCTTTGGTTAATTAATTAATTAAGAGCAGGTTCTGGCTCAGAGAAAGCCCTGCAAGCTTGATTCAGGCTCAGGGTGTGCCTTGGTGTAACTGGAGAGCCCCAGCATATATGAGGTATCTGTGCAGCCTAATAACTTTAATTTTTAAGGATTAATGGGAGATCTGTGCCCTAGAAAAAAGGTGGTGGAGACCTGCACTGGGGCCTCTTAAATCACAGCAGAATCTTGTTTCAGCAACTAAATTGTGTCCTCCATCTCTAGTGGCTGTGATGGAAATTCAGACACCCAGTGAATGTACAGCACTGTGTTTAGATGCCTTTCATCAGCAATCAGATCAATCTTATCTAACTGTGCACTTGCTGTCCTTCTTCTCTTCCTTTGCTCCATCCATCTTTCCCCATCCTCACTGGGGATCATCCCTTGCACAGGAGCTGCTGCCAAGGCAATTCAGCTGGCAGAGCCCTGGGGATGCAGAGCTGAGGCAGGAGCAGATCCCAGCTCAGCAGAGCACAGCAGCACTGCTCCATGTTCACCCTCAGTCCTTGCTCATTCCTCATTCCCATGTCCAGCAGGTGTGAAGCAGCTTGGCAGGATTCTGCATTCCCAGGAGTGAGGCAGATCCTGCCCAGGACCCCAAATCCAGGTCAGTGGGAGGAGGGAGTTTGCCTGATTACCGTGCAAACTCTCTGCCTCTTCCACATAATTTTCAATATTTTTCCAACCGATTTTTGAGAGCTTTTTCATCCTTTCCTGGCTGCTTACACACTGTAGTCACTAACCACGAGCCATCCAGTAATGCAGAGGCTTCTTTCACAAAGATCCCTACTTGTTGACTGCTCTTCATCTCCCTTTGAAACTCCAGGGAGAAAGCTCTGCTGAAATCCCTGCAGAAAAATCCCCCCGAGGCAGTGGATAGAGGAGGGAGAGAAGGGACTGCAGATGTGTTTTGCTATTTCTATTAAATATGTTTCTGTGATTCACAACAGTGAGCTTGTGCCTACATGTGATTGAAGTAAGTTTGCAAACTCTTTGCTCTGGCTGTTGCTCTGCTTCTCCCTTTCATCTTGCCGTTTGTCATATATTCACTTTCTGCCTCTTGTCTTTTCTGACACTTTCACTATCTCAGGGGGGCAGCACTGGCACTTTCACACATCACCGTAATAGAAATAAAAGCTTGAAAGATCTAGATCTGAGGCGTGCCTATTCCTGGGGCATTGCAATGAGACATCATGAAAGATGTAGCTTGGCTGGATACTCAGGAGATCACAAGAAACCTGGAACCATAGCTCCTGAGAATAACTGAGCTGATGAAAGCAGACAAACATCTCTGCACTTTTTTTTTTTTCTGGTGAAAAATCCTGTCAGAAATTGACATTTTTTCTGTGCATGTGGTTAAGATGAAATTCTGTTTTCCAGTGGGGAAGTAATGTTTTATTTAGGTTTTTTTGATGAATAGCTCTGGCCTGTCTACGTTGACACATACTTCACACAATGCAAGTGAAAACACCCCAATGAATCTTTCCAAAGTCCTAAGGAGTTTCAGCTCAGAATGAATTAAAACATGTATTTTTGGGTCAGATCCTCCATCAGTCCAGACTGGCCCAGCTCTGATACAATCAGTTAAACCATACCAGTTTCCATTAACATAAAATATGACACCAAATATCATTCTGAGACATCCTAAATGCATTTCTTGTCATCAGTACTGCTGCAGGCATGGTTCAGAGATCACCAGTCACCTCTGCAATCCAAACCTGTGTCAGGTAGCAGAGCAGCTGAACTGTGCTCTCTGTGCCTCATTGCCAGAATAAAAAACACCCAACTGTCATGCATTGGGAGCAACTTCTTCCTGCTTGCAAAACCCATCTGCAGGAGCTAAGATTTCCCAAATATTTTATAACCAAGAAACAAAGTCTATCAAAACTAATCCGACTTATCGAACAATTTTGGATAGCTTTGCATGTATATCAGTACTTTAGGGGGAAGAAAGAGAGACCTATTTAGCAGGTGCTGCTATGTTGTCGTGGCAGGTGATGCATGCAGAGCCACACTCCCAGATGGAGGAGCTCCAGCAGCTGCATCTCCCAGCACAGAGCCTGGTGCTGCATCCCCATCTCCATCCCTGGAGGCAGCTGGCTCAGGATGCTCAGGATCTGAGTCTGCCAAGCCTGGCTGAGTCTCTGTCAGATCCAGGATGCTCACACACTGTGGGCCCTGCAGCTCTGTCCCCCAGCTGCTGGGATCACCGCAGGGTTTTGCAAAGTGCCTAAATCCCCTCACTCTCCAACTGACAGAAGTGGTTCAGTCCTCCAGGCATTCCTAAAACATCCCCCAGCACAGGTGTGGGGTGGCAGCAGGCACTGGTGCTGAGGCAGGCAGCAATCATTTATAATTCAGGGGTTGACAGTCTGATGTTGGGGCTGCAAGAGCAAAGAAAGGAGCCTGAGCATATCGAACCAGAGACATTCCTCCTGAGCCATGGAGAAATAATAGCTTGACATTTGTAAGTGTCAATACCAGAGGGAGGGCTGAGAGGGACAGCAGAACACATGGCTGATTGCTCTGCTCCACGTGTCACAGCCATCTCCTTCTCATTCCAGCTGCATAGACATTTTCTTCTGATCATAAGGTGCTGAAAATCACTTGAAAGAACACACCCAGCAAGCCCTCCCATCCCTCCTCAATTTGGTTAATGAGGTCGTTAAAAAGCTGCACAGAAGTCTTGCAAACAAGGATTGAATTTTTACTCAGCAGTGGCGATATTATAGTGGCCTGAGCACAGGGAAAGGCTATTAGGGAAACAAGTGTGCTTATTATATCTTTGAAAGCAATTTTCACCCCTTTATCTACTCTGTTGAAGAGACTTGAAAATAACATGTATGCATTGGGGAACGCAAATAGTCCAGAATAATAGAGCCTGAGAAATCCTTCCTGTCACAGGACAATGCTATCCCATTTTCTGCTGAGATTATCTCCTCTCTCCTGCATCCAGGAACACTTTCCTAAGAGAGAGATGATGTTTCCAGGCTTTTTCAGGCCATGGTCCTCCAGGGCAGCAGTGGGACCTGGCACAGGTCATGGTTTTGTGTCCTGCAGTCTGTACCCCTGCGAGTTGTGTCACCCTGCAGTCAGGAAGGAAAAAATATCTGAACACTGTGTGTGTTAAAGAAGATCTGCTTTTAAATGCTCCAGCTCAAACACTTGTAGAGAGTTCACCTCCTTTTTTTTTAAAATTTTTTTTAAAATTTATTTTTAGGTGTTTGTTCACTGGGAATAACTTTATGTTTGTCTAGTTCCTGACCTGTTAGTGTCCTGAAGCATGGAAATGGGAAGACATCAGCACAGCGGGGGTGCAGGAATCATCACTTTCTGCAGATTAATTTATCTGCAATGCCAGGTTTTGGGGTCTACATGGGAACAGCTTTCAGCCCTGAGCAAAACCTCATCTCGTGGGTAGATGTAAAGCAGGCTGAAGGCATGTGCTGAAGCTGTGTGTGTGTCTGGGCAGAGTTTTTTTTTGTTTCACTGTTTTTCTTTCTCAGCTGTCGGCAGCAAGGGTCGTGGGATGAAAGAGCACACCTGCGGAAGCTGCCACTTCCAGATCTGACTCTTGGACCCCCCTGCCCTGCCCTTTCCAGCTTGCAGCCTTTTCCCATCACAGAGAAAGCTCACCCACACCCCCAGCAGCCACTGACACAGAAATAATATTTGGCAGGACAAGGGGGAGTAGTTTTGAACTAAAAAAGTAGAGACTTAGGTTAGATATTGAGAAAAAATTCATTACTGTGAGTGTGGGGAGGCCCTGGCACAGGGTGCCCAGAGAAGCTGTGGATGTTTCATCCCTGGAATTGTCCAAGGCCGGGTTGGACAGGGCTTGGAGCAAACTGGGATAGTGGAAGGTGTCCCTAACCATGGCAGGGGGGTTAGAACGAGATGATCTCTAAATTCCCTTCCAGCCCAAACCATTCTGAGATTCTATAATGAAATAATCCTCCCTGTGTGCACAGAGGTGAAGCACGTGGGCATTTGAACTGTGTTTGCTCTTGTCTGGTGAATTAGAATTTACTTTAGCTTTCCACTGGGAAATGAGTTTGTGTCATCGTGCCCTGGAGCCACGCTGAGTGCACAGGAGCTCTGACATGGCTGGTGTGCACTCAGCTGATCCATGAGTCACTGCCATCCCTGACTCAGAAGTTTTCCTACCTGCAAGTTGAAAAACAAGCACAAAGGGAGAGGAGAAAAGAGAGGTAGAGGTGGAATCTCTGCGCTTCTCTCAGAACTGAAATGAAAACTGTGCTTGTCCCAAAGGACAGTGATCCCTCCACCTACAGTCTCTTTCCACAATTTCTGTCATTCAAAGGATGTTCTCTCTGTCTCCTTCACTTCAGAAAGGGAAGAAACAATGACAAAAATCATGCCCAACTGATATATTTCCACAAACATTTTGCCTTGTTTGTTATCCATTAGGATGTGTTTGTGTCGTTCTCAGAGCAGAAAGATCCTGATCTTCTTTGAATCCCCAGAAGCTGCAGAAGGAGACCACTCAGATCTGATAATCAGATTATTATTCCCATATTATCCCTCCTTCAATGGAACTGTTATTCAGGCATGCTCAGTAGCTTCAAAACTACCCTGGATTAAATTCCTACCTGGGAAAAAAGCTGATACTTTGTGTCAGGAGCACACATTAATATAGATGATAGATTCTTTGCTCAGGTGTATCCATTCCACTTCTAAGGGGTCACATTTCATTGGAAGTGCCTCAGGGTTGAGCATCTCCTGACTTTTTTTCTTTTGCCTTGGAAGAGGAACAGGAGGGAAAGAGTTTGGTCTTTTAGTCTTTGCTTCTTCTTATTGATAAATGTCCTCTGTATTTCCATACTTCAAAGGAATGTTCTTTCACCATGATGGATAGCCCTTTTAGGCCCAGAATCAATTCAGACCTTTTCCATCCCAGCACTTGAAATTCTTGGGAGGATACTGCAATCTCCATAGTCTTGTTCATTGCTATGCGACTGCATCAGCATTAGAACAGAAATCAATCTTGATTTACATTTTGCTCTTGTCCAGGTGCTCAGAGAAGCAGCTTTTCAATGCTTAGTTAGTGGACTTTGCACTAAATAAATTTTTGGAACATTTGGTAGTCTAGTGACATAAATTCTGGAAAATTATTATAAACTTTGACACCTATCAGCTATGCTCTGTGTTAAGGCTGTTCCATCCTTTTAAAATACACTATGATTCTTGGTATTGTTTGCCTTCCCATTTTTATTCTCTCTTCTTTGTTTCCAAATTGTAATTCTACAGCTGTTTAATGAAATAAACTCATTCTTTAACAGTTTTTCTTGGCACACACTACAAAAAGGCTCTAAAGTCCTCAAAGAAAGACAAGGAGCCATACAAAGAAATATTTTTAAGGGTAATCTCTTCCTTGTGCTGACAGGTAAAAGTCATTCAAGGCAGTAATTAAAGAAAAGAAAGTGGTTTGGAATTCAGCTCATCCTTGGTATTGCTCTGCCATGTTCAGATTGCTATTCCCAAACAAATCCACTCAGATGTGAAAAACACAGAAAAACACATCCAAGTGATTTCTAATTATATTTAGCTTCTATTAATACCTTGAACCTGCTTTGATCTGGAATTATCCTTGCAGAATAAGTTGGGATATCTCTGAGTGAACCCAGCCATCTGTAATGTCAATGTACATGAACCAGTCCCTGAATCATTCTTTGTGGTGCTGGACCTCAGCCAGGACCTGGAAACCAGGATTATTCTGGGAATCATCAGCAGAAGGAAAGAAATATAAGCAGGAAATAACTGATTTTTGAAGAATTTAACTGAAATAGGAAGAAATATAATGAAATAGTACAAATAGGTGTATATTTGTACTATTTCGTAATAAATAATCAAAAATAGTTTGATTTATAAAAAGGCAGAAGAAAGAATACTGACTTTTCAAAAAGTTTTGAGAAGATAAAAGCCAGTATGAAAGCCAATAGGCCAGTCTGTATGGGATGTATCTTCTCTGAGCTTTAGAGATTAAACTGTGATGATGTGAAACTCTCCCTGCATCTGCAGATGAGAACCAGAGCATTCCCAGGGCTCCAGATGAAAGGAGAGCCCCTTTTTCCTCAACTCTTTGTTTATAAATAAAGCAAACAGCTGTGCAGGATTTCTCACCAGATCTTTGTCCTCTGTGGTTTTGTAGCCAAAATTGTTGTTTGTTTGGGCTTGGGGTTTTTTTTTTGTTTGTTTGTTGTTTTGGGTTTTTTTTCTTTGTTTCATGTTGGCTTGGTTTTTATTTTGCTTTTAACTAGAGAACTGGTTGGGATTTTATTATTGTTATTTCATTCACTAGGATGAGAAGTTTCAGTTTAACAATTTAAACATCAGGTGAATTAAGGGAGTTGTTGTTTTGCTTCTTCAGTGATCAACAGTCAAGGACCTCAGCACTATTACATGTCCAGTTAAATGAGATTATTGTGATGTAAATGGTGACTTAACAGCACTGAAATATCTTATCCTCATGTATCGGTGGGACACAGAGTAGCAGGGAGAACTGACAATTCTTCTGAGATATGAGAAATCCATGTGAAAAAATCCCTATCCCAATGAACTACAAAGTCCCTGAAGGCAAAGATGCCCAACCCCAAACCAGAAGGCAGTATCTCCTTTAGGACAAATGGGGTGAAAATGAAATTTAAATTTAGATAGGCAAGATTTTTAATAAGCCCCTGAAAGGGCATGCCACTGGCTACCTCATATTAATTTTCCTCGAGGCTTATGAAAAAGTTGAAAACGCCTTCATTTTGTCTCAGTACACAAAGGAAAAAGGTTTTCACATCTCAAGCAATGTGTGAGGTGAAGAAAGCTATTCCTACCCACTTTTGCAGAGGATCTCAAAAGCTATATGCAGAACTGGAACATAAAGCATTAGCTGTAGAGTGTGAAACAGTGTCACATACAGCTGATAGAACCAAACTCTTCATGTAGCATTTATATTACACAAACATTAGATATTCACAGAGTGGATGTGTGCTGATCATCTCGCATCTCAGCTAATAAGCCAAGGACCTCTTCACAGTTGATGGGAAGAAAAAGAGACATTTTTAGGGCACAATTAATTTGCTATATTTTGCAATGTGCTTTAAAGTGAGATGAAGTGCCTATTTGTCTCTGGTGGGTTTGTGGGAACCCAAGGGGACTCATCCAAGTGTACAAACCTACATTGCAAAAGTCTACAGTCGGTCTGAAAACTCACCTCCTCAGTGCCTGTAACACAGAGGAGTGCCAAGTTCTAAAGGAAGCCTGTAACTATTTTTATTCTATTTTATAAGGGAAGTTTCTCTTAATGAGTTCCCTTTTCAAATCCAATCCCCCAGCTCCTTGTTTGGGAAGATTTCTTTAGATAGACTCTTGTATCATTAATGTTCTGGTGTAGGAGTGCTTTTTTTACAAAGTCCCTAGCTATCATTAGTGCAGATATCCTTCATCTATAATGCACTTGCAGTGCTTCCCATGTGTCCTTGCTTCTCTCTTGCTTTCTCATTTGTGTCAAATCCTGAACACCAGAGAGGGATATTTGGCTGGGAAGCCTCCATTTCCTGCTGCCAGTGTGGATTTTGTCTGGTGGCACTTTGTCAGATCTCTCCTTTGGGGTCTCTGCTCTGGTTGCTCTGTGGTGTGCTCTCAGGTCTTGTTTGTACTAAAGGAAGCTGTATCCCCCTTTTTTTTAAAAATGGAAGGGTAATAAGTGAGCCTTGGCTCAGCCTGAGTTGGAATAACTGGTCCTGGGGTACATCAGGGCCTTTGGGCTGTGTGGACATCCCAGCCCACTGTTATATGGGATTTATAACTGAATATAAAGCCATGTGCTTTAGATCCTTATAAAAGAGGATGTGTGGGAAGCTGGGCACTTGGAGTGGGATTGAGTTCCTTAAATGTGTGAGGCTTGTCCAGGTCCTCCAAGCTACCTGAGATATCCTCAGGCTGGCAGGATCCAGGAATGTCTGAAGAGGCGTCCAAAGCCAGGTGAGTTATTCCAAGCTATCTAAAATGGCACCAGGCACACACTGAACCCTTGCTTTGCTCCATCCCCAGGGCTTTTTCTCTATGCCACTTCAGTAGCATCATGGCTTGTGCCACTGCTTGCCCTTTCAGTGCCAGAAATAAAGTTTTCTTCCTTGGGCATGGCACCAGTGGACTAATGAAGCACTTCAATGCCCTTTCTGTCAGCTATTGCCAAAGCCACGCCTTGTGGAATGTACATCTCACTTTATTTGGAAGAGTCCTGGAATCACATTAGAACATTGGTGGCTTTCAGGGGAAAGAACAACCCACAGCCTGGAGCAAAGGGGTCTGATCTAGGCTGGATCTTCAAGCAATAATTGGTCAACACAGTCCTCACAATAATGCATTTCATTGACATATTTTAGCCTATTTTCCCATTTGCTTTATTTGACCTATTCCATTTTATTTAGCTCCTTGATAATATTGTGTTTGCCTCAGAAACCTTTTCCAAATTCAGTCTGCTATTTAGTGATAGTGCAGTTACAGTATGTCCTGTGGCCATGCTGTTTTAATTAAAGATGAAAAAAAAATGCATGTTCTTTGATTAAACATTTCTGGTATAACAGAATGATGACGTGGGGTCTGGCATAATAAAAAGGTGACATTTTTGATATGTTCTTTATAGCTTGTCTTTTCTGCTGCTGGCTCAGGAACAGGTATCAACTAGAGAGACAAATAACATCCATGGCAGTGTATGAATATTAATGTGTTTGGACTGACAAATGGAAGCTGCCCCTCCTCAGAAGCCCCACTACAAGCACAGAGGGACATGTTCTGCCTCCCCCTGAGCACTCTCAGTGCAGTGAGACACACCGTGTGCATAATTAACAGCAACAACAAGGAGGTACATGAATAGTACTGAAAATAATAAAAGGCCCAGGTTGTTCAGAGTTCAAAGTCAAGCTGTTCCAATCCTGTTGGCTTTGAGAGGAATCCTGAGAGACCTCAAGTTTTTTGGTTTTTTTTTTTTTTTTTAAGAAAAAGATTCCCTCTGATATTTGCTTTCTCTGTTCAGTGCTGTTGGTGGGAAGGGAGATGAGAATATCTGATGAGCTTTGGGAAGAGTGGGCAGAGGAGCAGAAGGTAGATTGAGAAGCTCAGAAGAGTCTAGAAGCAATCTGGGGGTATTTTAAGATGATTGTGTTGTTGCAATCCAAGAGGGGCAGGTAGAAGAGCTAAGGTGGGGACAAATTGCCATGGGGCAGGAAAGCAGGTCCAGGAGATGAGGAAATGCATGATTTAGTGCTGAATTGCAGATCAAAGGCTGAGGGGAGAACACTCTGCTAAATTTAGGAAGCTTGTATATTGCTCCCTAGGGAAAAGGCTGCCAATCCTAATTTATTTGCCGTTTAATTCTTACTGATCTTAATTTTTTATGACAAACATATTCATTTAATTGTGTCACAAAGAGGAACTTTCCCATTTAACAGTGGGCAACAAAAGAGTAAGAGTTCTGAGTGATAATGTCAGGGTAGCTTGCAAAGACACTAACTGTGGGAGGTGGTGCTAGTAGTTTGTAGTTTGAGAGAGAATTCCTTTCCAAAGAGGATTGTGCCTTTAGCATGGAATTTAGCTAAGCTGCTCCAAGCCTTTACATAGTTTTCTGAACTCCAGAATATTTGCTTTCAATGAAACAGGCAATAATAACTCTGGAGATTAATTGCTTGGTAATATGCACTGGCATAGAGTGATAGCATCTGTGTCCAATGGAAATACAATGCAAATGGGCCTTTGCAGATGAGTTCAGCTAAAATAAACAACTAGAAAACAATCTGTATTCCTGGCTAAGGCCAGGAGAAGAAATTAAAATTAATGTACAGAGAGATTATCTCTGGCAAATTTCTCTTTCTCCTTTCTCTCTCTGATTACATTCTGGCTGTGATTTCAGAGCTGACCTGGTGTTCCCTGAGCTGCTGGTGCCAGGATGCTTTACATACTGATCCCATCCTCTCTGCAGGAGCAGGAAGCTGAGTCTTGGGACCAAATTGGCATCTCAGCTCCCAATGGATGCATTGATAATTCTTCTGGGTTGTCTTTTTGAACTGCTTGGTTTGCTGTCACAAGGAAAACAGAGTTCAGGTTTCTGACATCACGTTTTGTGTTTTAAGTAATTGTAATAAAGTTCATGCTGTTGTCATATTTTGAGATCTCCTCACAACACTGTGGTTTTCCAGCAAAAAATACATTTCTGGGGATGTAGAGGGGATGTAATTCAAATTATTAAATAAACTTTGTGGTGTATAAGACACAGTGGTGCATGAGCAAGCACTGCCTGGTTGGGAAAAAAGATTACAGAGACACAGCCACAAAAACCTTATCAGGTCCAAGAGATGTGACCAGCAAGAGTAGATGTAGGAGATTTTGAAGCTGACAGTGGTTACATGAACACCAGAGTTATAACCTGTGAAGCTCATAAATAAATGATTCCTTGAGAGACAGAGTTTGCAGACCAGAGGTTCAGATGGGCTGATAAAAGAGCTCTGGCCTAGAAACACTCATTTTTCAGCAGGACATGCCCTGCAACAGAGAATGATGTACCAGCATTCCTGGTGCCCCTTTTATGATGGGACATGAGAAACTTGCCCAGTTTCTGAATTTATGGAGTTTTTTTGTTTTTTTTTTTTTGTTTGTTTGTGGGGTTTTTTTGTTGTTTGTTTGTTTGTTTGGGGTTTTTTTGCAAAGCAAATTATCAAGCCTGGTAAAAGTTAAAACAACACATTCTGCCCTGGTTCTCTGTATACAGCATGCTATTTTCAGATATATTGAGAAAACATAATGAAGGCTGTATTCAAACAACCACAGAAATGTCTCTCATGTTTTAGGAGGTTCTTTTCTGTGGTGGTTTTTCCACTATCCTCAGCTGGAGGTTGTGTTTAACACTGATTAAAAGAACCTCTTGGGTGCTCCTCAGGATTCACAGTGCAAAGTCAGTATAGCTGCCTAAAAAAAAACCTGCCTAAATTTCAACCCTCTTTTCTTCAGAATTTGGAGAATTTGTTAATTCAAGAGATGAACCAGCTTAAGGACCTGGGGGGATGCACTGAAAAGACATGCTGAATAAAGTTCCCTCTCTGGGTTCAGGCCAGGAGAGACTGGAACCCCCAAAACTCAACATTTAGCCTGGGATTCACAGAGGACAAACAGAGGATTTTGGATAAAGAATGCCAAGAGTTAATGAATACCTACAGAGCTCCACCCAGTATTATTGCCATCCCTCTGTCTTATTTTCTGAGTTTCTGATATTAAATCAGGCTTCAAATCATGTGTTACTCTGGACTGACAGAGTTCCTGCTTTTGCTGGTCTCTCTCCATTCTTCTGCATGTTGTTCCAGGCTCTCAGGAGCAATATTTCTATTTTACTGTTAATAAAACAGAAAGATTTCATCATTGTCCTGCCCAGTAAGATGGCAGTATAAGTCCTGTTAATCAGCCAGCAGATCAGTGTTTTATGGTCTGCCAGTGCATATGTCTTTTGTAGTTGATCAAAACAAATACGAGGAAAAAAAAAAAGAGAGAGAGAGAAAAAGAAAGAATAGGAACTGTTAAAAATGAGCTTTCTTTCATTTGCTTTCTTCACGTTTTAAAATCACACTGGAAAATGATGAAAATTTTTGTGAGGTGGTGAAGAGCAAAGGTAATATATAATTTTCCTCATACTGCTGCACTCTGCCTTCTTGGTGTGGCAGGAGGAAAGGCTTTAAAGCAGAAAAAAATAGAAACACCAAGTATCAGATTCAAAGGGATTTTCATGATCACAGTATCAAACCCTGAGGTATCAGCAAAACCTAGCAAGATTCACCTCAAAATTGTCCTGTTCCTCGACTCTTTAATCCATATGCACGACTCTGGGATGCTATCCCAAACCCTCCTGCTTAGGAACCTGCTGTTTATTTCCATCCCAAAAAAATCCACTGTCCATGTGGCCTTTCTGGTTGTTTGTTCAGTCACTGGGATGATGTCTGTGAGATCCTTCACACCATTCCTGAGTCAGAACTTATTTTCCTGGAGGGAAGATCTTCCCAGAAATGTTTTTTGAGGAGTCAGATCCTCGACAGAGCATGGGTGGGCTCTGAGTAATCCAAGAGGACAGAGGAGAACCAGAGGGATGCTCCTGGTGAGCTCCCCCTGTGCTGAGTGGAGCTGGGACATGCTGATGTTATCAAGGGGAGCAAGAGGCCCTCAGATCCTTTATTCTCAGTAAATCTTCTGCAATTATTTCCCATGTAGGAGCAGGAGTTCAAGGGAGAGAGGAGCTGATGAATGGCAGAGCCAACAATAATCTGATTTTGCAGCACTCTGGGTCGTTTGGGTTAATGAACTGACTCTGCTCACATGCAACCCCACAGACCTGCAAGTGTAATTTGATGATTTGGCTTATTCACAAGTCCCCTGCTGTTTTTAGAGGTTTTTTTAACATGGATGTCATCTGTTGGTCTTTACATTCTGTATTTAATAATGGGGATTATGGGCTGTTTTTTCCCACCTCATTTACTGATACCTTCTGCTTTCATTGCAATGGTTATCTCTCTTCTTCTTTCCCCCACTGTGTCTTCCTCCTTTCCATTCTATAAAAATACATAAAAAATAATCTCTGTGGGGATTATCTTTGTGTTTGACTCAGAAGCTGTGTGTGTTTTTCATAGTTTAACTTGAATATCTTGAATATGAAAAGCAGCACCTTGGTTTCACCCCGGAATTTTAAATATGTATATTTTAAAATATGACTAAAGCTAATCTACACAACATTTCTTGTGATGCACGGGAGAGACTGTGAACTGTTCCACTAAAAATAGTTGAACTTTCTGTATCAACACTGCTTTTTATTTAAAATCATGGTGTAGTTACAATTGCAATACGACAAACAGGCTGTTTTTCCATTAAATAATTTAAAACACACTATCTTTTTGAAAAAGCTATTATTTTGTTGGTTTATGTTTTGTTTTGGGATACTGAAAATGCAAAAAATGTATTTGAAGCAAACTTTTTTTTTGTTTGGTATTTTTTTTCCTATTCTTTTTTTAGAAAAGACCTGATTTCTTTTTCTATAAAAGCCATGAAGTGATAGGACAAGGGGATAGTTCTTCAAACTGGCAGAGGGCAGGTTTAAATTAGAAAAAAAAAATCTTTACTGTGAGGGTGGTGAGGCCCTGGCACTGATTGCCCAGAGAAGCTGTGGCTGCCCCTGGATTCCTGGAAGTGTCCAAGGCCAGGCTGGACAGGGCTTGGAGCAGCCTGGGATAGTGGAAGGTGTCCCTGCCTGTGGCAGGAGGTGGAATGAGATGGTTTTTAGGGTCTCTTCCAATCCAAACCACTCTGAGATTCTCTGATTCTAAATCTATTTTAAAAATAGTTACATTTTTGTTACATATTACATTTTAAAACGAAGTAAATGGAAGCTAAAAAAAATTGACACTATTTGTTTCTTTCCTTCAAATATTGCTTCCAAGAAAAGAAAAACAAACCCAAGAGATTTAAATGTACAGCATTTTGCTGAAAGCTATTGATACTGAAAAATACCCAAACCGACCATTAAAGCCTCACAAATCCACGCTCCTCAAAATTAAGATTAATCTAAAATCTGGCATATTTTCAGTGTCTTGGGGAGGGAGGAGGTGAATTTTCCATAGGAATATAAATTACTGAAAACTGTTGTGGGCAAAGTGCCTTAGAGAGCCAAACAGGCAGCAGCTTCGGCTGAGGTATGCAGTCAGAGGAAGCCTTTCAGCTGATGTTGTTAGTTTCTAGATCAGATATAAAGCTGATTTCTTGCACTTCCTCTTCTGCTTCACGAGGCAGGTTGAGCTGTGTGTGCCATGGGAACAGAGAGGCATTTCATCTGCCCAAACACAGGGTTCAGCCTCTGAACACCAAGGATTTTAGAGGTGAGATGCATTCCATGCCAAAGTTGGTCAGTTGTGTCATTCCCTAAAAGTGCCCATTATTGTCCAGGCAGGTGCCCAGCTCCTTCAGAGGCAGTTCCAGAGCAGATGTTGAGGCTGGTGAGGTGAATCAGACCCTCTGAATTTTTAGAGCATTTCTGCATTGCACACTGCAGAATGACCTGGGGTACAACCTGGTAACTGCTTTATTCTGGTATCAGATGCAGACAAGCTGCCTTGACTACTCAGGACACAGAGCAGCTCAGTTTCACCTTTTCTAGGTGAGCTACTCCAATATATCTCATTTCTGGATACTGCAGTGGATCAGATTCCCTTGCTGTGCTGTTGTAATGCAGCACATCAGCCTCATCTCTTTTTGCACTTGAGGAAGCCACTCAGTGAAGTTCATTTAGTTACAAACATTGTACATGGGTTAAAAAATTAACTGCAGCTGGAGAAACCCTCCTGGGTCTTCCAACATGATGCTTCCTCAGCTCTTGGAATCCCCAAACCTCAGAGTGCCAGGGGATGGGAGAGTTTGTCGAGGAGAGCAACTCTCCACACTTCCCTTGTTTTGCCATCCTTTCCCTAATCAGGCACTGCTGGATGTTGTTGAAGATGTTTTTCCTCTCAGTAGATCCTTAATGCAGCTTTGCTGAGCTCTGGGGGTGTTGTGTCTTCCAAGGGGTGCAGAGAGTAGAGTGCAATTTGGGGGGAAATCTGACAAAACCCACAAGACAAGAAGTGACAGATTAGGAAAAGCCACCCTGTTCAGACAGACAAAATGTCACTCTGTGTGCAGGTGACACTTTCACATTATCAGCAGATGACAGCACTGCAGCCTAAGACCTTTGACAAGCTTTAATCATAGGTCAGCGAAGGCAGAGAGCAGAATGTGCATACAGAGTTTTTGGGAAATAATGCAAACTAAACTGTCTGAATATCAAAGGTCTTTGTATGACAAATAGTGTTTTATGCTGAAGTGATCACATTTTGCTTGGGGAAATTGCCAACACGTTTCTTATTTAAGTAAAATCGACAATGTATTTTCAGCTAATTTGCTGATTCAAAACCATACATTTTTGAAAGATCCAAGACCACATTCATTACTGTCCTTCCACTTAAATAATTTTTGGCAGGTTGGTCTCTTAGCTTTAAATAAGCCAAAATTAGCTACAGATATCTAGAGCTCTGTGCTCCTATTCTTGAAGCAAAATCCGTGAAACTAATTGAGTGAAACTCTTTAATGAGACAAACCTCATTAAGATGGTAATTCTTCCCTGCACACTGTATCCCCTTACTCTTCCTGAATATTTAGCTAGTGTTACCAAAGATTTAGAGAAACATTCTGTAAAGCTTATTTGTCAGAGTACAAAATAAGAATAAAACCTTACAACAGCTTATAATACGTTCAGCTAATGATAAAACTGGTCATGAATCAAATATATACATTAAGTTTGAGAGGCTTTAACATACACAAAATAGCATTTTGATAGCACTTTGATAGCACAGAACCTATGGCAGTCTCCTGGTCTGACAACCAGGTGAGACATGGTGGGGAATTTCGGTGCCCTGTGTTTAGAGACCTTTAAAAAGGCACATATGGAAATTAAGTTAACATGCACAGGATGCTTTCCTCAGAGTTTAGAAGAAAAAAAGCCAAAAACCCAAGTAATCCAACCAGTATTTGGGTAGATGCAGTATCCAAAGGCTTTTCCAAAAGATTCCTAGGCAGATAAACTGAACCTAACTGGAAGAAACCATGGCTAAAGTGCCTCTGCACCCAAAAAATCTTTCAGAAAACACAATGGGATTCACCTAGGCTCTTGTTCAAGTGAGCCACTGAATTTTTCTCCAGTGGAAAGACATAGCACAAATGAAAATTTACTTTAATTATGTGTGTACCTTCTAGAAGGCTGAAATGGAGACCAGTCCCTCCCAAATGTCCTGGAAGTCCCCAGGGGAGCTGAGTGAACACCCCAATGCCAAAGTGAAGGAATGAGGTTCAAAGCCTGAATCCATTTCAAAATTTGGATTGTTCCTTCTTCTCAGCATGTAAAGGAGACACAGGGACAAACACCTTCTCCCTTGGGTGTTTCCCTCAGGCATCTCAGCAGTCTCTGTGCCAGCAGCTGTGACATCCCACTGTGCCTCCCCAGCTCTCCCATCTCTCCATCCTCTCCAGATCCCCCCAGCTCCAAGGTTGTTGCACATTCCTTTGCCCCACCTTGGGATCTGCCACTGCTCTGTTCCCTTGGAAACACCTCTGATGCCTTTCCTCCGATCATTAACCTTCTCTGCTCTCATGTGTGGAGGAAAATACGGCTTGAGAAGGGGCTAAATGAGCTTTGCAGGCTGCAGTCAGACTCTCTGCTGAGCCATGCTGGGCACAAGGCATGGTTTGGAGTTGGCACAGCTGGGGTGTGACCTCCCTGCAGCTTTCTGAAGTCCTCCCTGCAGGGTGCTGGGAAACTAGGCAGATTCCTTGTGTATTTCCAGGACTTTTTGTTTCCAGTCCTTGCCTCCAGTGGCTGTGCTGAGCTGCACACAGCAGGGGTGATTGCCTGAGGAAGACTGGGGTACCACAGGGAGGGGAGTCACTCCAGGAGGGTGAATTGCACAAACTCAATCCCTGCTTTAACTCACTCTGTGAGGTGGTTTTCCTATTCCTTTCTCGCATTCAGACTGCCTCAATGAGGCACAACCTCCCTTTATTTCCAAATGGCAAATATATTTAGAATCATAGAATTATCCAAGTTGAAAAAGACCTCCAGGATCATCAAGTCCAACCTTCAACTGAATATGACTCTACCCACTAAACTGTGTCACAAAGTGCCATGTCTACTCATTTTTTTGACCACTTCCAGGGATGATGACTCCACCACTTTGCCAGTCTGTTTGAATGTTTAACCATTCTTTCATTGAAGAAAATTTTCCTGGTATCCAACCCAAACCTCCCCATTTTTCTGAGTTCAGCATCATCTTCATGCCCTCCTCCAGTGCTCCCCGTCCTCTCCTCTCTTCAATGAGCATTAAAACATTACACATCAAAATTTTGAAAACAAGCAGACGAGCAGAGAAATAAAACATCACCTTTTGAAAAGCCCAGCTCTGTCTCTCCTTCCCACAAATGTCATGACCTTTGTATGATAACAGATACAGCTTCCCTCACGTTTGAATTTGTCTCAGAAACACCCAGGAGACATGCAAGAGTGAGTTAGGAGGAGGTTAGAGCCCATCATGCTGTGATGATATCCACACTGACCCAGCTGGCACATCCTCAGTCAGCCTTGCAGAGACACCAAGCCACCTCCTCACCAAGCAGTCTCAAATCTCATTTAGACCAAGCTGGGGAATGGCAGAGATGTAACTCAGCCCAGGAAGGCAGGACAGATGAATGAGCTTGCAATATAAATGTGTTAGCACAGCACCTCAGCCAATACCTCCTGAACCAAGCAGGTGTTTTGCTCCTGTGCTGGAGCACGTCCAGCTGGGCTCATTCTGAGACCGTGGTTGGACTGTGTGTATTAATTTGTTCCTGGTTCATCCTTGAGCAGTCAGTGTTTCCTTTGAGGCAGGAGATTAATTGTTGCACAGGGAGAAATGAGAAGATAGAAAAATCAGCTCCTGCAGTTGCTTATTGTTGCTGGATTTAAATGGTTCAAACCCACTGCCCAACACTTTTAGAAAGAATATTCTTTGGGAAGGAACTGTGGATGCTCCATCCCTGGGAGTGTTCAAGGCAAGGCAGGATGGGGCTTGGACCAACCTGGAAGGTGTTGGTGTCCCTAGAAGGTGTCCCTGCCCATGGCAGGGGCTCAGAACAAGATCATCCTTAAGGTCCCTTCCAACCCAACCCATCCCTTGATTCCATGACTCTCTGATGAACACTGTTAGAGGCACTTCCAGGACCTTCTATGATATGAGACCAGCTACTGCAAGGCATTAAATCAACTTGTCTCTCTGAGATCACTGTGCAAACACACGATTTATAACCTCCTGTTGCAGAATGTCAGCCACATAATTCCTTCTGCTGGATGCTCTGCTGAGTGCTTTTGTATTTACAAGAATGCACAGTGAGCTCCAGAACGAGACATGCTTTATGGCTCTGTGTGTGTGCTATTGTGCACACCCAGGGAATTGCTTTAGTGGGCAATAAGCTGTTAAAAGACTGAGACAGTGGTAGCTGATACCCAAAGAACCCAACTGCTTGAGGCTCTAATGGGAGCAGTGGGTCTCATCAGCATTAACGACTTATCCTCTATTCTGCTCTCACTTGGAGAGGAAAAAATAAGTGTCTGATGAAAGATCCCCACATTTTGCTAAATATAATACAGTGGAATTATGACTGAGCTTATCACAATTACTTTTTGCAACCTCTTTTCCATAATTATTGCAGGTCATGTGTGTCAACAGATTTGTTGAATCTGTTCATACTCCTCTGGAAATGAAATGGTGCATTACCCAATTCAGTTGTGGACAGAAAAAAATTTAGGAGCCCTTTGGCTCCTTCTCCAGACTAGTTAAGTTCATAATAAATGGGTGGGACTCCTACAACTGTCAGCAGCACAAGTCCTGCTTGCTTAGCTCCTTCTAATAGTTATTAAATATTCAATTTAGGTGCTGGAGGCCAATTGTCTTCTGTGTTTGATCTGTCTTGGGTGACAAGGATGTCAGTGCAGTAAAGCTTTTGCATTTCCATAAATATGGCACTTGTCAGATCTCATCAGCCTTCTGCAAGGTCGTGTGAAAGCTCAGCTCTCTGCTGTGGTTTGGAGCAGTTGTCAAGGAGTAATCAAGTTTATGGCTTTGAGACTCCATTCAAATTGCATGGTTTGAAGAGGTCCTTTTAGAAATGAAATTTTGGTCCTGCTCCTCATTAGGGAGCTCACACACTTCAGGGGATTTAGATTATATTTTCTACTTTGTCAGTACTGGTGAACACTCTAAAATTTGTGCATGTATCTGATTTATTCTCCATCTCAAAAGTTTTCAGGAGTTTTCTGAATGTATCCCATCTCAAGGGTAATTGCTCTTGATTCAGATTGACTATTGCTGCTTACTCATTTATAAAATGTCATCAAATGAAAATTAAATTAGACAATAAGGATATATTTGACAGTGAGTATTCAGTTTCAAGAGCATAAGAGAAAGATCACATAGGATGAGTTCTTCCCCTGAGTAGTTATCATGCTTTAAAATATATGTATATATTTGGGGGTATAGATATAGTTAAAATGTTTAAATATTAATATATCAGTATTTATACATAATATAGAAACATTAATGTAAATAATTTTACATTATATATTTATAGATAATGTATACATTTATGTAAATAATATTTTAATGTTATATTTATGTATATATAATGAATATTTATATATGTATATTATAGACACATATATATGTATAGACAGATATTAGAATATTTGTCCTCAATTTGTTCCATTAATTACATCTTTCACTCTTTTTTGAGGTTCCTTGAGGCTCTTTTCAGCCCTAATAGAAAGTTTGTGAATCTTATGAGTATCATTTACAGTACAGAAATCAATTCAGGGAAAAAGATGCTTCTGCATCAGTGAGGCAGAGAACAGAAGATGAAGGGATATTTGAAGAGATGGTTTAAAAAATACAGGAATGTTACTTACTGGGTCACTCTTGCATTTTGGAAGTAACATAATAGATGGTATAAAACTGACTTGGAAAAGAAGCAGAAAGGAGCCAAAATGGAGGAGAATTAAGAGCAAAAGGAAATGGAGAAGGAGAAGATGAGTGAAAGCAAAAAGATAGGTAGTGAAAAGATTAATTGGAGTCTTATGGAGGAGAATAAAGAGCAAGGCTGTGATGGATATGCAACTCATTTCCTTTCAGAAAAAGCTGACAAGTGTAATAGAATGCTTTTGGAAACAAGACATCATCAGTGAAGTTCACTGCTGCTGGATAAATTAAGGAAAATAGTCCAGGAAGGTTCAAAAAGCACTTAAACTTGAATAAGAAGTTCAATAAAACCTTGCAATTAAATTAGTGACTGACAATATATGCATATATATGTTTTAAAATTTAAAATTAGACATCTCTTTAACATAATGTTGAGTTTGGATTGTATTTTTTTTTCTTTCCTCATAGAAATATTCAGGTTTCCCTTGAAAATCTGAGAGCCACTTTTACCCAAATTCTCACTGTCTTCCTGGGTAATTTTTTGAACATTAACATTTTCATTTCTGATTATTTCAGACATTTTTATTAAACAGTTTCTGGAAGTAGAAAATGGAACATCACAGACTTCAGAGGATGAAGTACAGACTAATCATCTTTTAGCATTATGCAAGGCTTTGTCCCCCATGCTACTGAAAGGACAGGAATCTGAGTAAACCTTCCACAGAATGGGCTGGGAAAGGACTTTTTGCTTATGTGAAGTTTTCCCTGTGTTTCTCCCTAAAACTGAAATAATTTGACTTGTCATATTTTAAAACTTCCCCCCTCAAAAAATTAAATGGCAGGGCAAGGAGAAACCTTCTCATTGATCAAACTCAACCCTTTATTCATGCAAGAAGAAATTTGTTTTCACACTAGCTTTGATTCATTGTCAGGTTAAGTTAATTCTCCCCTTTCCTCACTCTCCCCAAACTGCCTGCAGAGTGAGTTGCTCCACAAGGATATTCTTTTTTTGCTATTAGCCAAAATGACTGATAATCAAATCACATTCTTGTCTTCCAGCAACATTGACCTCAAACAGCCAAATTTCAGTGACAAACCACTTTCAGTAGGAAAAAAAAGAAATATCAGGAGGGAATATTTCATTGAGCTTTGGTTGTGAAACTGCCTTGGCTGCACTGGGTGGCTCTGGAAAGAAGATCACAGAATCATAGAATTGTAAAATGGTTTGAGTTGGAAGGAACCTTAAAGACCATCTTGTTCCAACCCCAGACATGGGCAGGGACACTTTCCACCAGCCCAGGTTGCTCCAAGTTCCATCCAACCTGGCCTTGAGAACTTCCAGGGATGGGGCAGCCACAGCTTCTCTGTTCCAGTGACTTACCATCCTTCAGGGAGATTTTCTTTTTAATATCCAGTCTAAGCCTACTGCCTTTCATTTTAAAGCCATGGTCCATGGTTATGGACCAAATCTCACATCTTTCTACAGAAATTTGGACCTCTGAATCCACAAAATCTATTCCTATTCAGGGGGGTTTTATTCTTTTTCTGAGGGATTTCAAAAAAGCAAAAATTTTAGGTCTAAGACTTATGAACCCAGCAGTTCAAACATGGAGCTCTTTCTTCTGCTCTGCGCAAATTAAAATTGACACAGAAATGTCAAGCACAGGATTCATCTTTATTTAGGCAAGTGATGCTCATGCAGCATTTCCTTTCCTTTCTGCTTCTCTGCAGGTCTGACACCAAGCCAGCTGGATCAGCTGGGAGAATTCTCACTCTGGCTTTGCATGGAATTCTTGAATCCTGGTTTCAGCTCTTTGCATTGCATTAATGTGAGTCTGATCCACTCCAGTGCTACATCCTCTCCTGAGAGCAACATGAGCACATCAGACCAATTTATCCAGACAGAAAAGTAACCACAGCTGTGAGTGCAAAGATCTTGGTGATGTCCAAAAGAAATCATGTCGTGTATTTTAATTAAAGAAGTTGAATAGTACTCTAAATGCATACAATAATACTCTAAATACATATGCATAATATTTTATCTAAAAAGAAAAAAACTGTATAGAAGTTTGGAAGTTTCTCAGTAGAAAATGTATTGGCTTTGTTCTTCTGATTATTTTTGCAATTTGTAAACATAAAGCAGAACTTGAAGATACTGGAAAAAGTTTGAATACGTTTTAAAATTTGCTGTATCTTTAGTAATTATTTTTATTTTTATTTTTATTTTTATTTTTATTTTTGAGTGGTTTCATGCCACTTAAGCTTTCAAAGCTAACACCTGTAAAAGTCTGTTTGTAATTTCACCAAATAATGAACAGTAGGTCAAACAATCCTAAATTAATAACAATGACAAATGGCCCTGGCACTGCTCTAGAACGTAAAAGGGAACAACTCAAACACCAGTTTTGTCATCAGGAATCTCTGTAAGATCTGCACTGCTCTGAGAACAACTGTGTAATTTTTCTCATCACTGTTTAAAAAAAACCAAAACAAAGTAAAAATGCATATGAAGATTTAATTAAAAGTCTGTGTGCTATCAAAGTAATTTCTACAGCTCAAGGCTCATCAGACATTTTAAGATTTAGGCCAAAGCCACACCAAACCATAAAAAAAAGAAAAAAAAAAAGAAAAACAATTATTTATTAAAAAGAAACTGCTAATTTCAGGGGTACATTGTAAAACTGAAGCATTTTCATTTAGAGAGCTCAGACTGAATCTTGATGCTGCCACCTCCTGATTTTTCTCCTCCTTTAGCTCATCAGCCCATTTCTATAAGATCCTTGGTGAAGTATGTAGCAAACAACACCATAATTATAATTTTGTTAATTATGTGTGATAACAGAACCATATTTTCTTCCAATTCCTTGTTGTGGAAATTAATAATTTCTTTCATGGAGATATGTAAGACTTGAAGCCTATCTGCAAACTAAAACTCACTGACAGCATCACCAGATGATTTACAAAATCAAGTGCTAATTACAAGCTCTCATAAATATTCATTCTCATGTTCACAGTTATGGAGGAGAGAAAGTGAACATGTTGATTAATCAATTGATAGTATCTGATTCATCTGGCTGTACAAATGGGAAAGAAAAGACAGCAGAGCAATTTCCAGCAAATCTAGGCTGCAGCAGATTGTATTGCTTAGGAATGTTAACACGAAATGAAAAATTAATAAGTGCTAAAAATTAAAGTGTGCATGAGAGCAAAGGGAGTGTAGGCAAAGTGAGTAGATTTTCCACATCAGTTGGCCTTGCTGTTTAATTCAGGTGATAGTATAAAATTCATGCTTCCCTTTTTGAAGTTCATAAAATTGGCCTTTTTAAGCTTCGCCAAACTTGAGACATTGTGGCCAAATGGTCTGATTCAAGCTGCTTTTTTATTTGGACATAGCAAAAATGGCTAAGCCTTTTCCACAAATGCAGTTAGTAAGAAATAATTGTTTTACCTGCTTTAACAAAACAATAGGAGAGTAAAACCTCCTTAATTGCTAGTTCTAATGGTTATTAAATCCAGAGCTGTAGCAAAATGTCTGTCAGTTTTGGACAAGAAGCTCATTCTGGAAAGGGTGTGGAAGCACAAAGGATTTATGTACATTATACACCTTTGAAAAAATTGCAAGTTCACTTTAGAAACTTGCTATGTCTTGGGAGATTGAGCACAACATCCTGGCACACCTGCACCTCCCCTCCTCTGCAGAAATGATCCACTTTTGGGGCACGATTACACTGCCCTATAGCTCCTGGAAAGGAGGACAGAGATATCACTGAAATCCCCTCAAGCAGATATGAATTTTGTGACCTCTCTCTCCAGCAACTCTCAACAGCCTTTGGAAAATTGGTTCCTAATTTGGTGCCTCAGCTTGCTGAGTTCCTGCTGAATGGTGAGGGTCAGGCTGAGGAACAGTCTTGAGGAGTTTATTCCTCTCAGTCAGCCAGAGATGGGGAAACAAGGCAGGGATGGGGAAAAGGATCTGTCTGGAGCCAGACTCAAAGGTGAGGAAACAACACAACTCCCTGCTCCCTCTGCTCCTCATCAGCAACACCACAGGGCTCATTTGGGGTCACCTCCTCCTGCCAAATACCTCTTGCTCTGCTCAAATGAATCCATCCTTGACTTCATGGCTTTGTGACTGCCCACAGCTTCACACCTTTTAATCTTCACGCTGCAACTCCTCTATTAATTCACTGTACACTCCTGTGCTTTTTGCTAATTGCTGCTTATTCTGGCAATACTTTATCAAATGCTAATACAGCCTTCGCCAGAGATTGATACTGAAAGATTCTTTCCCCACACAGAGGCTTGTTTTCTGCTCTTTGAAACCTGATTTCTTTTCCTTCTGTCTTTCTTACTTTTAACACTCATGGTGGATGGTTTGTTGAAAACTTTTTTTTTTTGCAGTGCACTGAAGGGGAATTCGGAAATGAGAATGTGCAGGAAGGAGGAGCACCTATCACATTGAAAAAGAAATCATTCATTACCTATTCTTACAATAATTAAGTCAGAGTGATATCCCTAACATGAAAGACTTATGCTGTTAAATGTATTAAACACATTAAACAGAATTAAATCTGTACTGTTCTATATATTACAGACATTCCTATACATTTCTATACGTTACAGCCAACTTTCCCTATGTCTTTACAGAGGAAATCAGATGCTTGTATGTTATTGATACAATTAAAAGATCCATGTCAGAAAAGTTGTTTGAGTGTGTGTGTGTGAATAAACAAAAGAAGAGTTTAAACTTTCTCTGTTGTGCTGCCATATTAGATGTGAATACTTGGTCACTTTTCAAGGGTTATAATAGCACAGTGGCTGCTTTTTATTTTTTTTCCCCCATATTGTTCAGTGATTTTATCTGTAGGAAGATAATAAATGAAATGGTTTGACACTGGAAAAATATTTTGGCTGTATACAGAGTTTGCCTCTTACTGAAGTTCTTTCTTGTTTCAACTCACGTGACTTCCTAAGAATAGAATTTTTTTTTTTGGGAGTCAGACTCAAAACAGTGAAAAATAGGGACTGATTTTCAGAGCTCCTAAGCTATATACTAATGCAGCCAGAAATGGAATAGTCCAGACATCCTGGGTCCTGAGTGAAGGATTTTTAGGCTCTTCTGGCCTTTTCTACCAACATCTCACATTGCTCTTCCAAAACTCTTTTTTTAATTATATTTTTCAACTTCACAGTCCCATTATCTGATGAAACACCCTTTCCCTGCACACAGAGAGCTTCGTGGAGTTCAGAGCATCCCTTACATCCTGCATCAGCCAGTGCAGTTCCTGATGTGCTCTGAGTCCCAGTGTGCTTATGGCCACAGGTTGCAGTGGCTGCCCTGCATCATTGTGCCTCTCTAGTGCCACTTTATGTCTTCATTTTCAGGCCCATAGTGCAGTAAATTGGTTCACAACAGGCTGTGAATAAAACGCTATTTTTTTTTGGACGCTACGTTTGTTTTTATGACAAAAATGCATTATGTGTGAGAACGCATCAAGCTGGTAACACAGTTATGGTGCCCAGACTCCATCTGGGGGGAGGGATGAGTGTGAGCATTTTCCAGCATTAATGACCCCCAAACTAACATCTGTGAAAGTGCTTCTGTCCCAGCCATGAAGCTGTACTGAAAATTGGAGCTGTGGACTAGACTATTCCAGGCTTCCAGAGACCTTTTGATTGGCTAATTAACATCACACAGCCAGAATCTGAGTAGCTTTCTGACATTCTACGTATTTTTGCCTTGCTTGTTCCTCTTGCCATATTCCTTTGCTTTCAATCCTGATCGTGGTGCAAATCACAGGGGCAATGGGTTCAGGGCAAATTGCTCAGCTGGAGCTCAGACAAGCTGAGCTTTGCATCGATTTACGGAATCACAGAATGGTTTGGATTTAAGGGACCTTAAAGATAATTTTGTTCCATCCCCTGCCATGGGCAGAGACACCTTACACTATCCCAGGTTGCTCCAAGTCCCATCCAGGGACACTTCCAGGGATAATGAGTCCACAACCTCTCTGGGTAACCTATTCTAGTGCCTCACCACCCTCACAGTAAAGAATTTATTCCTAATATCTAACCTAAACCTACCCCCCTTCAATTTAAGGCCCCAGGACTTTTGCTGGTTTCACAATTGTGAATAGAATTTAGCCCATAAAAAAACCTGGGAAGCAAATGCCAGGAAACAAGAAAGCCAAATAAGTTACCAAAAACTTGTTTTCCTTTCTGGCTCTGTCCATAAAATCTAGATGACATTGTGAGAATAATCTCCAAGGAATGGAAAACTGAAATCTCATTATTAATAAGAAAGGCTTTAGAGGACAGAGTTTTATTACATTTACAAAAGTTAATACTTCTTCAATTCTCTCTCCTTTGACCCGTTCCAGTATTATCAGATTAAATATATTCTGTACAGAAGAATTCTGGATCAACAGTCATCAGAAACAAATAACATTTGCAGAAGGACTTGCTAGTACAGCTTTTTATTCAAGTGCTTTATTAAACTCACCTAAAGCACTGATTAAACTGACCTAATGGAGTAAAGGACCAGCAAGGTGAAGATTTGAGAGCAAGCTAGCTGACTATATCTGGATTTGGTAATTTATGTCAATCCTCCCTGAATATATTCAAACCAAAGTTACTTTAATATGTGACACTTTTTCTTTTCATCATCTTGAAAACCAGAGCCAAAGCTTACCTTTGTAGCAGCCTAACTTTTTGTTAAATACAGTGAGAAGTGTTTGGATGCTTTTTGAGTTATCTTAATTTTCAGTATTTATTTCAGCCTATTGAGAGGAAAATGCAAGAACCCTCTGAGCATTTAGTCAGCTAAGGAATTCCAGGTCTCTACTATTCTTGGTTTTATTGAAAGTTAGATAGCTCAACAGAAAGCAGGTGTATTTTATACTTTATTGGTTTTCTCTCTTTATAGATGACAGATTTATTTATACCCAATATTAGTAAAATTATATTTTCAAATATTGCGGTAAGTACTTCTACATTTCTGTGCAACCCTCAATTTTCCTATGAGCAAATATTCCTCTTTTCCTCACTCATTTCATTATTTTATTTCCATGTATAATCACAGAATGGTTTGGGTTGAAATGAACCTTAAAGACTATCTCATTCTACCCCCTGCTATGGGCAGGACACCTTCCACCAGACCAGGTTACTCCAAATCCCATCCAGCCTGGCCTTGAACACTTCCAGGGATTTCCAGGGATGGGGCAGCCACAATTTCTTTGATCAACCTGCTCCAGAGCCTATTTGTTTTTAAGAAAGACCTAAATAAATTCATGTAGAAAAATTTTAATGAACAACCAGAGAGTGTGCTGCCTGATACAGGATGTTTCTTAAGACTTCTGTCCCAATGTCTCAGTAAAATGACTTAACTGTCCTATACATATATTTTACAGTAATTTCTCTCCTTCCCTTTAATACTACTTGTTTGTGTTCTTTCCTTTTTTCTCTAGATTAATATTTGCAATATGCCTTTAAATTGAAAAACCCACCAGCATTGCTATTATTATTTGTGTTTGGCTCCTCAGATGCTGATACATGAAATAGATGAGAGAGAGAACACAGAGTAATTTAAAATCCCTCTTTGTAGTTTGAGGTCTATCTTCATTTTTCATTTTTTTCTTATCATGTCCAAGAAAAAAAATCACAAAAGACAGGCTTGAAAATTGGTTCTGAAGATGCTTCCACTTCATATGTACACAGCCAGCTTCAAATATGGCCAACACGTTTCAGACTTGAAATCAAGTTTGTACTGGGGGAGAAACAGAAAAAAACAAACACAAAAATCCTAAACCCAAACAAAAAAATAAAACAAATCTGCAGTAAGTCAAAGCTAATTCTGAAACAACACTAGAGGCTACTTATTTTTTGCAAAAGACCTTCCCCAAATGAAGGATTTGCTGATGCACAGACGTGGTCTTGGCTTTATTGCACAGAGCCAAGGGAAATCAATACCCATAGCCAAGGTATTTTGGGACCATTGATAAGAGAGTTCACAGGAAAAGGGAAATGAGAGTAAAATTGCCCTGGTAAACCAATAATGGGTTTTAGTAACATAAACTGTGCTTAGGACACTGGTAGAGGGTCTTTTAAATTAAATTACAAGTGTTTGAAATAAGAGGGAAGTATATGTATTAAAATTAAATGTTGTGTGAAAAGCACTGCTGATACAACCAAATTAGAGCTCACTTCGGGTTGATGTCCAGCAGGAGAGTTCAGGAGAGAGATTTCCTGATGGAAACAAAAGGAGTGACATTTGCTTCATGCCTGAGCCTGTGCCACTGACTGCTCCATGGAGCCCAGCAAGCCCAGCTGGGATGTCTGGCACTTCCCAAGTGAGGGAAATTCTCTGGAGCTGTCATGGAGTGGGGATCCTATCCCTTTTCCTCCAGCACTGGGTTTTCAGTGCTCCCTTCCATCTCACAGCACAAAGTTCAGCTCAGCAATAGTAAAGATCCCTGTGTGACAGTTCTGTCCACATAAGGCACTCTCCCAGTATAAATTGGTGTCTTTCCACATAATGGAAAAAGAGGGACTTATACCAAGTGAGAAATGGGCTCATGATCTAGAAAATGACAAAATAAGAATTAGATATGGAATAATAGGTAGGAGGCAGGTAGGAATGCTGTCAATCTATTCCCACAGGTGTGTCCTCTGAGGGTGAGGAGTGCCCACATTCCATGTTGGGTGTTGCAGTATATTCAGGTTTGTGGAATATTTCAGAAGCAACACCTCAGGTAATCTGCTCATACAGAAAAGAAAAAAAGCAAGAGTACTCAGAAAACCCTAGGATTAATGTCCCACACACCAATATTTAGAAATGCCTCCCCTTCATGAGGAGAATGGCAGCTCTGAGCTTCCTCTGCAGTGAATATGGAAAGTGAGTCCTTCTACAGGGCTGCATCTCTGTCCAAAAAATCTGACTCACCCTCTGCAATCCTGTTTTTTGTCCCTATTGTCTGCTTTTTTCCCTGTTGACTGCAGAAAGAACTTGGGACAGTTGCTCCAAATTGCCTGAAATGAAGTCAGGTAAATCTGAGGCTTTAAGGACTGGAGCAGGACTGGATTTCAGTCATTCATATTTGGCCCCTCCATGGCTGAGCTTTCTCTCCTTTTTTTTAGACAATGGTTATTTTACAAACCTTTTGTTATGACTTTGAATACACTCATGTGTTTGAATACATATTAAATACTTGTGTGTATTTTCCTTGGTGTCCTGACTGTAAAAGTAAAATCTTGGGAGGGATTAGTAGAAGGTTCCTGTCAGAGTGAAAAAAATTCAGCCATAGAGCAAGAGATAAAAAAAAAAAGAAATCTAATTACTTCTAAGTTGGAACCTATGTCCATAAAGAGGATTTTATGATAGATGTACTATTTAAGGTCTCACTGACCCAGCAGTTCTCTTCTTGTCACGTTGGTGGTTCTGTTTTGTTGAGGAAAGATGAGATTTGCAATCAAAAGCACAATATTTAAATAATTGCCGAAACTATACAAAGCACCATAAGCATACTGGATTATCTTGATAAAAACTCTGAAGAGTTCACAGTTTGGAAATACTCAGGCTCAAGGGGACAGCTTGTCCTTAAATTGAACCAGTCTCTTCCTCAGTGAAAAGAATGAATTTATTCTCATGCAAAAGTGGCACAGAACTGGAGATTTAATTTTACATGCAGTAGAGCAAAGAACAGGAAAAATGCCTGTTAGAAAGCAGTCCATTACGCTGATATGCTATCTGTACACATTCATCTTCCTCTTTATTCATCATAATTTGTAAAGAAGTATTATTGCTTGCCATCCAGTAGTGCTCATCTCATATTTATCCACAGTGTTAAGCAGATGGCTGTGAGTGTAATTAAAGAGAGATGAAAAAAACCCCCATTGTTCTTTATTGATAAAAGATGCAGAATGAGACAAAATTATTTTTTTCAGTTTGCACGGTGGTATTTTGTGACATTTACATGTAAGAATAAAGGGTCAGATAATAGGTCTTAAAAATACACAAATGTAATTCTCTCAGCACTAGAGACATAGACAGGGAATTTGTTTTTCCCTGCTTTTCAAAGAGAAAGAAATTTGAGGATTTGGTCCAATCTTTTGTGTTTGTGCTATAATGTCAGAAGGCATTTTACACTTTAAAATTGTTAAAAAGTGGCTTTCAGTCATGCAATCTTGTTTTAAAGTGCCTGCTTTAAATTGCCATTGTCACTATGAGATATTTGTTTATTTTGCCTCTCACCATCATCCCCCAGTGCATGATTTCAAGAGCAACAGGGAAGGTCTTTGCACTGGGATGCTCAAGGTCTCTTCAGAGGCAGACTGGTAAAAGGTTAGACATGGAAGACAAGAAAAAAGCTTTTTAGGCTCCACAGAAATGCCACATCAAAGAAGTATGTTTACAAATCTGCCCAGACCATCCCAGAATAGTTTGAGTCGGAAGGAATTTTTAAAGGGATATTTTTAGCCCTACTCCATCGTTCTGGGCAGGACCATCTTCAACCCCACTGGGTTGCTCAAAGCCCTGTCCAGGCTGGCCTTGAACACTTCCAGGGATGGGGAAACTTCCACCTCTCTGGGCAGGTTGTGGTCCTTCACACACCTTCAGGAAAACTGGGATTCCTTTCCTGGTTTCTTGAAATTCCCTATTGTGCTGAGTGTGGGGCTGAAGGATCTCTGTCCTGTAGTCTGTGGGAAACAGGGAAAACCCTTTTGCTTTCATTCACCCACAAGGAACACAACTTTCACCATGAGACCCTCGAGGAAGAGGAAGAGGAAGAGGAAGAGGAAGAGGAAGAGGAAGAGGAAGAGGAAGAAGAGAACCTGTTTATCTTAAAAACATCCTCTCTTCTGCCCTGATGACCCCAGGGTGGGGTGCTCAGGCAGAAGGCTGTGTTTTACAGAGGTTATTTATCTGCTCTGTAAATCACAAGGATTATTTCTATAATTCTTCCTGGGCATTTTACTTCAAGCCTCGAGTCCTGCCCTGAGCAGGGGCAGAGGAGAGGTGCAGAGGGAGCAGGCAGAGCTATCCAGTGCTGCTGCTGGGCAGGATTTGTTCCTGTTGCCCCTGAGATGGGCTGGTTGGCAGCTGGGACGCCCCTGCAGGGCTGGCAGAAAGCTGCCATGAGCCTGGATTGTGCTTCCATCAGCTCAGAGTTATCCATTCCTTTGGGAAGAGCCAAGGAGTTGATCCCTCTTTCTGCACAACACTGTAATTCAGTCCTGTCATTATGATCATACATATTACAGTAAAGCCTGAAGATCTCAGCCAAGACCAGACCTGAAAGCTTTTACAGCAAGAAGCAGTGCCAGTGCTCTCAGAAAATGCTGCTTCAGTATCAATTTAGCTGCTGTGCCTGCAGTAACTGCTGGTTCACGTTTATGAGGAAGCTTGGAGGCTTGAATTCTGTATTTAGATCTTGCTCACAGCAGTGGCTCAGGATTATACTGGTACCACCTCCAGCTTCTAATACATTTTTAATAGAGTTACAGATTTCAGAGCCAGGGAGGAACCAGTACATCATCTACTCTGACCTCCTGTGTCTTATACACTCAGGTTATAAAATTCACCCAGTTACTCTTCTGCTGAGCACTGAAGGATATCTTCCAGGAATGGCTCCATCCTTCAGCTGAGGGACAATCTGCCTCTTCCCGTGGAAATTTGCTTCAGGAATTAAGCACCCTCACTGTTCCAAGCTCATACCTTATTGCTGAGGGCTATTGGTGTGCACAGCCTTCTACCACCTCTGAAGATTTTCTCTGCTGGATTAGACAGTCTTCTGCTGACTGGCATTTTCAGATTCAGCTGCAAGTCCCTTCACCATTTACCTTTTGATAATCTGAGCAGGTAACAGAAGAAAAAGATAACACTGCATCTTGTTTTATTAAGTCTCAGTGATTATTTCCTACCCTCACTGCAGTTGTTATTGCTTTTGGTTCGAATCAGTGACCTGAGACCCAATGTTCTGAATTTTTCATACTTGTATGAACTGGAAGGTCTCCAACTCCTGCCCGGTATTATCACTTTTAATAATATACTCTACTATAGCTCCTATTCTCTGAACATTTTCTTCCCAAGGGAAGTGAGCCATAAACTGCATCATCTAAGTTAAATGTGGACTTTTCTTATTACTTTCAGCATGATTTGAAGGGTTTCTGAGACTCAGGCAAAAGCTCTGAAGCAAAAGTCAGCAACATGAGTGGTGACTGGCCATTTCCATTACCTTAAAATTGTTTGTGAGGAAAAGACATCTCTGCTCCTCAGGGAGAAAAATGAGACCAGAACACAGAAACAGTTCTACTGAGATATCCAGCCCCATACCCTGCCCTTGAAGCCATCAACTCTGGTTGTAGAGGAAAAGAATATAAAAGATCGTTCTTCCCATGCTCTTTCAATTCCCAGAGTTAATGGTACCTTGGTTTTCTGGTATGGAGATTGGACTGTCACATTTGCTTCTCCTGGTGGGCCTCCTATACACTTTTGCCCATTTTTACCCCAATTCCACCCTGCAGCAGAGGAGGTTCCACAATTTAAGGATGTGCTGTATGGAAAGCGTGGCAGCTCCCTTCCTGAAGTTCAAACCTGCCACCCCAAAGTGTGGAGAGCCTCTTCACTCCTGTTTTTTGAAGAGCTGTGGGCAGCTTTTCTCTCTTCACATTCTCTGCAGTTTCCTAGCTGTAGAGTTCCCCCTCAGCCTAGCAGGTGTTTCATTTCTGAACAGAAAAGACACATATATTTAGTGCTTTTCACACCTTAGAAATTTCAATCCAAGCCCCTGGTTAGACTGAAACAGGAGTCCATGTAGAACATCACAGTCCAGAGACAAGACAGGCTTGGGTCCAGCAGGTGAGCATCATGAGGGTGCCCTCTTTCAAGGCTGGAGTTAATGTTTTGAGTCTGACTTACCAGAAGCCTCACTTTTGTGAGATTGCATTTGTTCTTCCTGGTTTCTCACCTCAGCTTTCCCTGCCCGGTTCATTCCTCAGGCACACACTGCACCCACCAAAAATCTGCAGTGTGACTCTGAAAATTATCTCCAGTTAATACATGGTCACCTACAGGGCTGAAAGTCTTTTGTTGGCATCTGAGGAGATCTCCTTGTCAAAGACAAACAATTTGCTGTACATTTGGAAGGGGAATGCTGGATTTTAAGTGCAGTGATCATGGATGCAGCTGCCACCACCTTATGTTCCATTTCAAATGATTAATAATATTTGTCAATTCTGATCTGTCACTGTGCTTTATTGCTGTACAGCATGCTCCAAATGATGACACTCTCTTTTGGATTGATCTGATTAATGATGGATGAATCTGTTTCATTTTATTGTAAGCCTCTCTTAACTGAATGGCTTAGGTTAAAAGAGAACAACCTCCACCAAATGTTATGAATTATAGCATCATTTAAAACATGTTTCCTTGCTCTTGTTGCTAACAGTTTAGTGACAATACCTGAAGAATTCAACATAATTACTTTTGATCAAGCCCTGCTCCTCCGGATATAAACATCCCCTCAATTTTACTTTTATGATTTAATTTTTTGCCCAGCAATGAAATTGTCCTTCTGTCATTACAACACTTTATGTTCTACAACAGATCATTTCAGCACTGCAGATGCCCATCTTGTTCCTGATGAAAATTGCTCACAGCACCACAAAACCCCTTATTGATTTATCCTCCTTCCTGTGCCCCCATTGGAGGATCTCCTTTGACGCAAAGGCTGCAGCTCATAACAATAAGATGGTGTTTAGGCTATACATAGCTCCATTGTTCTGTGACCTGAAGCTTTGTTTTCACATCAGTTGCTTGTCCAATTCCTTGTCAGTCTTGTTTAATTAGCTGGTGTGGTCCTTGCCATGGTGAGCATTTTCTAATGTTTGTTGTTTGCTCAGTGCTTAGCTCAAGGGTGCCTCCATCTCAGCTATTGTAATGCACAGAATAAATAATATTAATAGTTTAACTGAACACAGCAAGAAAATCTTGCCAGTTTCCTCTCTCTCCTGATTAGTATTACCCTGGTGCTCTCTGTAGTTAGCACTAGCAAACATATGCTGATAGTAATCACTTACAAAAAGTAAGAGCAGAAGTTTCAGGGTTGACTACCACAATCAGTTAAAGACCCCAACAACAGTTTTTATGCATTAAAACCTGTCAAAACATGTTGCTCTAGCAAGAAACACAACTTCTGACTACAAATGTTACTCTAGGTGTCATATTTGCCACAACCTGTGAAGCAATTTGGGGGAGGTTTTCTTGTTTCGTCCTTCAGATTGTTGACAGAATAATGTGAAATATAAATAGCAGAACCACAAATCTTTGCACAACTTCAGAATTAGTCTCATCCAGAAGCCTTGTTTCTTCTGAGATGCCTGTTGAGACTTTCTTTGCTCAATCACTCACACCTTAAGCAGATCCAGCATTTCTGTTCTTGAAAGCAGACATGGGATGTTCTTCTAGAGATGGTAAAGCTTTCATGTTTTGGACTATCTCATGGCTGCCTTCCCATCCTCTCTGTAAGCCCATGAAGTGACATTTTTAACTCCCCTTGTTGATGCAGTCAGCTAAATCAAAGACTTATTCTTGAATTCCCATGCAGGTTATGTAAACACACAATGAATTTAGTGACAATTAGTGAGTGCTTGTCTAGGATGCACAAAATCTACAAGCTCTACAGCTGGGCTGTTCTGAGCAGGATAAATCAAATTTAGCTAAGCTCCTCACACATCCTTCAACTATAAGGGTTTTCTACTCGATAAAAATAATAATAAAAATGTTTATTTTCAGGGGAAGGAAAGCCTTGCTTGGGTCACATGTTTTGTTCTAGAGTCTTGGATGACAACAATTATTGCAGTCAATCACTCCTTTCTGGCTGACTGCCTCTTAGTGCCTAAAGACACTGCACAAGATCCCTGTGGGTTCCAATTTTATTGGTGTAAATACTCAAGAAAAGTAAATATTTTCTTTAGATAGATTTACAGGCCAAAACATCGGGCACACCTAAAACTCTCAGATATGAATGATTTTGTATTTGCAGTAGCCTGAGAGGAAATTCTCTCAAGATGATAAACACAATTTAAAATGATAAATGGAAATTAAAAGGAGAACTGGACCAAATGCAATCAAGATAAAAATAAACATATGTGTTACAATAAAGTAGAACTGGCTTCTCAATAATCAGTTTTATTTTATCCATTTTAACATTCCTTCCTGCATCTTCTTATCTGGCACATATCTGTTGAGTGGCAATGCCAAAAAAAGAAAATAATTTCAAAAAAATTTTGTTCTCCTCATGAAATCAACAGGAACGACTGATGGTGCCCACAAACTGATTCTGTTTAGCCAGAAAACATAATTTTAATATGGTAATCTCAGAGTGCATGAACAGCACATTGACTCATAATGTGTTACTCAAATATTGTAATGTGTTGTTATACTTTATATTTGTGAAAAACTTCCTTCCTAAAGCTCAGCTGGGCTCGGGATGCTTCACATTCACCTCAGAAGCAGCCCACAGACTTTCTGGTGAGCTCATTTTAGTCAGATTTTCTTCTGACTCACTCAAGTGTTTTCACCAAAAGGTGGATGAAATTAATGGTGGTAGAAATTTCCTTTAACCAAATTGGTTTGACCTTTTTGCTCCGTAGGAAACCTTGGCTTAAGGAGAACAGATGCTCTTCACAGAATTAAGGTATTTTTGCTTTCCTCCCACATAGAATGAACAAATTACCCACTATGTTTCTCAGTCTAGACGGCTTTTACTTTGGGGGACAAGGGATGAAGAAACATAAAATGTCTACGAATGTGAAGGAAAGTACACAGTGATTCACTGTAACAATTTGCAGAACAACATAAAAATAGTGGTTGAGTCACAGCTGACCTTTCCGAAAAGGTAGATTCTCATCTACATTTAAAGGGTGCAAAATACTAAAACCAGAATGACACATTCTCCATTATGTTGCCTGAGTCTTGGATTAGAAATAAAGTAGTAGAAGGTCTTTTATTCTGTAGGGTGCCTAACTCAATTGCTCTATTCTCATTCTTTCTTTTTTCCCCCACAAACTCCTATATTCCTCTGGAGAGATAACTTTACTCAGGTGGTTTGGGGTAGCTGCATTAAGCTGGTTCCTATTTCAGCAAAACTCCATTATATTGTTTCTGAGGAAATGGAGTTGATATGGGATTTTTGCCTATTTTTTTCCAGTGAGTCATGCTTGATTTTGCAGTGCCAGCCTGGCTTTCAGTAGGGTTCCTGCTTAATGGGGTTTGAAATCTCCTCGAGTGCTCCTCACCTCCTAAAACACAGACAGATTTGGTGACTGGTTTTGAAGAGTGTGAAGCCAGGTCTTCCAAAACTCAGGGATGTGTCCTATATACTGATTTATCAGCCAAAAAGGGAAGAATGATCTCCCACACCTCCTGTGAGAGACTGAAATGGCAACAAAATGGCTATACACCTGTTTTCCTGTGCAACCAAATTACTCTACAATCTCTTAACAAGAACCTGGGTTATCTTCACCTTCTGTGGCAGTCCAAGGCATTTGGGATGGGGAACAAGACACTCTGAGCAGGAGAAGCAGCTCTACCCCATACAAAAATAAATAGAGAATGCATGTCCTCCATGCAGCACCAGGAAGAGCTGCACAGAGACACTCACTGGCCTCCAAAAAAACACATGGCTGCATGTCTCACCAGAATGGAATATCCAAATTTGGAGTTATTAACTCTGACAGACCCAAGGTGTGACATGCAGGTCCTTAAGAATTTAATCACAGGACAGGGAAAGCAAGAAATTCCTCAGTCAGGAAGCAGATGACTCTCTCTTTGCTTGTTGGTGAATTTAAAGAATCTTGAGTGATGCAGAGTTTCCAGAGATGTTCCTGTCCTTCCTGAATTTGATTTCCCTGTGGCACATGAGACAAATGAAGCATTTGTCTACTTTATCCACTCAGTCACTGACTCTTCATTGACCACTTTGCACTGGAAGTGGTGTGTGAAGTTTGCTGTTAGTAAATCTCAGAGAACAATCTGAATAACCAATTAAAAAAATCCATAAAGACATGCTGTATGCCAAATTAAACATGTTTGTGATGAAGAACAATAGCACAAGACTAGAGTGGTGACTGCATTGCTTCTCTGCATTGTCTCAGCATTGGAGACAATTACTGGTCTATCAAATTACAGTTAGAAGAGCAATTAAGCAATATTTGTACTTGTTGGCACATGAACAACTCATTTGGTCACTTTTAAGGCCAGTGTTATTTAGGAGACCAAAGATATCAGACCAGGAAGGCATGACAGAGTTTGCTGTAATTTTTGCTCCTATTGCAAGGCTTCCTGTTACAATTATGAGATGTCATAGGTGAACTGTGATGCAAAAGAATTATTTATCTGTGCTTGTTAGGGGACAATATTATTTTGTTGTGTTCAGCACTGTGAATTCTCTTTTCATTAGTTCCTGCACTAGAGACCTTCAGAAATGTGTCAGTGCTTCCAAGCATGTAATATCATTTTCACATGATGACCTTTCTTTATCCAACCTGCCTTTGAGTGTTGAAGCACATTGCACACCCCACTTATTTATATATTTATTTACTTAGCTGGTTATTAATATTTAAAAACTGCAAGCTTGTTTTTTTTTTTTTTCTGAATAATACTCTTGGTTTCAGGAGACTGGATTAATTCAGGATTAGGGGAATCCTTAGGTGGCTGAAGACCCAGGGAATGATAGTTCCACTACAAAATGTCTTGATGGAGGTTTTTCACTCGAATACATAAACATCAGCTCCAGTACTTTGGAATGGAGTGTCCTTGAGATTCAACCACCAGTGTTAAGACCCACTTGCAAAATTCTGCTGATGTAATTTTTTGGCAATGCCTAAACAAAAGCATTTTTGCACCAAGAACCTGTGAGTGTAACTTTAACAAGGAGTTGCTCTTTTGAAGTTGCATCTTACCCCACTTTGCTCTGTGTAAATGTAGCTCTTGAAGCTCAGGTGCTCTTTCAGGCTGATAAAATGAAATACATCCTGATAAAGGTGCTTCAGACTGCTGGGATGAGTTTCCTTTCAGAAGCTGCATCTCCTGTAAAGCCTCCAGGACAACATCTTTAGTGGTAGAGCAAACTGTCACTAAGCCATGATGTTGTAATTACAGATTGCCAGGTGAGATAATCCTTGTTCTTCCCAAATCTGTGCTAGTTTTCAACAGAGAGAGAGCTAGATAAGATCTTCTCCTCCTTGCTCCACGAAGATTGACCTTTCTTTTGGCGAGAGAGCATTATTGTCTTCGTTGGGCACAACAGGTTGCTGGCAGGCAGCTCCACGCAGAGAAATGATGCTGCTCCTGTTCTAGCTGCATGGTGGGCACTAATTGGATGCTAACGCAAATCACATCGTGACTGCCTGCAGCTGTGCATTTGCAGTGCTGCCTGCTTGATATGCCCATTCAATCACATTCACTCAGAGTTCTGTCCAAGTTGTGAATGTTCACAAAAATCCAGGAGCTTCCAGGAAGGAATGTGGGTGGTCTGAGTGTTTGCATTGTTGTCCCACAATGTATTTGGGATTAAAAAAGGTTCTTAAAATTGGCTTCCAGAATATAATTAATCTCACCTGTGTTAGGAACCTATTTTAGGATACTTTGTGCATGCATCAGCTGCTCAGATTTTTGTCTTGCTTCTTCATTAATAATGGATCTCTCCTTGGTTTTAAAAGATAGATATATAGACTCTATTTAACTAGTGATCAATTCCTGCAGTCCTTTCCATTTATTGCATACAGTTATGCCACATGATACAAATTATAACTTGGTCTTCTTTTTCTATGCTGACATAAATCTGAATTTCCCCACTGGGTGTAATCATAGGCCTCATGCATGAGGATTTAGGTTCACCAGGAGAGCAAAGGCTAATAAAACACCCCTCTGAAGATGGAATGTCTTGTGTCTTTTATCTAATTTGTTTCCTTGCTCTCTCTCAGACTTCAGTGTTGGATGAATTAGTTATTTTTATTACACTGACAAATGCAGAGTGAGGTTGGGACACCAACTGGCTTTGACAGGGGTATAGGATCCCTGCAAAGATGGAGACTCTGCTTAGGAAATGGCTGAACCAGAAAAGAAGATTGTGTATTGCTGTCCAGGAAACCCAGGATCTAGAGAAGAGTTACCCACCTGCTCTACTAAGGCAGCAAAATGGATTTCACTCCAGTCTTCAAATCAAAGCCTGGAAAAACCTCTCAAGACTTGGTGTGTGTGTTCTCTTTTCCCCTTACTGATTGAAATGTGAAGAGGGAAAGGTTACAGTCGCTTTTGATCATGATGGTGCTTTTGTCCTTTCAAGCCTGTGCTCCCAAGGGCTTGCAGGGCCATTCTCAAAAGGCTGATTCTGAGGAACCTGCCTGTTCAAAGGCTCTCTTTTTATTCTTTTTAACATTAATTGCCCAAACGTTGCATGTCACTGATCTTCTCCAGCTTAAGCACTGCAGGTCAAAGTACAGAGCATTAAGAACTGGACCCTAAAGTCTGCAACCCCCACCCTGCACAGAAGCTGAATTTGCAAATAGTGGGAATATCCCTGATGCAAGCTTTATTGCTGCTGCACAGAAATCACCACACATACTCCAAATGACAATTGCCATCTAAATCACAGCTTTGTAGCACAGTGGAATAGCTTGATCTGGCAAGTCACCTCCAGTTCTTATGGACAGTACTTTCCAAATGTTTTGGAAAACCTCACTCTGTGCACACATTGCATTCAGGACTGAATTTCTTGTTGCTTCCATGCAGATTTCAGAGAGCTGAGTATCCCCTTCCTATTACCTCAGGAAGGGGTTGAGTTTAGGAAAGAGCCAGGGTTCCCAGGAGAAGTTTCTGGGAAAGCAGCCATTCAGCAGGAGGTTCTGACATTGTTCAGCAGGAGAAAATCTGGTTAGTGGAGATTCACCATCGCTTGTGATTCAGGCTGATTTCTTTCTGTGAGGCAATGCTTGTGTGTGGTTATACAGTTTATAAGCACGTGAGGCTGCTCATTCCCATCACCTCCAGTCAGACATGGTTTCTCAGGCTGATGGATTTTAGCCCCAGGACAGCCCTGTGGGGTAGACAAGATGAGCCTTCTTATATTAAAATAGCTTTCAAGGGGATACAAAGCCAATAAATGAGAGCATGAGGGGACAGAACGAGATCCCCATCATCTTCTGTGTGACACAGAGACCCACAGCAAACCCAGACTCCTCACTTGTCCCTTTGTCATGGGTTTCAGGTGTCTCCCAGCCCCTTGTATATCTGTGCTCCCTCTGGTTTCTCCTCCTAAAGCACAGTCTCAATTGCGTCCTTCCCTCTGCCAGGACTGAATTTGAGTCTCTGTGGCCTCTGTGGGTCCCTTAAGGAGTTCCTTCAGCCCTTGGAAGTCAGTGTCAGCTGAACTGGAACATGTGCAGCTCAGACCATGCAGCAAATCCAACAGCCTGATTAAGAAGGCCTCAGGACTCTGCATCCTTTAGGCAACAAGCTGGGAGGAAAAAGATGGTGATCCAGCTAAATATTGCACAGACAAGCTCTGGTATAGCCAGGTCAGGTCCAGGAAAATAGCCCTTATGGCATCAGTTCCTCAGTTAAAGCCCTTAAAATCCACTTGCTGTGTTTTCCTCTCCCTTCTGCTTTTTCCTGTTTCCCCTGACGTTCTGCTTATTTCTTCTTACTAGTAGTGAGTGTGACTTGTGCAAATAGTTGAGGAGCCTGTGCCCTCTCCCTCTTCCCTCTGTGATTCATTATTATTAATAACTGGGATATTTTTGGCTTTTGCTCATCAGGCAGCTTGTACCAAATCAGCAGCCTGCCTTCCAGTGCTGCCAATCAAGCTTTTCATTCTGCTTAGGGAGCAGAATGCTCTGTCCTGTTAGGGTTCCTCAGCAGTCCTGCTGCTGCCACCCTTACCTACAGCTTCCATTTCCACTTGAATGTATTCATATGTGTGTGTACAGAGCAGGAAAACAGGTGTGAGAGCAGCTCATATTTTCCAATCCCCCTCTCTTTTGGAGATACAGCAAAGCCTGCAGCACCAGGACATAAAAATTCTGCCTTTGGCATCTGCCTGCTGATGAAATGCTCCTTGGTTTGGGGAGACATGAGGTGCTGTGGCAGTGCTCACTGTGCTTTACAGTGAGTTTGTTTTCGTTTCCAGCCTGAAAATCTATGCAGCGCAGAGGGGGAGGAGGGTGGCTGTTAAAATGACATAAATAGTGGGACCAAACCAGATGGGAAAAGCAGGATAGAGAAAGGAAAACAAACAGGATGATACACGTTAACCTCAAAAAGGAGTCAATTTTTTTTGCAGGGCCTGTTGCAATAGGACAAGGGGCAATGGTTTTAAGCAGGCAGAGGATTGATTTAGATTAGATATAAGGAAGAAGTTTTTGACAATAAGGGTGGTGGAACACTGGCACAGGTTGCCCAGTGAGGTGATACATTCCCTATCCCTGGAAACCTTCAAGGCCTGGTTGAACAGCACTCTGAGTATCTTGCAGATGTCCCTGTCATTGTAGGGGATTGGACTAGATGACCTTGAAATGTCCCTTCCAAAACAAACCATTCAGTTTCTTTACTGTCTTTTTTTCATCATGAACTGTGAGGGATATTGTTATTTATTGAGAGATGTCTCTGCTGGAATTAAAGTGCATATGGCACCGTGTCTGGAAGTCAGTAAGAGAGATTTTATTTAACAGCAAATATGTGGTAGAGAGGTAGAAAGAAATAGAAAAGGGAGGAAGAGGGGAAAGAGAGTCAGAGAGATAGATTAAGCAGAAATAGTCACCACCTGTGGATCCAGTGGTGTCCTGTTGGTCCATTTTCACCCTGGGCTTCTTGGTTTGGGGGATTCCAAGGTAGTTCAAAACTTTTTGCTGTTTATACATTTTAGAAAATAAGGGGATTAATGGTCATTGGCTACACAGTTCTCTTATTCTGTTGGTTAAATAATTCCCTCACTTCCAATGCTAATTCCTTCCATGCTCAGTCTTTCTCTTCCTTTCAGCTGGTGGGTTTGCTGTCTTGCAGCAGTGGTCACAATCTTGCTGTGCTGGAATTATTTTCTACCCAGTCCAAACTGATTTCAGCTCAGTTGCTTTCCTTGTGGCCCATAAATTCTGCATTCTTTAGGTCCTCTATCAGGCATAATCCTTCTCCTCCAGCTTTGTTAACCTCCCCATAGGTCCCAGATAACAGACAGCAGTACCACCTTTACCTTATCCCAAATTCTGTCATGGTGGCTTAATTTACAGTCTGAATTCCAGGTACCCATGGAGTAGATACCATATTTGGGGTGGGGTGGGTTTCAAGGTGTATGTATTTATATTTTGTATGTGTTTATGGTGCTGATGCTTTAATAATTGAGCCGATTATTGATGCAGTCAGGAAAACAGCAAGAATTTATCCAAGACACCACTAACATAAGTAAATAGATAACTCTTTGATCACTCCTCAATCATACAGGAGAATCAGGTGCAGCAGAAAATCGGCAAAGGGAGTAGGATTAGCTAAATTTTGAGCAAATATCAGGTATCTCCTTGTGGCTGGCCAGCAGTTTGCCCAGGGGCCCAGAGGAATCCCTGCAATGCAAAGCAAACTGCTGAGATCAAATGCTGGGAGTGGCAATGACCTCTGCAGATTTACTCTGTGAATTTATTTGGTCTCCACGGAACTTGCAGGTTCTCAAGACTGAGTGCTGGAAAAACTCCTGGTGTCACTTAATCTATCCCTTCTCTTCCCACTTTTCCCCGCATCCATTTCTGCCTCACGTGTTTTTCCCTGCTCTGCTCTGCTCTGCTCTGTGTGTCTCAGAGCTGAGGACTTGGGCCATTATTTCATGGCCCAGCACACCTCCAAGCAGAGAGGATGTGCTGTCACAGGTTGCTGTGCATCACTGAGCTGCAGCAATTTGCCACGTGCCATGAGGAATAATGTAGCTTCTGCTAACCCCCTTGCCCTGTGAGCAGAGATAAATCAATTTTCTGTACGTTTGCCTTGGGCTGAGGGTGTGCACAAGGATCAGGATGGTGATTTGGGTGAAGTGGGCCAGTTTGTTAAGCCATGATGGCTCTTTCACATTATAATTATTGCTATGGTCACAGCTTTATTTTAAAATGTGATGTGACATTTAATATAATTTGAAATTTATTTTTAAAATTTGAGATCAGTTATCTAATCCACATCCTGACATTAAAAAAGGTAAGGATCAAGTTCCTTTTATCCATGCATCCCCCCATATGGGATTGCTGGCACCAAAACCAGTCCCTTTTGACAACAAACAGTGTCTTCAGAGTCCCAGTGAGGACTTGGCTCCCTTTTGGTCACCATTCTCTCTTTCCTTTTCTTTCTAAAAAAAGACAGAGAAGACACTTTCCTTCTCCTCAAGCCATTCTTCTCACTTCCTTTCCTTGCAACATCCCCTTCTTTAATTTGTTTTATCCTTTATCTCCTTATCCCAGCACCACAGAAGGTCCCTGCCCCAGCTCACAGTTCTGCTCAGTTGGCAACATCTCTAGCAAGTGGTGCAAAAAATGTAGATATTGAGGAGAAAAAGGGGAAATGTCCTTAAAGTCCTGATGGAAAGGGCAGCCTGCAGGAAAAAAGCACAGCCTCAAAATGTGCTTTTCTTATGTATTGCTTAAGCTAGGACAACATCACTAAGTTTTATTTGATGCTTTGTTTAGAATTTTCCTTTTCATATCATTGAAGCGAAAAACAAGAATCATCAACACTTGTTTCTTGGTAGCTATTTCCAGTAATTTCATCTTGATGATGGTCAAACATGAACGGTGTTGGACTCAGGTTACTTTCAGGTTACTTCAAATATTTTTTTTTCAGATGTGCCTGAAAGCATAAAGCTTCCTCCTGCGCTAGTGAGCTTAATGCATTTTCAATTCAAAATCTTCCCCAGCCATCACTCTCCACACATCAACCTGCCAATCCAATCCCTTTGCAGCACGCTCAGCCACTTGTTAAAATGTTCTGTCATTTCTTATGTGAGCTGGCAGCTACAGGAGCTTGGTGTGTCTGATGCCAATGTTCATCTGAAACAAACCCTGCATTTGCAATTTATCTTATTTGTAGACCCAGTGTGATCATAGGCAGAGACAAGAAGACACGGACTGCTGTTCTGATTAGTTTTGGGTCACAAGCCTTACTCCCATCTTCTTTCTGCTCCCCAGAAGGAGTCAGGAACTTGCACTTTATAGCCTGTCTTGTGATTCAGGGCATAACAATTTGTTTTTAAGGAGAAGATAAAGAAGTTTGTGGGAGGTGATGGTCTCCTCAGGAGTGGTGAGGGCTGCTTGAAATTTCAGTACATCCAGATTTGATTTAATTTGAGGTTCAACCTCAAAAACAATGATGGCAATGTTTCTGTAAGTGGAGCTGCTACCCAGTTAAAACTGAATTACCACCAGTTTAGCCACATGAGCTTGAAGAACAGTTGGTAGAGTTCATGTAAGTCATGGGAGGTTCTACACAGGTCATTCACTGAGAAATGTCTTGGTGTCACAGCACCAGGTGCACTGGATTTTGGCTTTATCTCAACTGGGGAGTAGAGAAACTTTTACTTTTTAGGGCACCAAGGTGCTGTACTGTGGGCAGGGTGATACCAGCATGGAATAGGACAAAAAAATCATGTTTTAAAGGCAAAAGTCTGAACCAGGTCTGTCAATGCACAGGTACTTGCACATCCTTGGTGAGATCCTGAGTGGGTGTAAATTGGACCAGATTGAGATACAGTGTATATTGATATATCCAGATGTGGTATTTATCAGTTACGGAACTGATTTGCTCCAGCTGAAGGTCAGACAGGTCTGTTCTGCTCCCATTGAAGTCTAACTCCTTTGCATTAACCCAGACAATGTTTTTTAGATTACATGGATTCAGTCTGCAAGAAAAAGGGGGATGATATCCCAAATCCCTCAAGCATTCCCTGAAATCCCCCTGAATCCCTACGAGACTGTAAAATTCAGATTTCTCCAGCCTGTGGTATGTTGGCTGAAAGTCCTCAGTACAACCAGGAAGAGGAAGGGGATGATGCATCTCACACATGGTAACATGCTGCAGCCCCCCTGAGGCTTGAACAGAACATGGACCATCTGGATTTTTGTAATGTGAAGTTCAATTAAAATGTTTTGATGTTAAGCACATGTAATTTTTGAGGATATAATTTTTTTCTCTCCAGCTTTCCATTTCTCTCTATTCTGTTAAAAACAAGAATAAGAGAGAGAGAGAGGAAGTTATAAGTATTTCACATGGAAGTCCATATGGCTTCTATCGTCACACTAATATGCATTTAGAAATTATTCATTTTTTTAATAAAGAAAAGCAATTGAAATATGATTCTTGCCCTAATAAGCTAGGGAAATAAACCTTGGAAATAGCAGTGATTTTCTAGACATGTATATTGAAGACTGATGTGGAGAAAGAGACTTGTTGTCACTGGACAAAATACTACAGGTTGTCAATATTTATTCCTCCTGGGTCAAACCTTTTAGCTGAAAGCTCCAAGACCATTGGCAACTAGTTAGAGAAGCCAGGGTCTTCTCAGGCATCTTGGAATCACCACATATTGACCTGCATGTCTAGCAAAATGAATATACTGATCTGCAAACTAGTAAAAAAAAGGTGAAAAAATTTCAAAAAAAAAAAAAAATGAATAACCATTCCTCAAAACACCTTCCTCTTATTGTATGGCCACATCTCATAAGGTGGAAGGTGGGGAATGGAAACACCACCTTGAAAGGCCCTCTGTGAGGAGCATGTGGCACCTTCAACAAAGTTCCTTTGTAGCCAAGCGTGAGACCTGTCAGTGCTGGAAGTACTTTTGGGACAAACACTTGGAGGCCTCTTGATGTAAGAAGAGAGAAAGGGACAAAATGCTGTAGCTAGTTAACTATTTTTTAATTATTATTTTGTGCAAGGATCTTTTTCATTTTGTTGTCTGTTTTTCGTGATTGGGAATCTGCAATGTTTTGGGTGCCAACAGGGCAGCACATCCCTTCCACACCCCATCCCTGGAGGTGTCCAATGCCAGGCTGGACAGGGTTTGGAGAAACCTGGTCCAGTGAGGATGTCCCTGCCCATGACAGGGAGCTGGAACTGGCTGATCTTTAAAAATCTCTCCAAACCAAACCATTCTGTGATTCTGTGATCCTCCTGAGGGCTTCCTCTGGTGGCTGTGTGTGTTTGCAAAGCCATTTGAACAGGCTTAGTGTCACTGCACGAGTGACACCACTGCTGTGCCAAGCAAAGTTCTGGCTCTGTGGGTAAAAGCAGATGCAAAAGGCAGAGCCAGGTGCTCTCAGTCTAATTAATTCAGGTTTACAGCCCCAGCCCTGTGGCTGGGCACAGTTCACCCCACAGATCAAGCAGACACTTCCTACAGACACTGTAGGACTGTGCTGAACTTTGGCTGTACTGTGTGATTTTACTGCATGCAAGCTAGAATGGTTTTAAGAGTCAAACCCCCATCTCACTTAAATTGGCAGGATGCTATAAATCGTTTCACAGTTTAACACTGTGAACTGTATATTGATGAAAAAGGATGGTCACATTCATGCAGAACCTGGTTCTGTTACTCAGTTCACTGCTGTTAACTGGGACAAACCTCATTATTACCCAGTGTAGGCATGGATTTGGTTTGTTTGTAAGGCAGGCTGGAGAAATAGATGAGAGACCTGTTTTGAAACTAGCTCAAGCTGATACACTCTCTAATTTTTCCCTGGTCCAAACCACCTCCAGATGAAGTCCATTTGGCATTCCATATTTGTTGGGGAATACCCCCACATCTTCTCCTTGTGGATTTCAGGTCACATCTGCCAACTCTGAAATATTCAGTGATTTGCTGGGTGCCATCAGAGCATTCAAAAATAAACAAATCAATATGTACATTGGTTTTTCCCCCTGGAGTACAGAGCACCAGCTTCATCTCCGAGAGGAGCAACACAATTCCCTTATAATTAAACCTAAGTTACACTGCTCACGACACAGCCTTCGAAATGTGCTTGGGAATGGTTTCTGTGGGAAGTCTTTAAAGCTTAGTTTAAGCAGATGAGTATTGCTGCGGAAATAAGGAGGATTATTCATGTGCTTACAGATAAGTGCATGCATAAATTCTAGCAAGATTGAAGTCTTTGAGTTTATGTTGAAGTGAAAAAGGAGTAACAAATTTCACCTACTTTTTGTTTTGCTTACATTTTATGCCAAGCAAGAAAGCCCACTGAAAAAAATAAAGCACTTGAGTTAGAGTATATGGGATTATTTGTATTGCTTTTCACAGACTTTTTAATTACTTCAAATAACATCAGGGTGCAGGTAATTTGTGTTTTATATTCTCAAGTTAAAGAACCTTGGAAAACATTGCAGTTTGAGTCCCAAATGTTCTACATTCCTCAAGGAAATGTCTTCTCAGGCCACATCTGGGATAAAATGCTTTCTTTATGTTGATTGATCTTGGATTATGACAGAACATCCAGATTTATTCAAACTACATGGAATGCTTGAAGATGATTAGTGACCCAGATTGAGAGAGGTCAATGAAACAATCTGGGAACAGTTTCCTGTTTTCATTAAACATGAAAAGCATCTGTGCTTTTCAAATTATGCTGAAAGTTTGATTTTGCTAACTACTGATCAGTTAGATTTGAAATTATCTGAGAAACACTGCACTTGTTCACACGTTGTTACATATGTGATGTGCTGTCGCTTGTAGCTTTGGGTTTGATTTAAGCTCAGGTGTCATGCAAGGATTAAGGGAAAGATAAAAATGAAAGCAAAGCTGTGAATCACAGAATGGTTTGGGTTGGAAGGATTTTTAAAGATCTCATTCCAACCCCCTGGCATGGGCAGGGACACCTTCCACCAGAGCAGCTTTTTCAAAACCCCAGCCAACCTGGCCTTGAATGCTGAAAATTGACAAGTGATCCCTTCCTCCCCCAAAATCCAGTGGCAAAACAAACCTACCACTGAAGATAGTTTCTAGTGTGTGCCTGTTTTGTTTTGTTGGTTTGAGTTTTTTTAAATCTTTCACAGGAACCTCTAATAACGGAAGGTAGATTACAGTAATATTAGGACTTTTGAATCTTGACATCAAGGAAATGAACACTGAGACAGATAAATAAGTGTAGAGAATTTTATTACATATACAACTCTTTAAAACCACTAAGTAGAAAATCCTGAACCAGCTGTGTTAAACCTCTCATTCCTTTACTTGTGGAAATGAAGTAATAAAATCTCTTTCAGAGAGAAAGCTCACATTATTTATGCCATAGTGTGGGTAAATAGGTATGAGAGTGAAAATGACCTTAAGTCTAAATTCTGCTTCCCAGCATCATGATATGCTGTACTGAAATGAACTGCAGCTTTTGAAAAATGGAATGAAAACCCAAATGGAGATGAAAACCAAGTATCCTGCGTGTTTAGTTCTAGATACAGAAAGGACAAGATCATATTTTAATCAATTACCAGAGGACTACAGCCTCTGTGCAGTTTTGCTTTGGTTATAAGAACTCTTTATCTATGTCTTAAAGAGAAAGGAATGTTCTTTGGTCTTTTTTTTTTTTTCTGTACTATTCATTCCTATTCATAAAATAAGTGGCCCTGATGTAAGGTTTTGGCTTTTATTTCTCTGGTCTTTTGCTGCTTTCTCAGATGTGCAAGTGTTAATTTGTTGAGAATGGAATTGGAAGAATAGTAGGTGTGAAAGGATAAAATTTTGAAAGCATTGAAGATATTCTGAAGACCTTTTATATCACCCAGCATCTGAAATATCCAACTTGATATCAAGAGTATTCCTCTTTATGCCTAGAATCACAAAATTGTCACATCATATCCTCTGCACAAGGTATTTTCCGTGTTTGGCACCATCTTGCCATGATCATGTAAAAACCAACAGCAGTAAGAAAATCCTCAGGGCCTTTTACACCATCTCTCTGCTGGGAGAGAGGTTTCTGCTTTATGTACAGTGATGCTGGAGTGTGATATTATGTTAGTAACTGAAGTGAGATTACAATGACAGAAATAATAAGAAAAAAACACCTGCAAGCATCTGACCACTCAGAAAACATCAGAACTCTCTGGCGAGTTGAAAAAATATTCAGCAGTGAAGAAGAAAGTTCCACCCCAGGAATATTAAGGAAACATTAAGAGCCATCCTGGTCCAAGAGGGCAGCTGTTTTGGGCTAGTGCAGTGTTTTGGCTCTGAGTTACCCAGGTTGCTTGGTTGCAATTATTGCCAGAATCCTCGTAGCTTTTCTTCCAAAAGAGCAGCCAGTGCAGAAGCTCACCCTGCTCATGTGCCTGAGCTGCCAGGCATTGCTTTGAAAAGCATTCACAGAGTTTGTCATGCTGGGGCTTTGCTTCATCCCACCCCAGGAATCCACTTTTCCCCCCACTGCCAGAGCCAATCCCTCCAAATTTTGTGGAGAGATCACCTCAAGCAAGGGCTCCCTCAGTCCCCCCAAAAAGGTCATTGCAAGCACAAGGATAAGAGGATGAAAATCTGACTTTTTCTCTGCCTCAGATGTTTGAGCAGCTGCTTTGAGGCTGTTCTATCCTCTGAAGGAACATTCTGTCTCAGCAAGCGAAGAAAGGAAAAGAGAGATCTTACACCATTATAATTACTTGAGCAAAAATAAACACACATATGGTGTGACATTTTCCTAATGCTCGGATCTTATTTGGAAGCAAATGTATTAATTAAAGGGGGGAGTAGAAAGGGGAAAAACAAACAACAATCTCTGAGTCATGAGAACATGACAAGCTGTCCTTTGAAAATGTTATTTTTATTTTTCATTGACACTGGTGTTAATTTATTAGGTGTAATAGTGTGTGCTTACTTATTTGTTGTTCAAAAGCAACAGTTTTCTTCCCCATTGCTTTTCTGTTTCATGTTTCAGTTTTGTTTATTTTTATAGACAGTGCTGAGCTAAGAAGAAAGTTCACCCACAGATGAGGGACCATATCAATGTCTTTTTGTCCTTGAAGCTCTCAAAAGCTGATGTTAAACCTTCCCTGGTCTCATAAAAGATGTGATTCAGCTGTAGAGGCAGGGCAGGTATGAAATTCTCTTTGTTTCTCTTTGATGGTAAAATTCTCTTTTTATTTAAGACGTGCTGCCCTTGTGCCTAGGCTTCAAATGAGAACATCTCTGACAATTGTCTTCAGGAATTAGAGGTAGAAATGCAGAGTGTAGTCCAGGAATGGCCATTCCAGCAAATACAGTGTTGATACAGCAGTAATTAAGCAGAAACAAATCTTTAAAGGCTGAACTTCACACAGAAAAAGTGAAAAGAGAAATGGATAAAAATCACATGTTTCTTCCCAGCTGGGTACATAAAGAGGCACTCAAGAGGTCCCCTAGGGTTTTCTGGTTGCTGCTGTTCTTCACATGACTCCTCATTGTACAGAAGGGGAAAGCCATATGCCAACCCAGTGAAAACACAGGGCTTTTACTACCCACACCCTTTTATATTTTGCAAGCTTTTATATTTGTTTTCATAACTATTGGTCCACAATATTAAAATCAAAACCTTTGGAAAGAACACTGTAATAGCTTTTTTCTTTTTTCTTTTTTTCTTTTCTTTTTCTTTCTTTTTTTTTTTTTGTTTTGTTTATGTTCTTTAGTAGTTTTCTACTCTCTTCTGTGAAGTTTTTCCTTGTGGAAGTATTTTAATTCCCCAGAAATGTTAAACAGTTCAATTTTATATTTTCCATTTTCTGCTTTGCCTCTCCATTTTCACCCCAGTCTTCTCTTCTTTCTTTAAAGAAAAATGAGATGAAAATAAATAGTACAAAACCTGTAGATGCTGGAGGGAAAAACAAAATGCTGAAAAGCTATTTTGTTTTTTATTTAAATATGAAACCCCATTAGTAAATAATGACATTCTAGAGGAGAAATTTCCCATCAGGAAAGTACAACATTAAACTGAAAATATTTAAAATGTAAGCTTTAATCGGTTCTCCAAATAAATGCCACGTTTCAATCTAAAAGAATGTTTGTTTTATTTCCATTCCCTTGTAATTTCAGAAAATGTACTAACTATAAGGCATGGTGAAATAAATCATGATATGTTTCAGTCAATTATACGTTGTAATAAAAACCCTGTAAGTGTTTTGAATCGTGGCTGTTGTGTTCTTTCAGAAGATCTCTCAAACTTCTTGCCTAATCTATGGAGCTGTTCACTCCCAGCACATTTTACAATCTATTCACTCTTGCAGAAGCCATCTGGTTCTCAGCTCAGTCTTTCTCACATGCTTGGTTTCTTTTTCCTTCTTCTTCTAAGAATCTCATGCTAGTAAAGACTTTTTAAAATACAGAGTTGGGCTGGTTAAAGTACAGTGCATGTTTTTTATGGGAAAAAATATAGATGAAACAATTTTTCAGGTTTTCAACAGCTGGTTTCTCCCACCCTCCTTTTCAAAAAACCCCAACAAACAAAAAAAAAAAAGAATCCCAGTCTTCATTTGTATTTAACCCTTTTTTCTTCTTTATTCTTTGTATTTTGTTTCCACCCCAGTTGGAATATATAGATAAAGATAAAACAGAGAGAAGCAATATTTTAGGTGCAGCTTTCCTGGCACTTGGTTGTTTCCCTGGCTTGGTTCTTGGACACCACTTTAACCTCACTGACCTTCTGCCTGACATTGCCAAAAGTATCAGAATTAGCAATGGAAAGGAACAGGTTTTGTCTCTATGGGATTTGCTGGGACAGGGAAGAACTTAGAGTGTCCTGAAAAAGAGAGAAGGAGTTTTCCTGGCAAGGAAAATGACAAAAATGCTGTTTCTTCCCATTCAGCTCAAGATGCCATGAATGGTTCTTGCTGTCTGGATGTGACTTCATGGTGGATCATAACAAGTGGGGAATATGTTGTTTTACATTCCCATTTTTCACTTCCAACCTTAGTTTTTTTCCATTTCTAAACCTAAAATATCTTAATGGGCTACAAGAAGATGGTGTGGCAAATCCTTACTCTCTACAAAGTACAGTCAAGAGGAGACTTATACACTTTATGTTAAATATATTGGGTCATCTTTATTTTATTAAAGTAGAATTGACACCAAAAAAACCCCAAAAAAACCCAGCAAGCTGCTGAGGAGGAGATTTGGGTTTGAATTTCTTTCCCTACATAATAAATGGAGGTGATTAGGCTCCATGCTGGGTTGTCATCCTACAGAGCTTCCTTTCAGCTCATCAAATGTGAGGTACCTGAGAGGTCCTGGCAGAAACGGCATCGAGATTATGGGACACAAGCCATGAAGGAAATACTCAGCTTCACCTGGAACCCTCTGTAGAATTCATCAGCAAGTTGAGAGTGTAAAACCTAAAAATAGGAAGGGCTGCTTGCCAGTGCTTCTAATTGCACCCCTTGTGTGTTGCTCACCCTTGCAATAGCCAACTGCTTTATAACAAAATGCCCTCAGGACTTTCTACAGTTGCTTTTCTTTCCCTGGTGCTGAATTATTTATTACTTTTCCTCCACCTACAGTCCTTCACAGTATATTTTATCATTTCTATTTAAAGAGTGTTAAAAAAATCCTCAAAATAAAAAGCAATTTCAGAGGTTAACTTGGGGTCTGCCTGTTCTCTCCAATTTCTGTGCCAACTTTCAGCATAAAACTGATGATTTAATATATATGAAGACATCTCTTTGGATTTCCAATGGAATTTTTAATACTGAATGGGGATTGACAATTGAGGATCAAAAATGTGGTTCCAAGAGGCTTTTGTGCTCCTCTTTTTTGTGCTCAGCATAATTTTAACACTCTTTTTTTAACATCCGATATAAAGAACACACAGAAGAGTTTAGATTAAATCCAACGACTCTCAAAAATGGAGGATTTTGAACAATCTGACCTTTTGGAAGAAATTTTTATCAGAACCAAAGACAAATCCAGATCTGTCTGTAATCAGGAGACTGACTTCTGTTTTGTCAAACACTTGCTGGCAACAGAAGCAGAACTGAGGGGGAAACCTGTTAGCAGGGGCTAAGGGTGTATAAAGGAATAAATGAATTGCACAAGCAGTGGCCATCAGGGAAAGGAGAAACTGCTTGATTTTGCCTGTAATTGAAACTTCAACTCAAGGCACTATCAGCGTGGGGTGATTAGGCTGAGGTGATTTCGATCTGCTGTCCAATTTGACCTGTTGCCATACGGTTAGAAGTAATATGTATTAAAACCCCCACAGGACACCGATAGATTGGTAGCTGGGAATGTTGGCTTATTTGGAACCCATAGCTCTGATATGACAGATAACATCAAACCAGAAAGGAACAGAGGTGTTTGGTCAAAATACCTGCCCCCTACTCAAGCTGTTCACATTTCATTCTGGCTTTTCCCTCCTTTAGAAGGTGAGATTCACAAAGACTTCCCCATTTAAAATATAAACTGCTCACCTCAGGAGGTTGATCACACCACATTGTGTATTTTTAAAGTTCTTACCATCGTCTCAAAGCAGTTTTGTTTCCAGATTAAAAAAAGGGTCTGTTTAACGGAAAATTGATTAAACAACAAAAGGAAAATAAATTGCAATGCCAAGTATGAAAAATGACACATGAGTTGCATAAGTGGAAAGATGAATAGCTGTGCCTGCAGGCAGGACCATTTTAAACAGCATCCTCTGGCTGGTTCCACTGGGCTTTGAATTTTCCCCATACATGACTTAAGATTAATTAAATAAGGCAAAAAAATGGTAGCTCTTTGCCGAAAGTAGCCACTGAAAAGGAATTAATCATCTCAAGTTCAGTTCCTCTTCATCAGCAATCGGCTTTGTTATGAATGAAGTTCATGTGTATCATTGACTTACTCTTCTCAGTGATAATGAAGTCTCCTTCATTCAGACTAACAGATTTCTAAAATTCAATGAGGAAGCAGTATGCTAAAATTACAGCAAGATTGATTTGTGAAGTTTTCTGGAGGTGGTGGATGCAGCTTCTCTTGAGCACCATCAATCATACGTAGACAGAGCTTATCCATGTTTGTTTGGGAAGATAATGAGGCTTTCCAAAAGGCAGTCATAATGACACTCAGTCTGAGGATCAAATTCAAGAGAGAAACCTGGATAACCTGAGCCTCTCAAGGAACAAACAATTTAAAAGTCACAACACTTGAATCAATAAACACATCTACATGTTTTGTTGTGCCATCCATAAGATGAAGAGCCCTCCATGCAATCCAGATATGAAGTGACCCAGGCTTAAAATTTGGAGCATGAATTTTCTCACTAGGACTATTGTTCAGATTGGCTAAAGAATTTTCTAAGGCCACTGTGGAGAAAAAAATACTAGTGTCAAGAGGTTTTAGTAATATTTTTGGCAGCAGCCTTGATGAGCAAACTGTCCTGTCTTGTCATATAATGCAGTGCACATTCAGAAAATGAGAAAAAAATAGTATTCATCAGGAAGCTCTACACTCATCCTCAGAATTTGAGTATTTTTATCAGTCCTCATGTGAATTTTGACTCTCTTCAAGACCACTGTTAGCCTGAGACATAGTAATACTAATATTCTCACTATACACATAAACATGCATTCTTTTCAAATATTGCACACGAAGGGGTCCTTAAGTTCTTCTGCAGCAGTGAGTTACATGTCTGGATTGGCCAACAGTTTAAGGGAAGGACAGCTGATTTATGGAAGGTCATGTAATATATCTGGTTAACAGTATGAGTATGATAAAGGCAAATATTATTCTGGGATGGGCTCTTGGATGGTAGTTTGGATGTAAACTCCCCTTCACAATTCAGCATCAGAGTGACTGCAACCAGACTGTGTCCAGGGGTTTTTTTGTGCCACTTAAGAACTGGAACAAGAACTTGAGCAGGTATCACACAGAAGGGATTCTTGAGCTTCTCTTTTACTGTAAGCTGAGGAAGACTTTGGTTCCACCTTACTCAGGTGGTAGAACAGCAAACCTTCAATGGGTATAGCTCTAAATAGAGAGCAGATGAGGTTCTGCTGCATCCTGCATGAGGTAGGAAGAGAAATCCACTTTTTAGATTGCAGGAAAAACATCTGAGGTTTGCTGAGTATTCAGGCACCCTTCCCAGCAGCAGAGGTGGTGCAACACAAAACCATCTTGGCACCTTGGGTGGTGCTGCATAGTCTTCACTGAGGCTTTTCTAGTCAGTTGAAACAGACACCTGTCAGGGGTAATTTAAATAACATTATCCTGTCTAGGACAGATGATGATTTAGATGGGCACATGGAGATACTTCCAGAGTAAACAAACTTTTTATTTTTAGGCTGAGCAGTCCTGACTCCTGCCAAGGATGTCTAATTGGGCAGTGAAGCCCTGCGTGGCTTAGAAAACATTTCCAAAATGATGTGGCAATCACTGCACTTTGCCTGAAGAGAGCCATGGTCACCCACATCCCTTTCCCTGTTTTGTGCCATATGCACTGCTGTACTGCCAGGGAGATCAAAAAGGGATGGAAAAATACCTCTAGAATTAGTCCACCCAGAATCATGGAGTAGTCTGAGTTGGAAGATCATCTAGTTCCAACCCCCTTGCCATGGATCCTCTCCCACTGAGACTCAAGTTGCTCCAGCACCAGAGCCAGATGGCTTGAACCTGCCATGTTCACATTGCCATAAGTTTTTGTCTTAAGCTGCTGGAGCTTTCTGTCTCTTCCCTTCTCTAGCACCTTGAGCTCTGTCTTGCTCTTTCCCTAAGCTAAGCAAAAGCTGTCCTCTCTTTGATACCAATCTCAGCTTTCTTGTTTAGTTGTACAAGATCTTATCATGAATCTTCAGAAAACGTGTAATAAGAATGAGGGGGAAAGTACCCATCTCTGATGGAGCTCTCTTCAAAGAATAAGCTGCTTTTTAATTAACCCTAAGGAGTTTTAGAAAGACAAGCCAATTTGTCTGTTTTACCATTAGAGTCTTGTTTCCATAGGACACTTTGGGTGGCAGACAACAGGTCAGGTTTATTTTAATTAACTTTGGGTAACTAAAAAAGACAGACATTTCTATCTCATCCATCATCTCTAATCTCAATATCTTTCTCAAGCAGATTTGAATAATAATAGCACTGAAAGCTCTTTAATTCAATACATTAATTGCTCACAAAAGTGAGAAAGAAAAAAAATATTTAAAAAAAAGAATTATGTTTCTTGTAGCCTACAAAGCATTCTAGTCCTTTATAATACATGGTTTAATCTTCTCTCAATGAAATAAAACATATTGAAAGAAACTTTTTTTCTGAAATGCAATTAATTTCAGATTAAACCTATTTTTATTCTTAGTACCTTAGCCTGTGGGGATCATGAACTGTGTAATCAGTGAAGGATAGAGAGAAGCATGTAAAGTTCTGAACACTGGATATTAATAAAAGGGCAGGAGATAGGCCTAGGAAGCTGGAAGAAAAGTCACCCACTTTTCTCCTTGCTATTTTGCAGCCAAATGTTACAGCCATAAAATTTATGGGAGAAGGGATCTCTTTCCACTCCTGGCATATGACATTTAGCACAATGGTGTGCTGACCTGCACAAGAAGCTCTCATGTCTATTGGAATAGGACTGCTGCTCTGTTAAAGTAGATTTTTTTCCAGAATAATTTTTACTAGATCCCTGAAACACTGAGCTGGTGCAGAACCAGCACTTATTATTATTAGGTAAAATAAATGTGTTATCATAAGGTAAAATACTGCACGTTATGGCTGCCACAACATAGGGGAAAATCATCAAGTGAGACTCATAAGAGAAAGTTTTCTCATCAGTTTCCAATCTGAACCATTGGCATGGTGATGCTCTGAGTCCCCATAGGATCTTTCACCCCAACTCCAGCAGTTGCTGGTTGGAAAATAAATTCTTATGGCTCCAAAATTACCAGATTGAGCTCCTGATCAGCAGACTGAAGATGTGAGGGTCTTTCTTGTAAGGGTCATCTGATCAGGAAATATTTTCTAAATCACGGATCATCTAACTAACAAGAAATTATTGCAGATTTATTTTCCCTTGTGAACTCTTTGCCATGTTTATTAGGTGCTCTGGGTTTAACCAAAATGAGAATTTGCTATGCAGTGATTATCCACTTTTTCTCATTATGCTAACATTCATCTTTCTTCAGCACCGTATTTGAATTCAGATTCTTTTTTCCCAGTGTTACCTGTCAGTATCAACATTTGTCTCTTCTCACCTTCATAATTGCCCACTACTGCTCTCAGATGGGTTTTGTTCATATGAAACTCATTTTCCCCTTTATAAAAAAAAGAAACAAGTTGTATGAAATATTTGAGTCCCTTTGCTTGAATTATTCATGGTGTTTTTTTCCCCAGCAATTTATCTACTAGCTCTGTGATTTTCTTGTCACTGTATCTTTAGTTTATACTTTTGGTAATACATACACAATTCCACAAGTAATAAAGAAGCAAGCAGTTGGCTGAGTGCTTTACTTGAGGAAAAAAAGCCAAATACTGCAAATATGTCCTTTTCAATACAGCAAGACAACTAGAGCTGGGTGCAACTCTGGCACTGAGTTGAGCACAGCACTCTGTTCCTGCTTCTCATTTTGCTATGGTATGAATTCTGGGTCTTTCTTTCTCTGGTTTGTCTGACTCCTCACCTTGCTTTTCCATGTTGGAAATCACAGAAATTAGCACAGTGGTTGCTTCCGTCAAGCCCAGACTAAGTGCAGAAATGGTGATTTCAGTGCAGGTTTTGTCCCTGCCTGTCTGGGCTCTGTGCCTGTTTCAGTTTCCATAAATCCCAGTAAATCACTGGGAATTGCTCCCCTAATTTATAGAGAAGATGGCTTTGCTTTTGAAGGAGCAAAAGGCTTGGAATCATAGCATAGAATCATGGAATATCCTGAGTTGGAAGGAACCAACAAGAATCATCGAGTTCAACTCCTGGCCTTGCACAGGACCCTCAGCAATCCCACCCTGTGGTTGAGAGCATTCTCCAAACACTCCTGCAGCTCTGTCAGGGTTGGGTGTTGTGACCACTGCCCTGGGGAGCTGTTCAGTGCCCAACCACCCTCTGGGGGAAGAACCTTTTCCTGATATCCAACCTAAACCTCTCCTGACACAACTTCAGGCCATTCCCTCAGGTCCTGTCACTGTCACCAGAGACTGAGCTGGACATGTGAGGACCTCACCCTGTACCTGTGTGCATTTGATCCAAGACAGCTCTGGGATCAACAACTCAGTTACTGTGCTTTTTTTTTTTTTTTTTTTTAAATAAACCTTGTATGTGAAAATGTCTCCTATTGATGCTAAAGGATGAAGCAAAACAATCCAGAGAACACAGTCAGTAACAGGCCTGAAGAAGCAGGAATGTGTCCCCTTCCCATCTGGAGACTTGATCGAGATAATTTCAATTATTTAGCTCGTGATGCAGCACCCTTGACATTGCAGCCAACATTTTAATTTCACATGAAACACAGAGCAATTATGGCCCACTGAGAGAAATGACAGCACCGTTTGTGTCACTCAGTAGAAAATTACAATTGGGGGGAACAATTACTGCAGATTTATTTTTGTTTATGAAGAAAATTATGCTTGTGGCTTCTTTCACACCCTGGGTACCTGACAGGCAGCTCATGACAAGAACAGAATCCCACAAAGTAACGCAGAATTATTAAGATAATTTCTCAAAACTACTTCCCCAGGGCAAATGCTAAACTTTCCCCCATTTTTGTTTTTTTATTTTTAATTTTAATGTGACTTGTTGTGGAAAGTAGAATGATAAACTGATGGTATTTATATAGTTTTTAAGACAAAGCTGGCACTTCCTGGGCACAATGATGCTCTATGAAATACTGCAATGCTTTGCCTGGGGCTTCGTTTCACTTTTCACCTCTCACATCAGCCCCTTGTCCTCCCATCAAAGACACAAAGATCTTTGTGTGTTGGTTTGAAAACAAACCAGTGGGAGATCACAAGTCAAGATTGAAATAAAAAAAAATAAGTGAAATAATATAAGGAAAAGCACTGACAAAGTCAGATACAACCTAACACCCTGTTAGGGTGGTAGTAGCAGTCCAACTGAAGTAGTCCAGTTGAAGCGGTGATCCTGTGAAGGTCAGTCTCCAGCTGAAGTCCAGTGTAGCTCTGGTCCTCTGGGAACCCAGTAGACAGGGCTACCTCAGGCAGTTCAAGGCCAGGTTATATCCAGGTGGGAACACCTGGCTCCTCCCTCCTGGCAGAGCATCTCACAATGGGATGAGATAAGTCCATGAGTCACACGGTGGGTCCCTGATGGCCCATTGCCTGTCATGCGGGGTGGGTCGTTAGCAAGTGATAATAGCTAACGGATGGCCCATTGTCTGTCATCCGGAGTGGGTGATAGCAGCTAATGGCCCACAGCTGGTGGTAATAGAATACTTAACTACATCTATATTGCAACCTAAGACAAAGTCATGGCAGTGGCAGTGCCCTTGCTTGTACCAGAAATGTGTCAGTCATTTCACACAATTATTCCCAGCTCTTTTAGTATGGGCCTAGGAATCAGGATTCTCAGAGAACAATCACTAATTTTATAATAATTGTCTTTTTTCTCTTGTACAGTTGTTGCTCAACTGCCTATTCACCAAAGGTTCTGAGGTATTTAAAGGGTTCTCCATCTGCTTAACTTTCCTTTTTCATATTTTTTACCTGTTAATTCATTTACAAAAGAAATGAGAAAATATGAATCCAGTAGTACTGCCTGAAAAATACTTGCTTGTTTTCTCAGGGTTTGGTGGAGATTTATTACTAAACAACTTGAGGTGTAATTATCAACTAAATATAAATATCCAGAGTATGAACACATCTAACCTGGTGATCTCTAAATATTACAGGCCTTACATCTTGTGTTATTTGTCTATACCAGTTGACTTCAAAAAATCCTTGTGATTGAAGCTAGTTCTTCTTCCAAAGGATTTTTGAGATTTCTGAGGAACCATCCTGAAGCAGCACAAAAATTAGAGCTCCTCTTTTGCTTCAATAATTCAATATTCCTCGAGCTATTGTTTGCTTTGGGATAGCCAAAATTTATTCTGGTTTTAGCCTAGGATTTGGGAGGCACAGCATCCAATCTCTGCTTCCTTCCCCACAGTTTTGGGGAGACTCCAACCTTCTTAAAGATTCAGAATTCACATGGTGACATGGACTTGCAGAAATGCCTTTTTAATCATCTCTATTTTAATGACTCTTTTAGAATCATAGTTTGAATTACTTAATGCTCTCAGAATTAATTTTTCTGTGGATCTTGGTGCTTCCTTTGAGTATTTCTGTGTCTTTGGCTGAATTGTCTCCTTCTTAGTTCTCTACACAGGTAGCTGTGAGCCATGAAGAAGTCACAGCAAAGATAAAGTGGCAAAGCAGAGATGTTTATGGAGTCCAATATGCACATCCATTGATGTGTTTTTAAAGTATCTAATTGGAATTCAAATTTCAGATCTATGCAAAAAAATTACCTGCTTCATTGAATCAGAGGTGTTCATTATAGAGATGACCTCTGGGTTGTTTAAAATAGAAAAAAAAAATCACATACCTGCGATGAAAGAAATTGTCCCTTAGAGATGCAATCTGTGAAGAGCTACAAATGACCTAATTACTGATCCCTCCTAACACTGTGATGCCTGAATGCAGTGAGGAGCCTTAATTCTTCACACTCAAACTGTGCCTGTTTAGCACTGGAGAAAGAACCTCATTCTGGAGCGATGGGATGAGAAATAAGGATATGAAAGGAACCTCTGGAATTGTGTTGACACCTCTTTTTAGCTGAGTTTACAGAAGTTCCTTTGATGCCAAGCTGTTCTGTGAGAGCACCATCATGTGCTGGTACATCCTGGCTAAATGAACATCAAGCCTATTAACTGAGATGTAAATTTGTCTTTTACATCAAAACTTTGCTAGTGCACCACTGGGATAGTTTTTCATCATAGATGAATTGTTTTTTTCCTTCAAGCACAGGTGAGATGTGTCTCACGTGGTACTGGCAGCCACACTTAATAGGTGTCGTTAAAAATGCTTTATCATTATTACATTATCATAGTTACTTTAAAAAAATAATAATAAACCCATTAACCTTATTGAAATATCCACTGGTGCATGATCATATTTCCTGGTTGTGAACTGCCAGGCAGCCTGTGCTGCACTGAGTCCTTTGAAAGCTGAAGTTTTACAGCAGGTACCTGCTTGTGCTGCTTTCTCAAAAAAAAAAAAAATCTTTATTTTCAAGCCCATCTCCTTGGATACTTGGCTGCCTCATTTAATAAGCTGTTATGAAGCTCAGCACAGAGTCCTTTCCTCCATAAAACAGATGCAGAGTTGTGTTGTTCCATGTTGAATGTAAAAATTTCATTTTAAAAAGCTGTCCTTTAAAGCTTTGTTCAGTTCAATTCACCTTGTATTTGTGGCAAATACTCCCTTAAACAGACAAAACAAGTAGAAAAATTTGTAGTTTCTGATTTACGTGGAGCTTGCCAGGAGACAGAATTCAGAACAGCACATTCTACTGTAATATATTCCTTGGGAGCCAAATACCTTCTCATCACTCACCTGCACTTTTAAAAAATTCATTCAGTGCAGTTGAAATCCCTCAGCTTAGCAGCTTTGGAGACAAACATCCTGTCTCCACCCACAGAAAATGGGCTGCCTTAGGCAAAGCAATCCCACTGGCTTCTTTGAGTCCACATTTGCAGAGATGGCTGTTGGGCTCCTTCCCTCCTAAAATTGCTACTGTTATGGCTTTAATTCAGTGATACCATGGGAATCTGTCCACCCTGCTTCAAGAAGATTAAGGAATTCATCTTTATCCTTTAGACAATCCAAGCTAAGAGGTTGCTGCCATGGCAATTATTTTGGCAGATCACACCAGAAGGCAGCACTCAAATATTGGGTGGGGAGTGGATCTCAGTGGATGAGGAGGGAAAGGAAGTTTATTCTCTGAAATAGAATTTTTTTTTTCAAGGGAGGAAAAACTGATTAGCCCCACTGGACAGAAGCGAATGTGGCTTTTGGGTTGCTTCCCAAGAGTCTGCTGCCCACTTCCCATGCTGGCTGGCTCCTTAGTAAGAAGGGAAAACCAGTGATCACCAGATGTCTCACTGAGCAGGGGAATTGCAGGCAGCAGTTTGTGAACCAACCTCAGCCACGTATCTGTGGAACCTGGCTGTATTAGTTTGAAAACAAATCAGTGGGAGATTACAAGTCAGAATTATAATTTGATAGGAAAATTTTTAAAAAATGAATGTAATAATACAAGAAAAAAACCTGACAGAGTCGGATACAACCTGACACCCTGTTGGTCAGGGTGGTGGCAGCAGTCCAAGTGAAGTAGCTCAGTTGAAGCAGTGAGCCTGTGAAGGTCTGATCTCCTCCTGAAGGTCCAGTGGCAGCTCTTGTCCTCTGGGAACCCAGCAGACAGGGCTGACTTGGGCAGTTCCAAGGCCAGGTTATATCTAGGTGGGAATGCTTGGCTCCTCCCTCCTGGGTGGAGCATCTCCCAATAGGATGAGATAATTCCATGAGTCATGCAGTTGGTTCTTGATAGTTCATTAACAGTTATCAGGGGTGAGTCAAAGCAGGAGATAACAACCAGTGCCCCACCTGCTTTAACAGCTTGTGGAGTTGGTAATAGAATAAATACATCTATACTGCAACCTAGGGCACTGGCAAATCCAGCTGAGGAGCTGTGGAGGCCAACTCTGGTACAGACCAAAAGCCAAAGTGCAGGGACATCCTCGAGCAATGTGTGTGAAAAGCCAGATGACTGGGAAACCTGGGGGTTCACCTCCAGCCAGCAGAGAAAGTGATGAGCAGGTGGGCTGGGGGAAGATCTGGAAGAAGGGGGTGATAAAGTGCTTCAACTTATGTTTAATTTTTTACAGGAGCCATGAAGAGCACTGCGGGAGGAGCAGAGTGGCAGAGAAACTCAAAGCGAATAGGATGTTGGTTAATTTTTAATTGAACTCTGGGATGGAAGCCAGGGATCTGACAGAAACAAAGATATGATTCATAAGAGAAGGGCCACAGGTACTGGGGGATGAATTTTGAGCTCCAAGGTGGGTGATGAGCTCTTAGAAGCACAATAGGAAATGTGAGGCAAATACATGAGAAAGTTACTGGCTGCAAAGAGACATTCATATTTGTGTTTGAACAAAGGGTAAACATCCTCATGATGGAGATAAGCTGTGATGACCTTGATGGCTTCAGAAGAAAGCACTCAGTGGAATGGTGTTGGACAAAATATTTGAGGCAGAGCTGGAGTAGCCTTCCTAATTGCAAACAAATGAATCATGTGTTTGAAAGAGGCCCTTATCCCCATTTCCCATCAGAGCAGCCCCTCTCAACAAGATGGGGTTGTAAACAACAAAATGGATACTAATGTTCTTGAAGTCAGACTGTAAATAGAAAAAAAAAGGGAGTGAATTGACTTTTCTTCTCTGGTACCAGCAGGCAGGCAAAAACAGGCTTAGGTTTTCACTCAAGAATAGTCCCTGAGCAGCTCAGCAGGTATGTAAGGAATAACACCGTGATGTCTTCAGGACTGGGGAAGTTGGCTGTGATTATGCTCAAGGAATGATCTGCTGGAGGAACTGCCATTTTCACAGTTTGCTGAAGAAGTTGTGGTTTGTACCCAAAGTGTTCCAGCCATAGATATCACCACTGTGCAGCAGGTAATGAAAGGGAACATTGGAAGCAGCTTTAAGACAGGATAAATGGATTTTTGATCGGGGAAAAGATGATAGAAGTACATCCACAGCCTGTTATGGGATTTGGGAAGAATCAGAGCTAATGGACTGAAATAAGTAACTGGTAATGAAGGCTGCATGTAACACAGGAAAGAAGGCAACAGCAAGGCAAAACATTGAATAGTTTAGGTGGGAAAAGACCTTTAAGATCAGCAAGTCCAACCATTAGCCCATCACTGTCACATCTGTTTCCCTGCCCTGTTGGAAAGCTCCCCAGGGGCTTCTTTTGAAGGTGTGAGGGAGGTTGGTCCCTGCTGCTCCTGGCCCTGCCCAGGTCCCATCAGCTGAAATCAAATCACACAGCAAGTGTGGTGACATCCATACTGTGTTTATCCCAGAAGAGAAAAAATGGGCATAAAGATGTCTGGGAGTAAAGATATATGTGCCTAACTCATCTGTTCAAACCAATTATCTGAGAGCACCACAGTGCTCAGACACTTAATGACAGTGAGGTATAAATCTGAACAGGAGTTTGAAAAGCTGACAAAAGTAAAAAAAGAAATCCTCATCCCAAAAAACTCTTGTTGTGATTCCACTTGAACAACTTTATGCGCCCTAAAGTGTCAAGTCAGTGTAGATCAGGTTAATATATTAACTCCTAGTTTGCTCCAAGACAATTTTTCCCCCTTTAATAGTCTTTACATCTATTTTAGAAAAGGATGAATTTCTTGCTGTAGTTGGCCATCTTCCTCCACATAAGGAAGAAAATTTCCAGTGCACAATAAAAGAAAAGCAGTGTTTATTTTATTTTATTCCAAGCATTAAATATGTTCAGGGATTTCATTAGCAGATGATATTGTTAATCTAAAATGGCCACAAACCATTTATTACTGTTTATTTATTTATACCGTAGCAACCATTTATTTACCCCTGAAAATACAAAGATCGTGTGTCCTCCCCAGCTACAAGTATGCCTTGCAAATTGAATGCAAACCTTGGTTGCTGGTTTTAGTCACATTCTCCAGAGGATTTGACAAAATGCAGTGAAGCAAGTCCAGATCAAGACTGGAAAAAGTAATAAACAGGTACTAGCACAGGGTGAAATAGAGAATATGTTCTCTTTTCCCCGTAGATTTTAAGGTGACATGTATTAATAAAGGGTCTCTAGGTAATTAATCTCTAGGTTATTAATCTTTAAAATGATACAGAAAAAATGTTTTTAAAAGATATCTGAAAATAATGCAGGCATTGAATGCTCCCAGAGAATGATTAGACACATTTTCCTCTGGCCTCAACAATGATTTCATCTGAACAACTGTAACATCAAGGAAACTATTAGAGGATGCTTGTTCTGAAAATTCAGGTCATTTTAAAAGACCAATTTAAGGGGCTCTAGGGGAAAATGCACAGACATTTTTACATTGCCTGAGTAGACAGCTCCCATTCATAGACTTGAGGTAGCTAAACAGGCAATTGGTGAAATCAAATGCATTTTTGTTCAACAGGACATGAATATCAGGATGCACCCAACAAGTGGTCACACTGGAGAAGGCATGGAATTAAATAATGAGTCTGCATGGGCAAAGCTAAACCATGTAGTGTGAATCTCATTTGTCTCCAATTAAGAGTCACTTATTAAATCATAATAGGTGATATTTGGAAGAATTGAGTGTCCAGGGGAGGTCAGGGAGAGTTCCAGGGTCAAATCCCAGCAGCAAAATGCTGTTTGAGTTGTTTCCTGATGCATTAACCACTGCGAGTGTCAACTAGAGAAAGTTATTTGGTATTTTTAACATCACTGCAGTTGCACCTTTTCATACTCCTGTGTTGAGTCATTTTCACTGCCCTGTCTAAAAGTTTTAATGATTTGGCTGTTAAAATCAAGAGTATCTACTTTGTTAAAAACAGAAGTACAAACTTTGTGAGGGCACTGAAAATGAGTTGCCTGGGAATGAGAATGAAAATGAGAGCTCAGAGATTAGGGTGATATTTCTCACAACTATTCATTTTGTGGAAAGGAACAGTCTGAGCTATTGTTCCAGGAAGCAAAAACAATCTTTGACACTCCCAGGTGAAAGCACCTGGCATTAACACAGTTTTGATTTATTCGCTATTTTGCAAAACTTACAATTTCCAACTATTTGTAGTACAAAGTATTGACAAGTTTTGAGGAATTTCATTGGCTTTGGTTGCAAAGTTCAGCTGTTCCTGTCTTACCTGTCATGTTTCTTTGCACAATTCTATTAATTAATGCAGAAGTGTTGAATTAATTAGTCTTACAGTCTTGCCTAACAGTCTTAACTAAAGAATCTTTCCTAACTAAGGCATTTTTTGGGCTTCCAGCCCCATTTTTGCTTCCAGCCCCTCTCTGTCAGCACTGGGCTGTTCTCACTCCTTCTGGGCTGCAGAAAAACCTCTCTGCTCACAGGGGATGAATGACTCCTTAGGGTTTCTGACTGCATAAGCCAATGGCAGCATCAAAGACCTTCAGTCAGTGGAGTTATTAATTAGGAACCATGGTTTAATTACCTGTTGGCTTTGACACTGAAAAGAGAGTAGAAAAGAAAGGGAAAGGAAATGAGAAACCTGAGATACTTTCAGGATAAATTAAAAAAAACCCACCTTATTCTCCTATTATTATTATTATTGCACTGTAAAAATAGCCTTTCATATGTGTTTTATAATATAAAATCCTGGTATCTCTGAGGAAGTCCTCTGAATGCCTCAGCTGATGTATAGAATGGACAATGAAAATGGCTTACACAAAGAATGATGAAGGATCCCCAAAAAGGGAAGCTTTTATTGATAAATCATTGTAATGTGGGCTTTTAAATACACTATATGTGAAATTATATTTTATTAAGCATTTATTTTTCTAAGCAAGCTCTAGGTGGAGACATTTATCCATAAAATTATTTTCTTTAACGAAATTTGTGAGATGAACCAACCACGCCCATTTGGGGGGAAAAAAAAAAGCTTTGAGAATTCATTTTCAGACTGAAGCTTACTACAAAAATAATATAAACTAGTGAGTGCTAAAATTTAACACAAATGCCACTGACTAAAATACTTTGTAAATGTTAGACTAAATCTGTAAATAAATGATGCAGTATTATCCCACCTATCATTTTTCTAAAAATGCAGATAAAAAAAATTTTCTTTATAAATTCCCTTTCGATTTAAAATGTATCCAGTGTTCAGATCAAATGAGTACTCAGTTTTCTTTCTTAAAATCAACAATTGCTAAGTGACTGTCCTTAAAGTGTTGGGGAGGCATATTACATTACCTTTCTGAGGAAGATTCCCATAGTTATTTAATAAATAATGAGATCATTGTATTTAATGTAGCTTATGAGTATCTGCTATTCTTTCACAAAAAAAAAATATATGTGTATATATATATATCTGGTAAAACAGCCAGATATTAAAGTTTTATAATTATGCTAATGACATGGGTAACTGTGACTACAACGAAGCTCAGAGACAGACTGACAGACAGACTGACAGACCTGTTTATTTGTGTGCTTTTTGCAGCAATCACTACTCTTTCCATGAAGTGCAGTAGCAAATCTGTTGGATTCAGTGCAACCACACAACCAGAATTAATTCCTCCCTAATTTCATGCATGGCAGCAGAATTGCCTCCGTTCTGTTCCCACCATTCCCAACCTGATCTCACAACATTTGGGTCTCTGTGTATTTCCAGCAGCTTGATCAGCCCTCGCTGCAAGACACACAGCCTTGCACTTGGTATGTGCCTAATTATTTGCAGGGTTTGCTTCTTCCTGGAGATATCAAGGGAATGAAAAATGAAATGTGACACATTGTGTATTTACACCCTGGAGGTGTCAGACCAGCTTGGAGCAGCAGCTCCAGGAGAGGCTGGCAGGAGCTCTGTCCCTCTGAAAATCACTAACCTGGCTGGCATTCTGTTTGCAGCTTCCTCTAAAGAACACTGCATTTAAATTATCTTCCACTACATTTAATTTAACTTCTTATGTGGCTGTTAAATACAGCAGCTCCTGAGGGCCTTGTGTGGCTGTGGGTTGACCCTGGCTGGACACCTGGTGCCACCAAAGCAGCTCCAGCACTTCCATCCTCAGCTGGACAGGGGTGAGGGAAAATAAAGAAAGGCTTGTGGGTTGGGTAAAAGCAGGAAGAGATCATTCCCCAGTTACTGTCATGGGAAAATTAATTTATTACCAATCAAACCAGAGTGGGGTGATGAGAAATAAATCCAAACCCTAAAAGCACCTTCTTCCCACCCCTCCCTTCTTCACAGGCTCAAATTCACTCCCAAATTCCCTACTTCCTTGCCTCCAGTGGCACAGGGGGATGGGGAATTGGGACTGTGATCATTTTATCATGCATTGTCCCTGCTGCCCCTTGCCATAGAAATCCAACACACCTCGTTGTCCCTACAAATATCCCTGGTATTTTCCCTGTTTCAACAGCCTTCCCTAGAAAATAATTTCTTGGCTTTCTAACATGCAGGAGGTGAATTCAACATATTTTCCAGTTTGACTTTCCTAATATTTCATTTTATTTAATGTTCCTGTGTAGTGGAAAGAGGATCTCATCACGATTACATATACATAATTCCCTTTTGCATGATTTTCTACATTACATCTTCATTAATACATAAGATGTTTAAAGAGAGAATTACTCCCTCTCCCTTTTTTATTGGCTTAAACTCTTTCCCTTTTCCTGCAATCTGAAGGAAGGCAGAACTGTGAAAACATAAAAAAAGCATGAGAAATCATTGAAAATTCATACTGTGAGAGATTTGTGTCTGTTGGGTTTCTAACATCTGGTTCTTGCCGTGCTGAACTAGAGAAACATGGTTGGTTCTCCCAGTAAAATTCGTGTGTGTTGCCCAACTTCACTCCCCTGTAGCAGAGTGCAGGGAGTTCAGACACTGAGCAAGGTCAGCCCCATCTGCATCCTCTTCCCTGGGAATTGCTTACTCTCCCTCTTGCCACCCCGAATTATCCCTAAAATTGCCTTGCTGACCCCACTCCCCTGATTCCAGGGCAAGGGGCTCTTGGCCTCCCCTGGTTTGGCTGCAGTTCTGTGTTGTGGGAATGAATGCACAGCATTTGTTCTTCAGATTCAGACTGAAAATTCAGGTTTCTGATAGAAATTTTAAAATCCATTTTGATAAAAAGGAGTAGAATCTCCAGGGGAAAAAGAAATCTGCCTTAGGAATTTCATATCTCTCCTGGTCTTAGTCACCGATGTGCAGGAATTAGTAGTCTCTGGGCCCTTTTGTTTCCGTGGTCTGAAACCTTCACTGTGCTAAGGAACTTTTCTAAATAAGGAACTTTTCTAAATAAAAAACTATGAGTTATTAAATGAGTACTCTGTGGGTTACTACACAAATTCATCGTAAAAAAACCACTTATGCAGCTGATTTACTCTGCCACTCAGACACTTGTAAGAAACACTTGCAATTATGGCAAAAGTTCATAAAATATTTCAGGGAAAAGCTTTGAGTAAGCACTTTGTTTTATATAAAATATTTAGTCATTATTTAACTTCACATTTCCTATTTTCTAAAAAAGAAACCCACCAAACCAACCAACCAACCAATGATCCAAAAGAAATATAACACCTAAACCACTCCATGGCTTTAAATGCAGCACAGATAGGGCAGGTTTTGTATGTTTTCACCTCCCCCAAAATTGCTCACAATAGCTGATAATGAGCAGTGGCAGCACTGACTCTGGTTAGGACAATGAATCCAGGAAGATAAAAATTGAGTTCAATTCTCAGGAAGTTGGCAACACCCAAAAATGGGGAAAAAAGGTTAAAAAAATCACCTCTGTAAAGTCTCAGCATTTTCATTGTTGTTGTTTTCATTCCTGGTAGCTGTACTTGGCATTTTACAAGCAGATTGATATGTGGTTTCAAGATATTTAATAATGTGTGTTTAAAATGTAAGAAGCTCCACTTTACCAGCTTTTCTCTCACCTTTGTCTGGATGCAATAATGTTGTCTCCTGCACTCAGCACACAGGTACTCCATGCTGTTGCATGGGTTTCTCATCGGACTGTTAATTAGTTCTGATGTTTCACAGACTAGTGGGTTATTATAAGTCTTGGAGAGAAAATGTGCTTTACTTTTCTCTTCATGTTATTTTATAGAAGAACTCCATCAATTTCTTGATGTCCTTCCCAATAAACCCAAATGAGAGCCACAGAAGAGCTGAGGCTTGTGAAGAGGAAGCTGCGGTCAGGGCAGCTTGGGAAGAAAGCAGCAAGAGGAGTTATAGAATCACAGAATATCTTAGGTTGGAAGAGACCCACAAGGGTCATTGAATCCAACTCCTGGCCCTGCACAGCACCATCCCCAAGAGTCACACCATGTGCCCAAGAGCATTGTGCAAACACTCCTTGAGCTCTGTCAGGCTGGTGCTGTGACCACTGCCCTGGGGAGCTGTTCAGTGCCCAACCACCTTCCCCAGGGTGAAGAACCTTTTCCTCATATCCAACCTAAACCTCTCCTGACACAACTTCCTGCCATTGGATGAAAGCTGTTGTGATCACCTTGGCCAGTTACATGAATACAGGCAATTCAGAGAGACATTGAGCTTTTCACTTTCCTCGAAAGAGCTCAGTTTCTACAGATTTCTCCTCTGTCTTGCAAATCAATCTAATTTTTAAATCTCCGTGTTAAATAAGAGTGCAGCTCTATTCCCAACAGCAATGCATATATTTCACTTAATGTATGCTTCATCTTTTCCTGCCTCTTAATTGGAACTGACGGATGCCTCTTGCCCAATTTCTTGGCACTCCAGTGCACTCACATCACTGTGCATGTTTGTACAAACACTTAATTACCAGTGTTACTTTAAAATGCATCTCTCTGCCATGCACATGGGTAGGAAGATGCTGTGACTTCATTCAGCAGTTCCTTTGTTCAGGCATGGACCCTGGTGCTAAATGGAGTTTGCCAATGTTTCCATGGAAACCAATCAAAATTCGATTTGGCTGGCTCCAACCAGCAATGTTTTATTTCATTTGAGGGCCCAACAGCAAAAGATATTACTTTCATCTACTTGAAAAAGCGAGTGGACTAAATTGTTGCATCAGAATTTGATGGTGGCAAGAAAAACAATGTTATCCAGCTGATTGCAGGGAGGTTGTCTGTTTATCCTTGATTGCAACCCCCAGCTCTGTAATTCCATGCACATCCCAGTGCCTCTGGAGGACCTGCAGCAAAGCAGCACAGTCCCAAGTCCTTCCCTTTCTTGCCTCTTTGCCCTCTGCAAATTTACAATAAATTCTTACTCATCAGATAATAATATTCCAGCTAGGGAAATTTGATACATAAAATAATTTTTCAGTTCTTACCTAACTTCACTTTACCAGTCATTTAACATCTAGTCTTGGTTTGTATCATTTTTTTCCCAACTGGAGGAAGAAACTGCATAAAGTTTTATGCCAGACTTTATTTACTGTCTTGAACATTGTTGCAGTAATAAACTCAGCATGATTGCATGCATATATTAATTTAGAGCTTTGAAATGGGACCATTTACATGTATGATGTATCTTCAGTTTGAAGCTTCTTACAGCCAATTCCGTCTGACCTGGAGCAAAGCTGTGTTGTGCAATGATTCACAAGAACTGCATCCCAAAATTCACTACAGAGTTCTGCCCCTGGATTGCATGAGAAATAACAGCAGAGGGAAATGAAAAAGGATGGAGAAGAGATGACATAGGGGTTTAACAAAAAGCTCTTCATTCAAAGGTTACCTCACTGGCTCTGTGGAGAGCCAAATGCAGAGAGGAAAACCAATTGTCCCCTGAACTGATAATTGACCCATCTTTCCACACATGGGTCATCCCTGCCCTACACAGCTCTAAAGAGTTAGAGGTGCTCTGTTGCATTGACTAAAATGCTGGAAATAAGCAGCTGAAATCCATTTAAATCTAGTTTATGCACCCAAATCCTGCTTTTTATCTGGGCTATTAGTCATCTTAACACTAGGTGAAGAGCTGTTTGTTATTTAAATAGTTTAAACTCCTTGTAAAACAGCATGTCTGCCTCTATATTTCTTTCTCTTAATCTGTGGTTCTCACCTTTACATTTATGATTTTTTAGCTATAAAAGCAGCTGCACCCAAACATAATTTTAAAGTTTGGAAAAGTTTGCACTTCGGTCCCACTGTGGTGCAACACACTTTCAAAGAATGTGCCTTCACTCCCACAACAAAGGCATATCCATTTTTTGTAGTCAAAGGACCTTTAAAGAAATTTCCTTTAATAAAGTTATACACTATGGAGTTCAGACAGAAAGAAAGGGACCCTTAGGAAAAATTATCACTGGAATAATGGGAAAATGCCAAGGCTAACTCCTCCATGGGGTAAAAATATACCACCTTTGTCCCAGTTCTGCAAACATATTGGTGAATAACTCAGCGTGGGAGGATGACCCCACTCAAGGCACTGGGATAAAAGCGATGTTTGAAGAAATAATCCCAGTTATGAGCCCTTGGAGAGTCAGAGCACATTGGTTAAAGAGGGTCTGGTTATTTTGTCATGTTTCAAAGCACTTACTGAGCTTTATCAACACTGCTAAACCAGGGGAAGGCAGCTCCACAAGTTTTCAAACAGGCCAGGTTTCTTGGTATACAGGTGGCACAGTAGAGGTACAAAAAGAAATGTGAATCAAAAGCAGGGTGGGCAGATTGAGAGAGAGGATTCTGCTCCTCTGCCCCATCCTGGTGAGACCTCACCTGCAGAGCTGCTCCAGCCCTGGGGTCCAGCACAGGAAGGACCTGGATCTGCTGGAGTTGATCCAGAGGAGGCACTAGGATCAGAGCTCTGCTGTGAGGAAAGGCTGAGGGAATTGGGATTGTTCAGCTGGAGAAGAGAAGGCTTTGGGGTGACCTAATTGTGGCCTCCCAGTGCCTGAAGGGAGAGATGGGGCAAGAGTATTGACAAGAGCCTGGCGTGACATGACAAGGGGGAAGGACTTCAAACTGAAAGAGATCAGGTTTAGTTTGGATATTAGAAAGAAAATTGTTCTCAGTGAGGGTGGTGAGGCTCTGGCACAGGTTGTCCAGAGAAGCTGTGGCTGCCCAATCCCTGGAATTGTCCAAGGCCAGGCTAGACAGGGCTTGGAGCAACCTGGTATAGTGGAAGGTGTCCCTGCCATGGCAGGGGGTGGAATGAAATGGTTTTTAAGATCCCTTCCAGCCCAAACCAGCCTGTGATTTTGTGATTCTGTGGGTACAGCATGGTTTAGGCCATGGATCCTCTGCCAGCTCAAAACCTCCATGTTCCTCACTAACGCAGCAAGCGAACAACTAACCTGTCTCTGGGAGAAAACCTCACAGAAAGAATACCTGCACTGCCTCGACCAGTACTTAATAGTTACTTAAAAGCAAATCAGCACTTTGTACATTTTCACAATGCCTAAAAAATGCAGTCCTAAATTCCTCTGTACCTCTGACTGTTATAGAGGTTATATTCTACTGCTTATATATCATATAATAAATATAAAACCATACTCCCTGGGCACACAATTCTTAATTTATTTGTTTTTTTTAGCTTGTTTATTGCTGTTTGATGTTTTGTTTTAAAATTTTGTATTGACAGGCATCACTTGCAAAAATGAGTTTTGATATTATAGATGACTAAACTTTCCAGCTTTTGGAACAGCAATGAAAATAGAAGAAGAAATAGTAATTTCAGAGGAAAAAATATTCACTTTGGAAGCAAAGGCAGCCAGTGCTAATGGCTTTAAAATCTTTTCCTTCTACAATTAATAACCCAGTGACATGGATCTTTTCAGGCTATTACTGAAGAGCTGTGTGTTTGATACCACTGGCGTCACTTTAACAAATTGTTGTATGAAATAGCCCTTCAGAGCTTTTGTTGATTGATAACTGAGTTAAAGAAACTTCCTTTTGTGGAAAAAAAAAAGAGTGAGGTGGAGGGATGTAAATGACTTCTAACTGCAGATCAGAAAAGGGCCACTCCATCATTCTGTCTGCAGCTTGTCAACATAAATTTCAGTAAGCGGTCTTTAAAAAAAAAAAAAAAAAGGAAAGGAAGAAAATGAAGGACTGAGAGTGCCATTTTAAACATCAATATTTCAAGTAAGTTCCCACATAGTTTACACAGCAGGCTTAAGTTTTGCATAAATTAACAGAGAGAACTTTTTTCAAACTCCTGATAGCATTGACTGATCTTCTCCAACAACTGCTGTGCATCATTTCAACTTTCAAAATTCCCCTAAGTGAAAAATATTGTAGCTATTTCCTTTCTTTTTATTCTTTGCCTTTTTTCCCCCCTCCTAGCACTAGGACTCAGCTGTTGCTTTTCAGACTTATGGCAGGGCACAGGTTTATGTGCTTACAGAAAGTTCAGCTCCATAAACCTGTTCTGGATAGCAGAACCTATAAATGCTGACCTGAACAGATCACTGTGGGTTATGCCTCTGTCATATTTACTAGGCAGGATGGAGGTGAATCATTAAAAAATGTCTGCAGGTAAAGGAAGAAGTTTTTGTCTTTCAAATCCTCTTGTAGGGAAAGGACAGCTCACCTGGAGCAAGATTTAGTCAATACTGAAGGTTTCACCTCTGGAATAATGTCAGAATTTGGGGCTTGATACAGCATGCTTTGATATTCTTGGCTTTAACTTAGAACATATTTCTAGATGCTAAAATTATTTCATTTTCAGAAGATGAAAAACATCCCAGTCAGAGTAAGAGCCTTTGAAAAATCTTATTATTTAACTCTGAGGACAGGGAGCAAGCATTAAATACAGACATTACCCAGCATTTAAGTAGCGTGAGAATTCACTTTCAATCCTTATGGAGTGGGTCATCCTTAACAGCAGATGAGGAAAGCAAGCAGAATTTGGAGGTAAGGAGGCAGAATTTGAGAAAAATCTGATTTAAATAATCTTAGTGTATAATTTTAGCCAGTAGAGGAGACATATTCAAGATTTCTCCTGCTTTGGACAAAGCTCTTACCAAAGAATACTGCTGGATCTGTGGTTTTTCTGCCCACTAAAACTTAACAATTCAGTAATTGTGAGACATAAAGTTGAAGAAAGAGAGCTGTGTTTATAACAGGTATGACCTACAGCTAAAGCACAAAAGCTGCCTCTCTGAACAACTGGGAGGAAGTTTTACAGTGAACAGAGGCTGAGTTTTTTAATCTCTGTGATGAAATGATTGTTTCATTTAAAAGCTGCATTGCAGGCAGGCCAAGAGGTCTGTGTATTTAAGGTTGTCTGACACTTTCCATTACAAGGACCTGTTTTCAGACACTCATACCTTTGACAAATGTGAGCTGTTTGGACTGAAATATCTCATGCCAGGTGTCTGCCTCAGAATTAATTCTGCGAGGAAGTTATGTCAAGGAAAGTTTAATGTTTTTCAAGTATAAGGCAAGGAAAAAATACTATGTTGTATTCCTGGGGAAAAGAGGGACTTTTTTTACTCTTAAGCAGAAACATTTATCTTGCAGAAGAGTTACTCAAAGTTTGTTGGGAGGTCTTTTCTATTTATCAGTGTTTTGTCATCAACCATGTGAAAGTTGTTATTGAGCCTTTTTAAAGTCACAGTTTGGGATTTTAAAGTCACAGTTTTCTTGGACTTCCAAGAAAGCAACTACCAAATATCCAAAAATATCCACATAGAACATGTTCCTGCTGAGACCTCTGTTCACTGGGAAATAATATTCTGAACTTTAAGTCTAGACTGATTTTGAGTCAAGCAGGACATGGAAAGTATTTTCCCAGCCCAGTTCTGACACTACACTGAGATCCAAGAGAACCATGCTGTGGTTAAGGAATGGTATTCTCCAATTTAGTGCACAGAAAATTGGATTTGATTTAATTCTGGTATTTCTTATTACTTGGAAGTTGCTTTTTACTATTATGAGTTTTCTTAAATCCAGTTATGTGAATATGTTGTACAATATCTATCTGTCCATCCATCAACCCATCCACCCATACATGAAGGACATGAAGTATTCTCTGTTTCTAGCCAATTTCTGTGCAAAAGATGATTTTGGGAACTTATTTTCATATTTGGTATTTTTTTAATCTGAGGTTGGCCAAAAATATCACAGGTAGGATTGATCCCATGTCACAGGGGAAAAGGACAGACTCATTCATCTTCCAAGAGCTCCTCGAGCCCTATTTGTTGTGATTTTCAGGTTCAATGACCAGCATTTGCATTGAATTTACATTGAATTACAAGCTGCTTGGTGCTATTGGGCTGTGGCTTTACAGAATGGATGAGATTCCTTGAATGGAATTAGGTCAAAATGAAGACATTTACAGAACATTCACAGATAAACTACTTGCTTTAACTACCCGAGCCCTGGAGATGGATTCAGATGACTGAAGATAAGTGCCCAGTACCATTTTAGATATCCTGAAGTACTCAGTGACTTGTTTTGAAGTCCAGTAGATGTACAAGTGTGACTTTGCTATTGCAATTTTGAAAATGCAGCTTGAACTGTGGTGCAAATATGGTTACAATCAATCCAGCCCAGTCAAGAGAGACCTTTATCCTAATGCATTTAATTTACGAATATGTTGTTCTCAAAAGGGTATCCTTTATTCAGAAAAGAGATTATATCCTTACTTTGTGGCCATAAATATTTTGTGGTTAAGCTTGTGGAGGATTTCTCTTGGGAATTTTTCCTTTGTAGGGCTAAAATTCTTTGAAATCGTTCAGTTTCATTTTTCTTTTGCTTTCATCTTTCTATTATGAAGTACTAATGGAATGACTACTTTGTTCCTTTTTCTTTTTTTATTTAAAACAGGGCAAAATACCTTTCTGTGTCTTCATTTATAAAATGTAAATAGTCTGAAATAAATAAGAAGCAGAGTGCCTTCGCAGATTGGCCTCTTTGAGTTTAAATGTCCCAATTAAAACCTAGTGCTTGCTTCAAAACATCTGGTCAGTTTATGAGAATTCACAGATTCCAGAGATATGACAACTCATATTTACATATTTTATTGCACTGTTCCAGTGAAATACAATGTAGACAGAAATATTCACTCAGCAGGTTTGACTAGAGAGCAAAATAGGGTCACAGAAATTTCAAACAGGTTTGGAAATTTATCTGATCTGAGGAAGGCAGCCCTTGGAGTAAGACAGGCATCCTGTGAGGTGATTTAGATTAAAATTTTTGAAGATTTGTAGATATTGGTCTTCTTTGCACGGTGAGTGAAGCTGAGCGCTGGCTCCTGGTGTATGAACTCCATAAGCATCTTGACCTGAAGGTGTGAAAAGAGATCTCTTGGTGGCCAGATAAGACATCTCTTGGTGTTCAGATCTGGTGTTCAGAGGTGGCACACGTGGTCTGGTGCCTCCCAGGGATGAGGACACCACTTGAATTTGATGCCTTGCCTGCTGTTCTGGGTTCCCAGTTAAAGGTGGGTCCTTCTCTTTTCTCCTCCACTCACATCCAAGCAGTGGGGTTGTAGCCTTTGATGAGCTTTACAGTTGTTGATGCAAATATTTAAGCTGAGTTTTTTGGGGAGTGTAAGTGGGAAAATGCCTAAGCTGTTGGTGCTTTCCAGAGTCTCTCAGTTCTCAGGAAACAGATCTGAGAGTGCAGGGAAGGAGAAGGTCAGGACACCACCGGACAGTGCAGGTGGCCTTGGGGCCAGGGGAGGCTGGGACACCTCCTGAGCTTGGGTGGGCACAGCCTGTTCATATTTTTCATGGACACCTGGGGATTTCCACGTGTCTCACCCCAGGCCACAAAGTCCTCAGAGAGGAGATTTCCTGGGCATAATTATGTTCTTCAGATCAGGCACTTGGGAACTTCCAAGGGTGCTGAGGAAACTGAATTTTGGGTAACCTTTAACTGGTGACTGAAGTGTGGCCAGTTTGGTTGCAGGATGTGAGTGTGGATGAGGTGTGGGTACTGACTTCAGCCTTGGTCCATCTCCTGTGGTTTGGAGCCTGCTCTCTGTCACTGCCTTTCTCTATGACTATAAACAAGAAAATTTGCCTTTCTGGGTCTCTTTGTCCCCAGCCCTTTTCTCTGCCATGGAATAACCCTTCTGAGGCAGAGTCAGCCTGGCTCTGTGTGTTACACCTGCTCTGCTGAGATGTGGAGAAGAAAGCCAGGAGCTCATTTGGTGCTCCAGGAACTCTGGTGGAACCAGGGAATCCCAACCCCTTTCAGCCCCATATTACCATGCTTAATGCAAAATGCTTTAGCATTAGGGTTTGATGGAAAACTCTGACTGCTGTAATGCACTTGGGAAACCACAAAATGCCTTGGGATTCTTGTAGTCAATCTCTGCAGACTCATAAGTATCCATTTGCCCTAAATTTCATGTGCTACATACCCAAAAATCTTTTTTTCCTCCTGCACTTAATTCTGCCATGATTCAAAGCTTTAAAATGTAACACATTACAATTAGCCATTCCCACATCCCAAAATGTAAAACAAATTTCTGTCTTTAAAAAAATACTATTGCACCATTTTCCCAAGAGACCTAGAGAACTTAGAAAGAATGATAAATTAGTAAAAATGATCCTTTGGGTACAATTTTATCCCTACCCAGCTTATAAATAGGTTGCATAAAAAAACAAACAACCCCTGAAGTGCATTTTACTAAGTAAAATAAAACTATTCAGATTTACTGCAGCTCAAGAAACAACAAACAAGCCAGCTGAAAAATAAAAGTAAAGAGTTTTACAATGTAATGAATGGCAAGGTAGGAGCTATTATTTGTCTGAAACTTGTTTAAAAATCAGCATGCTGTTAGCAAGCCATATAACATTTTTCTACAGTGTACTTCTTCCCAATTTTGAATTTTTTTTTAATGAATGGGGGATTTGCTGTTATTTCCTAAAGCACTTTGATCCGGACTTGTTACACTGAGACATCCAGCTGACTTACTAGCTTGAAAACCAGAATGCAGGAAAGGAAAGGGAAAGCAAAAAGGAACCAATGGGTGCTAAATAGCTGCAGCTGAAAAGAAAGCACATGTCACAGATGCATTTAAGCATGGCATGTCCAGAAGTAGAAAGAATTAGCATAACTTCTGCCATGGAAATCAGCAAGAGTTTAATCATCAAGTTCTGTGGGTGATGACTCAGAAAAATGCTGAGTGCTTTTGAAAAACCTCGCTCCAATAATTTGACTTTTTATTTTTTTCTATGACTTGGTTGTATTAAGAGAAGGGGAAAAGAATAAAAGGCTGTGCTCCATTTTGTCACATCCTGCATGGTGATAAATCCAGTTGTGCAGGGATCTTGATGTACCATTATAGAGTTGGAATTTTCTGGCTGAGAACAACAAACACTTGAGGGGTTACAGGTCTGAGCTGCATGACATTTTTGATTTGGTGAGTGAACTGCTTTGACACTTCTAAAATATACTGTCATTTTTATTTCATCCTAAACCACATGGATGGTTCAACCCTAAATCATAAATGGTTTAGGCTGTCCCAAAAGTGCACTTTCAATGAATAAAAGGCTCATGCCTCCCAAAATCTCCACATTTGCAGCTTGTAGTAAGAGCTGGAAGAAACAGGCTGCTCCACAGCTCTTGTTAGTCCAGTGGAAGCCAAATGGCAAATCACTGCCTTTTGATCAGCCCTGAGTGACAGAGATGGCAAAGCTGACAGTGAGTGCTGACAGAGTAAGTCAGCACATGGCAGGTTTTAAACTGAGTGTATGAGGGAAGGAGTGAACTGAACTGCAAATGGAATCTTTTCTTCACAGTCTTTCCACTATGAAACTGCACCATGTCAAGATAATTTTTAACAAATGCTGATTTCTTCCTGCTCTCTGAAAATGAAATATGAAAGCTTTTAATGAAAAAATTATTATAATATTATTACATTCCATAAAACAATTTAAAGCAGGCAGAAAAGAAAGCCAAGCCTTTGTAAAACACATTGATTTAAAATATGAGAGGAATATGTGGAGGCAGGGGAAAGAAACATGGATTGTTGTTAATTACTGAAACACCTTTGATTTGTGTAGCCAATAAACCCAAATGAAATAAATGAGATGCTTTAGATAATGTAAGACAAGTCTTTTCCCAGTTCCCTGGCAACAGATCAAGAAAAAGTGGTACTGACATTATTATTTTCTATTTGAGGTACTATTTTTTTCTCTAATGCTTAGTGTTTATTTCTGTTCAACACTTAAGTAATTTCATTCCTGAAACGTATGTATATTTTACAAATAGGTAAATAAAATAAATAAGTTGTTGCCAGGAAAAAGGTCTGGCAAATGGATTGGGAATGAAATCTCTATCCTCCTATTCATGCATTTCATCACAAAAATATTCTTCTTTCAGTGACTTTAATTTCTTTTTATCTCCAAAACTTGGAGCTAAGTCTTTTCAACAAAGTTTGTTTTTCTTTTCGTTCTGCTGAGTTTCTCTGCTTTGCCACCCGAGTTTTGTTCTAGTAGAAAGAGAACACTAGTGATGTTGACCTTCCACTTTGATGAATGAAGAAGGCTTCAGATGTAACCTACTCCACCAACCCCTGCACTGCACATGTTGTAGAGGTAACTGAGTCGTCTTCCAGGAAGGACATGAAGTTGGCATCCTTCACACCCGACTGTAGCTATTACAGGATAAGTAAGTACTCTCAGCTTGCTTTCAGAGTCCTCACTATCTTGTTCTGCCTTGTGTGTCTCAGATAAAAAAAAAGACATGAGTTCACATTTTGAGGTGTTTGTTCAATATCTTAAAAAGAAGGGGGAAAAATCCCTTTGATTTTAGCTAGTAAATGCAGACTTTCAGTTCTCTTTTTTGTAGAGAGAAAAGTCACTGTCAAATTTGACTCTAGAGGTTTGTATGGAACAAAAGCTCAGGTAAGCTGGCATCTCTTTCTTTTCTATTTTTAGTGACAGTTTAAAAAGAAATTCGTAGAAGTGGATTTTCGTTCCTTAGGGTACATCAGACTCAGCAGGTGGGAATATAAACTTCACCAGCTGACACAATGATTCTCACCCCTGCCACTTGGGAGAAGAGTTTTTGAGGGGAAAAACAAAGTTAACTTTTAAAAGTACCCCTATCTGATGTGATCACAGAAGAGAACACAAAAAAACTTATGTCAGCAATTGCACAAATACTTTAAGGAATTTATTCCATATGTTTGTTTTAGAAACCTAATTGCTGTAGTTTCCCACTGCAGTGAGTGCAAGAAGGAATGTTTCATTAGATGGTTTTTGTTGTTCAGATCTTGTGCTTGTCTTCCATCTCAGTGATGGATCTCAGATCCTCAGACCCCAGTGATGAGAAGGTCTCACTATTTAAAAGTCCAGAGTAACTCCTCACTTATTACTTTGTCTTCCTCCTTTTTCAGCAAAGACACCTTTCACAAAGGAACATCTGAGATGGGCCAGGAAATGGTTTGTGTGACTTTAGTATTGGTCATCAGTGTCATCAAGCACCTTTTGACCCTTGTGAAAACATTCTGCTCTGCTTCTCACTTTGTCCTGTCGTTCTCATTCTCAGTGTCCTCTATTCTCTTCCCAGCTCTGTTCTTCTCCACACTCTTCCTCATCAAACATGATCTCTCTCCTTCTCTTCACATTCTCTTCTGCTTCTCACATCCTCTCTGCGCTTCAAAGCACATGTTACATATTAAATAAACATAATTCCTAAAACCTGAAATTGAACAGATATATTTTTATTTCTGTAGCACACTTATGATTTTAAATCCCTGCCCCTGACAGCTTTATTTGCATGATGACTCTGTCCCCAGCATGGTTTGTCTATGGAGGCTGTGAAGCAATTCAGGCATGGAGAATCCCTTGCTGCATTATTTGTACAATTGGGACTTGAAGCCTGTCTGCTCTGAACTGTCACATTTACAATAATCCTTGTGAATTTTTGTTCCAGCAACAGGGACCACTTGCAAAGAATTCAGCACGTGTTAGGTGAGGTGAGTAATGGTTCCTACATATACACTTTTACCTGGTGGCAATAATTTAGTGTAATCCCCTTTTGTAATAGGCTAAACTAAGTCCAGTATCAGATTTGGTGCAGGTAACAAGGATTCAGGAAAATAATTTGCACAGCTCCATCAGCACATGGCAGCTTGTGAAACTGTTGTAATCTCAGTCTTAGCAAATCCTCTGGAAACATGGTCCAGTTTGCTTTTGCTCTTTATCTAAAACTGCTGCTAGGTAAGGAATTAAATAGTCAATGGCTTAGATAGGAAATGCAGAAGTTTGAGTTTGATTACTGAACAGATGTTGCTTGAGTGACCTTGGGTAAATTACAAATTGACCTGTGGTTCTGAGTTTTCATTGCTGAACCTGCTATGGGGGAAACTCCACAAAATGCCGGGATTCTGTAGGAAGAAAGGCTGCAGGAATATGCTAAAGAGAAATGAACCTGCAGCACTTGACGTTTTCATTCATTGTAGGGTGTCAATTTTGAATTACCTCAAAATATTCCCCCTGCTGGGGAGGGAACCCTGGTAGTCTGCAACAAATCAAGCTGTACAAAATAAATTCCCAGTTAGAGGGTTTCAAGTCCTACTTCGTTTTTCACACTGCATCACTTTTGTGCAAACACTTAAAAAAATATCTTTAATATCACTTTAATGGAAGGCAAATAATGTGCCCTTTCCATTTAATGGAAGATTAACCCTGAAAAAAAAAATTTACCACCCATTGTTTTTGCCTTTTAAGTTAATGGAGCTTTTCAAATAACAATAAAGTAGTTTTTTACACAGAATATTAATTTTACACAAGCAATATCCTCACCTTTTTTGTCCAGTTGTGGCAGGATGTCCCCCCCTTCTCTCTCTCCGTGCTCAGTCACAGAAGATGGATGGCTCAGTTTAGGTTAACAGCCTAAACCAGGGCTATCTGATGGTGCCCGAAAGTCTAAGAAACACTACCCTGTGGAATATAGACAGAATGTGAGAAAATTTTAGTGACCCACACAGCACATTCTTATCCTATAAAAGCTCACGAAATTTCAGAAAAGGTAGAAGCTTTTCTACATGGACACTGAGTGTGAGGAAAGACTCTCCCCAGGGTTTGGACGCAAGCTCTGTGTTAACTTCTTGCAAGATTGAGAGCAGACTCTAATGTATCCCAGCACCAAAACTGGATTTTGGTAAGATCATTGGTTTCCTAAATTGTATTATTCCAGCTAACTTATAGGTACCTTTCTTAACTTGTATTTTTAACTATTTTTATAGTTCAAGCAAGCATTTCCTAGCTTGCATATTTATAGTTCAAGCAAGCACTTACCCCATAATTGCATTTTAGCTATTATAGTTTTGCAATTATGCATTTATGGTGTGTGTATGTATGTTAATCTGTCCTATGTTTGTATGTTTGTTATTTTCTGTGTCTAATAAATGGTATTTTACATCATATTAGACTAATTGGTCAAATATCAAAGAACCTTGAGAAGGGTACCAAGTCTTGGGGTGCTAGCTACCCTAATAAAATTTACTGCTCATTGTCAGACGCCTGGCAAACTGAAGAAACTTGTAAGGCTCCTGTCTCCCTTGCAAGACACCCTCCTTGCACCCAGCCCAGACCCTCCGTGTGTTCTGCAGCAGCTCCTCAACCATCACCGCCTGCAGCCACCATGCTACAACCCTGATTGCCTGCAGCTGCTCCCCAAGTGCGCCCATAGCCGCGGCAGCCTGTTCCTGTTCTTCTCCCATGGAAGGGACACGCAGCTGCTGCTGTTTGGAAATCGCGCCCAGCCCGTCACGGGAGCCAGGCAGACTCTCACAGCCCACAGTGCACACACTCTTATCAACCGAGCTCTTGCCAACAGGGCGCCAGGGGGTACAGTGGTAATGATCTGTCTGCTATTCTCTTTCTGTCCCTGATTCACCCCAATTGAGCCCAGAGACACTTCAGACACATAGTCAGAGCAGTGGGTATTTGCTTTATTAGGTGCACTGGGTGTGGGGAGTTCACTCCACAAACGCACACCTCAGTACCTCCAAAGACACAGTGTTATAGGTAAAATCATGAATATTCATAACATTCCCTCAAGATAGGAGTCGTTATACAAATCATTTCTCGGAAGTCATTAATATTATTAGCATGTGCACCATGCATGTTCTCTGTGTTCTGGTGGTCTTTGGAGACCCCCAAAGACCCCTCTACGATATAGATCCTAGTAGTCTTCCTCACAATGCGTTTCTCACCATTCTCTGTGGAGCATGCATGGTCCTTCATGGGAAGGTTCAGCGGTTTCTTATGCTGGCTTCAAACGGATTCATGTCCCTCTTAGCTTGATAAGATTAAGGGATCCTGTTTTTCTACGTTTTAGAATTAACATATTCTGTCTCTCACTAGCTATCTTGAGTTACCTATTTGACCACTTCTTTCCCATCCCAATCTCTCATTTCCCCACTTTGTTTTCTCTGACCCGCTTCAGTAGGCACACGCACCCTTCTCCATCAATAAAGAGTTCTCAGGTGGAATATTGCCGCATTTGGGCTTTAGTTTTTGTCCGAGAAATCTAGCAAAAGGCATTCTTCCCGACTCGCCCTTTTTCCAGCGGGACAGGCTCATGGTGACAGCAGCGCGCTCGTTCCAGGCTCCTTTGTGACGTGCGGCCTCACGGTGCGCAGAGACCATTGTGACACGCTGGGGCCGCAGCAGCCTCGAGCAGGAGGCTAGAAAAGGGCGCAGAGCCCCGGCGCAGAGCCCACTCCCGGGAGCGCACCTCTGTCAGGAGGCAGCACAGCCCAGGAGCAGCGCAGCTACTATCGTCAGAGGCAGTCCGTCAGTGTCACGGCAAGGCCGAGATGGCTACAAACGCGAAGAGCACCGACGGCCAGCCCGAGCAGAGGCTGCTGAGATGGCCCAAGAGGCAGAAGGTACGGCATGGGGTAGAGCCCAGAGGTGTCTCGGGGCTGGGCTGGGGCTTGCCGTCACCGTCCCGGAGGGAGCTGCTGTTGCCATGGCAGCCATTTCCCTCGCCCACCGCCTCACCATCCTTCTCCTCCTTGTCCTGCGTGCAGGCGTGTGACGGGGAGTCACGGGCCTCACGGCAAGAGGAGCGCCCTGACTCTGGCTGTGCCTCGGGCGAGCAGGCGGCAGCAGCAGGAGCAGAGAGCCGGGCAGCGGCCCCGCACAGCCCCAGAGGCCGCGGCCAGGCCCTGCTGCGCTCCCTGCAGCGCAGGGCCCGTGCTGCCCTGAGCAGGATGGCAGCTGTGATCCGGCCACGCGGCCAGCGGCCGGGGACACAGCGGCACCCGTCTGCAGGCGAGGATGCAGTGGTGGTAGCGGCAGCAGCAGCCCCCGCAGCGGGGCCAGAGAGCCAGGCAGCTTCCCTGCACAGCCTCAGCTGCTCCCGCAGCCCCTCTCCAGGGCCGCTGGAAGGTTGGCATTGGGTAGTGACAGAAGCAGAAGCAGAAGCGAGAAGAAGGGATGCTGCTCTTGCTTGGTGGCCCCCAGCACTGGAGGAAGGCTCCTGCTCGCAGGAAGCCAGTGCCTCGGTGGTCCCCTGGTGTGACTTAGGCTCAGACAGCTCAACCCTGAGCTGGAGTACTGAGGGACGGAGTGACTCAATTTCACTTACCAGTGTCACTCCAATCCCAAGTGAAATATGGTCAGAGAGCAGCGAGCAAATTGGGAATCTGGAGGAGCAGAGTGACTCAGTGTCACTCACGAGTGTCACTCCAATCCCAAGTGAATTAGCATCTGAGGGCAGCCACCAAATTGGGAGTGTGGAGGACCGGAGTGACTCAGTGTCACTCACAAGTGTCACTCCAATCTCAAATGAACTAAGGGCAGAGAGCAGCGACCTAGGCGGGGACGTGGAGGAATGGAGTGACTCAGTGTCATTTACAAGTGTCACTCCAATCCCAAGCGAACCAAGGGCAGAGAGCAGCGACCTAGGTGGGGATGTGGAGGAACGGAGTGACTCAATTTCTCTCACAAATGTCACTCCAGTCCCAAGCGAGTTACGGTCAGAGAGCAGCGATCTAGGCGGGAATAGGGAGGAAGGGAGCGACTCAGTGTCCTGCTCCCGCGACTCGTGGGCCTCTTGGTGTGAGGAAGACTCGCTGCAGTGGGACACGCCGTGCTCTGAGCAGACGCCAGTCGAGGGCTCGGCTGCAGCTGTCGCCACGCGGCGGCCTTCCCCCTTCAGGAAGGCGCTCGGGGCTCTGCGCAGAGGGTTCGGGAGACTCAAATCCCTGTTCCCGAGCTGCAGTTGCAGAAGGCTTCGCACCGAGTCTCCGTGATGCCAAGGGAGGCATGTGCATGCTTCTGCTTCCTCTCGGTCGCTTCCCATGCCAAAACCTTTGTTCGTGCAGAGTCATCTGAGGCAGGCCGTGAAGAAAGCAGATGCCTCGGCTGGAGTGCCTGGAATGCCTTTTGTGCTGTTTCAGGCACCCAGGACAGCTGTTGGCATCCCACCGGCAGCCTTGGGATGGAGAGGATTTCCCTAACAAATTTAGTTTAAATCCCCTTTCAGTAGCCAGGCTGTCATTGTAGCCCCTGCCCCAAGAATTTTAGGATTCAAAATAGTAGAATTACGGGAGGAGTTCCGTAGGTAAATCCATTTGTTAAAACTAGGGATAGGTGTTAGTAGTCCTTCCTGCTTGAATTTAAGATAATGAGAGGAAGGCTATCTTAGGCTTTCTATTTCTGTTGGATTAATAGAACAGGATTTAAAAAATAATTCATAAAATTAGGATTAAGTCTAGGATGAATAAAATAATTAACAGAATAATTTTCAAAATAATAAAATAATTACTAAAATAATTGATAGTAAGTAATATTAAATAATTAATTAAATAATTGATCAATTCTTATACTTTTCTTCTAAAATTGAATTATACTGTAAAATAGGTGGGCTTTTGCATGGCTGGTGACATGCTAAAGAAAGCCAAGTGCTTTTAGATAGAGAGTTTTGATAGTTTAAACTAGAGATTAGTTTGTAAAGAAAAGTGTCAGGAAGCCCTTTTGTTTCTCAAAAATTCTTTTATTCAGCACATATCAGGGAAAGGGATCTGTTCCTTAGGCAGCCGAGTTGTCTCTTTCCAAATTAGAAGAAAAAGAGCTCCATGCTTCTGTTGAAATAAAACAATTGAAATGATCAAACGGAAGTGTTCGTTCTTTTCATCGCGCCGGAGTCATCGATTTGGGGGGCAAAAATCCTGCAGAGCAAAGCCTTTCAGCTCAGGATAAGGGAGAATGGTTTTAAATGAAAGAGAAGATATGCAGACTATATGTTAGGAAGGAGTTCTTTGATCAGACTGTGGTGAGGCACTGGAACAGGTTGTCCAGGGTAGGTCTGGCTGCCCCAGCCCTGGAAGTGTTTGAGGCCAGGTTGGACTGGGCTCTGAGCAACTGGGGATAGTGGGTGCCATCTCTGCCTGTGGCATAGGTGGGAACTGAGTGATCCTTAAGTTCCATTCCAACCTAAGCATTTTGATGATTCTGTGATTTACCAGGGACAAGAGGACTTCAGCAGACATCAGCAGTTTCCAATTTCCATGTGGCTCTGAGTTGCACCTATTTCTGGTTCAGTGCATCACAATCTCCCCAGCAATTCTATTTCATGTGCCAGAGATGTAGAGCAAACAGACCACACTGCCAAGGAAAGAGGCACCTCTTCCCATTAACTCCTGACATGAAATGATGCAAAGGAGGCAGATTTGGTTCTGTTCCAGTTACTGCTGTCAAGAAAACCTCTTCCCCTGATTTTGACCATCAAGCCATGGAATTAAAAAAGGTCTTTAGACAATACCATGAACCCATTTGTGGGTTTTGAGTACAGATGGCTCCCAAAGGGAATGTCAGTCAGTGAGTCCTCTCACTGAACAAATATTTAATTCTGCAGTCCAGTATGACCAGAAGCACATGCTACCAAGCCATACTAACCTCACTACAAATATGGACCTGGCACACACTGACTGCAGGGTCCCCTAATGACCTTCCCTGCTTCTGTCTCTTGTCAAGCTTTCCTGAGGTGCACCTTGTCTATGTGCTTACGTTTTCTTGCAAAGGACTAGGTGCAAAGGGGATGATATCTATTCAATCACCCTGATATTATTTCAGGACCAACCAAAATGTGTGTCCTAACTCAAGAACTGCTGGAAGCATTGTGGATAACAACCACCCTGCAGTGAAGACACAAACATTGCACCATAGCCTTACTCTATTACCTCTTTCTTCCTGAGCAAGGAGCTGTGCATTGCTAGTCTATTTTAATCAGGGAGCTTCTGTCTCTTGATTTAGCCACACTGTCATGTCTTCTGCCAGTTCGCTTGCCTCAGAATGCCAGGAATTTGTCATGTTGTGAACACCATTCTGTGTCAGCTCAAGGGCTCAGGCCCATCTGAACTTGAGCCAGAAGAAATTTGGAAGTTGTTTTAAAGCTGCTCATCTCCATAGTCATTGAGAAGGGATTCACTTACAGTAGATGAGTCATTTCAGCTGTCTCAGGCATTCATTTTTGGGCATGTGGGACTGCTCTGTGAAAATCTCTAACTTCTATTGTCCACAGGGCATCTATTTAAATTGCATTTCCTGTGAACTTGAGGTAGTTGCCCACATCTTTATAAGATATATAATATTAATTTCCTGTGGAGACAAAGGGCAGACAAATTAACCCTCCTATGTCACATGGGGAAATCTCTGAGCAGGTTTAATTTCAAGCTGAATCTCACCCTCATGTCCTAATCGTTAGTAGGCTGAAGGCAGATGAGCCTAAGTCACCTTTACAGGAATTTAAAATGGTTACCTTACTTTATTTTGGGTCTTGCTGCTAGTCAGAAGGTGATAGCAGAAACAAGACCATTTTCACAGAGTTCTAATACATCTTGTATAATATGTTTAGTCCTCAGGAAGAGTGAAGTCTGTATTGAAGAGGACAGAAATTATTTACAGGCAAATTTCAGATCCTACAATATTGGCTGGTCTTGGTAATGGTAGGATCTGAGCAAAGCCTCTGTGAGAAGAGGTCAAGGGCTGCCCTCTGCCAGACACTACAGCCCATGGACCCACTGCAGGACAAAGGTGAGGCCAACAGGGAATTCTGTGGTGCCTCTCTGAAAACGTGTTTGAATAAGAACAGAAATTAATGGGGGAGTGGGAGGAAATCACAGAGAAACAGCAGAGGGAACACCAAGGTCAGAGGAGGAGGAGTTGCTCCAGGGTGGGGCAGATATCCCTGAAGGGGCTGCAGCCCCTGTGGATGTGAGAAGCCACACCAGAGCAGGGGAGGAGAGGACAGAGCAACACAAATTATGGCAGGACAGCTGAAGGACCAAAAAGACATCCTAGAAAATTTCAAAGCCACTAGATGCTTTCCAGTGTGCAGCTAACTACTGACAGTCTGTGCACAGGAGTCAGAATTAGACAGGGCCAATTCAAAGCAGCAACACTGACTCCCTTGGAACTACAAGAAGACATGGTGAGGGCTAGTCTATGAAAAAAAAAACAACACATTTTTGGGGAGTCGGGACTTTAAATGTTTTCACAAACAGAGGTATCCAGCCTAATGGCAAATTAATAAAAACAGAATCTAACTCAAATCTGACAGGTTTTAAACGGCTAGAGTTGCCATAGTAACTTTGGTGTTGACAAGCAACGTTTAAAAAATGTCCTGTGGATTCAAACTGCTGTTAGGTGCTGCTGAGAGGTACACAATGAAATGATTTCGTTAAATGTCCCCTGGAGGAAGCACTCAAGTGCTTGGATGCATCTCAATTATGAGCACACAATCCACAGCCAGGTACATTACTGACCTTTCGGGTATCACAGGAGATTAAAGGATGTGTCAATCCATGACCAATTTCAAAATACTTTGTTCAAGAAAAAAAAAAAAGAAAAAAAAAAGAAGTGAAGGAGTGTGAGCCTGAAGCATTAACTCCTGCAATGTATTAGGTCTATAATCACTTTATCTTACAATGACCATATATACAACATGAATACCTACTGTTGCTAATCAGATAGTTCCACACCATGAGCTGTTCAAAGCAGAATTTGTTTTCTTCCTGGTTTTCTCATACATCAACAAGCTCAGTCTTTTTTTTTTTTTTTCTTTCTTTTCCTTCCTTCAGATGTAAAGGTTTTCTGCAAAAATCAATTTTATCTTTGGAATGAATGATGAATAATCTGGTGGCACTTCTGCAGACCTGATATCAGACACCTATGGTAGTGTTCTTCAAAAATGGTCTTTTGTGTGACATGTCTGTGAGGCAATTAGTCTGCAGCAAGTCCAGGTTTTCTTATTTCAAGAGAAATTTTGTCTTTCCTTTCAGCACTACAAAAATGCAGCACTTTCTTTTAGTTTTTCTCTCCTCTAACAAAAAAATAATAATGACACTTTTAAAATAAAACTATAGAGAATGTCTTCCTGATATTTTTCTGGGAAAACATGTATTGTTGTGCAGTCTTAAAAACACACTCAAACTTATTTAGAATAACACACAAGTAACACTATGGTTTTTAAACCTGTGACATGGTCCTTTCTGCCCTTCGTCATGCACATTAAAGCTCTGGAAAAAAACATTATAAATGGAAAAGGAGAATTCAGTTCATGGAAGCACATGTAAGAAAAAATGTATCCTTTCATATTGATGTACCTGTGATTCTGATTAAAGATTCAGATTAGTGCAATATTGTCAAGACAGGATACAGTGGTGCACAACTTTTAAATTAGCATAGGTCAAATAATTTATTAAGTTCATATTGATAATTTCTATAGCATGAATACCTCAAGTATTTCACACTTGGGACAGAAATACTCAATGTTGGTGTGAGTTTGCCTGGTACCAGAACACCCCTGGTATCCAGGTAGGAATACATGAACTCTGCATCTTCCACATGATCCTTCACTTGAAAGAACTTTGTGATTTCATGAGCAAATAAAGATGTTATAGAAGACAAGGACTTGAAATCAACCTCATGTAGTTTAAAGAAGGTCCTTGCAAAGTATTTGCATTTGTAAGACGTGGGGTTTGGTGTCATGAAAATCTTTGAGATCTGTTTAATTGACTTTTGGACATACAAAAGCTTCAGCTGAGTGAATTTTTCTAGTGTTACACAGAAGTGCATCTGCCCTCAGCACAGACAGCAGGATTTAGAATAAAATACCTACACAACCCCTTTTATACAGGAATTTCGTCACTGTTCAGGACATACATCAAAACCATTTCTTATCTTAAGTCTATTTCTCCTGATTTCTGTTCTGATCTCAATTTCTCTGAGTAGCACTGTGAACACCTGTCCTGTGAAACACTCAGACATTTCCAACCCCACACAGCCCAGCCAGAGGGAGTTAAAATGCTGAAAATATGATCTGGGTTAGAACCAGGTTCAAAGTCATGCAGCTGACTGCTTTTAACCTCTTCCACTCCCTATATATCTTCTGGTACAAACTGGGAGATCTCCTGCTGGAGCTAAGAAAGCTACTCTGATTTATACCAGCCAAGCATTATGGGGCAATGGACTGCTTAGAGAATTTTATCTACAGCTTAGTTGTCACATAAACAGCTGAAGCTTCACTTACTTAAATAAAGTCTTCCTTGATTTATGCTGGTGCAGTGACAGTGGAATTTCATTCACGTTCCACTCCATGCTGCACTCAGTGGCATTTGTGAAGTTACAGAACATCAGCTGCATTTAAAGAGAAAAAGAGATTCATTGCATTTAATGAAATTGCCTCTAGCGAAAAGCTACTTTTTAGTTTATTTTTTTTTAAGAAAGCAGTAATGAGTTACTCATTTTTGTGATGCTTTCAATTCTGAGGAGCTCTCAGTTACACACCACATTATGCCAGTTTAGGACTTGAAGCCCGTGATCATCTCTGTGGTTTTTTTCTAGTTAAGCTCAGAACAATTGCACACTAGTTAGCTGAAGTGAATCATTATTTTGTCAAATCCCAGAGACCCTCTGCACTGAACTGATTCTCTTTCAAAAGTCACACCATAGATTGGCTGTGCCCAAAAGCAAGACATTTCTTGCTGCTTGTGGGAAATGAGATGCTTTTAATAAGGCTGAGCTGCTCTATTTGATACAAGCCTTGTTCAACAAACTCTGTCTGCTGCTTGATTGCTTTAAAGAAAATGTTTTTCTCTTTCCCCACTACTCATATGACTCCAAACAACTGCAGTCTGTAGGTCAATGTATATAAATGCAAAATAAAATATTCTCTGGGCAAGCAATATGGGACTAAAAATCCTGTAAATAAAATAGTATAAAGGAAACAGGCCAATGATTTTACCTTTATAAGACCTTGAAATTGTTCTATACCTGTCCTCAACATCAATCTTGTCCCATGTGTCTGTCCACATGCACTTCTGTAGCATTTTTCCTGGATGGATGAACAGATTTTCATCAGTGAGATGTCAGTCCAAAGCCTGTGACCCAGAGGGTAATTTATCAGGCTCCATTTCGAGCTTGAGGGTTTGAAAGGTATTGAGAGGACTTGCAGCCTCTGACAAGCCAAAGATTTTCCAGAGGGTGAGTTCCTGGCAAGTACCAGACTTTGTTCTATGGAAAGAAAGTAAATATTTAGGTGAGCATTCATCTGTTTGGGTGAGCATGAATCTGTTTCCACTCATTTTTCTTGGTGAGATGGGTATCTTCAGTAGATGTATTGACTGATACAATTCCCTTTCAATGAGTTTAAAAATTCAAACCAAGCTGCTCCTCTCCATAAGGTCCCTGGGTAGGTTTAAGAACGTCAGTGCTCTCACAAACTCACACTCAGTACTTACCAGATGAGATTTACCAGGTCATGTTACAGAGAAAATTGCAGGAAGAGAACAGGAACAGTCTCCAGGGGCAGAGATCAGGTTATAAAGCAGCTGCCATTGAGTTTAATGCCATTTAAAAGACAAGGTGGGCATTCAGGGTCAGTTAGGAGAAGCAAAGGGTTCAAGCTGTGGCCCAACACACCCAGAGGTGCCAGAAAGGAAGTTTCCTCCTGTGCTCTGCTGACAGACAGCTCTGGTCATGGAGCTCTAATCACACGGATCAATCCACCTGTTTGACAGAGAATTCACAGAATCATTTAAGTTGAAAAAGACCTCTAAGGTCATTGAGTCCAAAAGTTCCCCCAGCACTGCCAAGATCACCAATAACCCAATGTCCCCAGGTGCCACATCTGCACAGCTTTTAAATCCCTCCAGGGATGCTGACCCCACCACTGACAACCTTGACAACCATGCTTGACAACCCTTTCCACGTAAGAATTTTTCCTAGGAGCCAATCTAAAAGATTTAAACTGTTTAACCTAATCCCACTGCATTTGTTTAATACAATTTGGAGAGGTAATCATACAAAGAGAGTGGTGAGCTGAATCCTTCTGGAAGGAGTTTAACACTCAGGAATGAGCAGAGGGAATTTCCACTGCTGGACTTGAAATTCTAAGTTTGTGTTCTGCCTTTGTCTGCATGGAAAAGGAGGCAGAGCTCTAAAATTACCTCTGCTAAAGTGTGGATGCAGTAAAATGTTATGAAAATGTTGATAAGAAAGAAGATATCTGTACTGACTCAAGAAAATCATAATGTTGGCAAAAATGTGTGTATGCAAGTCTTCAAAATTGGGTTAATTTTTCAGTTCAAATGAAAGCAACTGTTTATTCTATTTTCTCCCTTCAATTGACAGAAAGCAAAAAGAAATAAAAATAAGGTAAAAGAATATTCAAAGGAAAAAAAAGGAAGAAATTATGGATAAAAGGAAAAGTAATACCAATTAATGATTTAAATAATGCCAAAACTTGGACTTACTTCATTCCCTCTCAGGAAGAGCAGCATCCCCAGTTCCCTTTAGAAAAAACCTCTGTAAATCCATCTATCTGCTCTGTCAAAAACAATCTGTGCTTTAGTCAAGCACAAAGTCAAGCATGAAGTACTAGGTTAAAACTCAGAGGAACTGGGTGAAATTAAAGGGAAGGAAAATCAGCTTTTTGAGTTACTGGTCTTTTGGGCCCAATAACTTAGAAAGTTTTAGGATTGAAGCAAACATATTCAGAAGATTGCCTCGTGACAGCTGGCACAGAACGAGCTGAGTAGTGGCAAGGAACCACATCCTAGCCTCAAAAATTGGCAGTAACTTGAATAATACACTTTTTAACTACCACTGTGCTTGCAGTCCTGCCAGATCCTCAGTGCTTCACAAGTGCTGCTTGATGCACTTTCAGCTACAGTGGCTTATTAGGAGCCATCCAAACAACCAGCCAGTTGTTACAGTGTTAATGTGTTTTTAATAATTATCATTTATTGCGTCTGTAATTTTGAGTCAATGACATACCAGGCTGCCCTTGTCAAAGAATATAATTTCCTCCAAAGATGAAAACTTCCAGGAGAGGTGCACTTAGGATAGCCTATGGTATGCAAAGCATATGGCAGGTCTTGATAGGAGTTAATTAAGTGCTTGTTTAAATCAAAATGTTGCAAAAATATTTATTCTATTTTTATGTGTAATTAAAGTGCATTTGTAAAATTATGCTAATTGCTAGACGCAGGGGGGAAAAACCACCTCCTCCCAAATCCATTAAACAAGCCTAAGAACATTTACCTTACTTAATGTTAACGAGATAACATTTGCACTGTGCTTTGAAGCTTTGAAGTGTTATATTATCTTTCATTCACTGTTGCTATTCCAATTGCTTTTAAAAAAAAATTGGGTTTTTATTTAAATCATAGAGTCGCAGAATGGTTTGGGTTGGAAAGGGTCTTAAAAATCATCTTGTTCCACCTCCTGCCGTGTTCAGGGACATCTTCCACTATCCCAGGTTGCTCCAAGCCCTGTCCAGCCTGGCCTTGGACACTTCCAGGGATCCAGGGGCAACCACAGCTTCTCTGGGCACCTTGTGCCAGAGCCTCACCACCCTCAGAGGGAAGAATTTCTTTCTGATATCTAATCTAAATCTATTCTCCCTCAGCTAAAATAAATTTAGTTTTAATTATTTAAATTTTAATTATTTTAATATTTTAATTTTATTTCATTTTGTAATACCATGTTTTTCACACCTCTCCTCCAGGCTGAACAAACCAAAATCTCGTAGTTTTTTTGTCATTGGAGTGGTGCTCCATCGCTATAATTTTTGTTTGCTTGTTTTCTCTTTTTGTTGTTTTATTCTTGTTGCTCCCTGCCACACTTTGGCTCAAAGGGCTCTGAGGAGTGGAGCAGGGAGGAGAGCATCAGAGGTATCTGCAGGAACTCCATTCTTTCTCCATCTCCTCACCCCGCTGACACTCAATGTGACAAATATTCTGGTGGTTCCCCATGTCCAGAGACCAGGGAAGTTATCTCCCTGTAGCAGCAAGGCTCTCAGTGAGAGATCTCACAGCTGCCACTATTCCACAATTCCCAGATCAGAGATGGGGAAAGAGTTCTGCAAACCATTTTCATTTTCTGAGTGTCCGCACTGTGCTTCAGAAGGCAGCTGCTATCCGTGGATGTCCTTCCCTAAATGTTAGCTCCAATCAAATCAGTCTGTATTCCAGTGTACACAATTCCAGCAGGTTGGATTCAAAAGGCTAAAATCCCTTGTTTTGTCAGGAGAATGTCAACTTTATGGTTTGGGGAGAACAGAGGAGAAGAGAGAAAATACCCTCCTTTCCCCCCTGCTGTGAAAGATGCTGCACTGCAGAAAGTTTGTGGATTTGTTTTCACATATCTCTGGCAGCACCACACCTTTCCAGTCAATACAGTGTGACTGTGCTTTGCATTTCAGGCTCCCATTAATAGTGCTGACTTTGTAGCAGGGCTGAAAAGCCACCCCAGATATAATTGGCTACTGTCATTTCAGTTTGCCCCCAAAAGAATGGACAATTTCATAAATTTACCAGCTGCTTTTAAGCCAGGAGGTTGGTGCAGTGTGGGGTCACATTCTGTGCTCACTTAGCTGGAAGTGCAGCACTATTTTCCTTGACTTGAACAAATGACTGCCCTAGAACTCATAACAAGGCAGCTGCTGCACTGCTCTGCCTCGAAGTTTCCATCCATAAATGAGAATGGTTTTGAATTTGATGTGCTTTTATTGATGTGTAACATAAAACAAATGCATAAACCACGTACAGGGACACTAATTCACCCTGGAATTGCAGGTAACTAGAGTGGGTGCAGCAGCTCTTTAAAACATGTTTAATGTTATAAAATAATATAAATATATACTCATATGTATGTGCTGCTGATCTATCCACATTTCTATATCCAAATGGATATGCAGTGCAACTTTCTTTCATTTCTTTTCATTTTTGGAATGGTTACTTCCAGCCTCTCAGAATCAATCCGTGCTCAGAAGGATCTGTTGGAGAATGGGGCAGCTCTACAGTCCCTGCACAACACAATCAACAAAATACTACAGACAGAGGTAAAGGCATGAGAAAAATGATTAAAAATCTGGAGTTGGAGAGATTGCTGTGTAAGGCAATCAAATCTAATACAAAAATTCAGTTTAATCAAGACACACGTATTAAAGTAGCCAGTCAAAAATAAACCCTTGATTATTGATTATTGAAATCAATGACTGTGCCATCCAGCTCTGAAAAAAGAGAGACAAAAAGGCACCATGCATTTTGAACACAGACAGGATCATGCAATCCCACTGAGCTCCCACCACAAAACTGGCTGTGTGCAGAAAATGGATGTCTGAGGGCTGGGGTTGGTTATAGGATCAAAAAGGTTTCTGCATGTGGGTCTAGAGGAATAATGTGTCACCTACAGGCAGTGTGGCCACTGAGTTTTGTGAAATCAAATTTCTAATGGCAAAGAAGAGAAGGAAATGATCTCTCAGTGCTGCTGTAGCCAGTGAGATATGCTCTGGGTGCTCCTCTGTGGGTGACAGAGAGAATTTATTTATTTATGTATGTTTTTACTCAGCAGACTCCTCTGACCTGACAATTTTCCAGTCTTTAATCTTATGTATTAACTCTCTCCTTTATTTGATTTCTCTGACAAGAATAAGGAGGATGAGTGGGGAAAAATCCTTAATAAAGAATCAAACTTCCTGCCAGCAGTGCACACCAAAGTCAGTGCTGATCACCATTAATTGCAGCCTGCAAACTGTCCCACCACGTCTCCAGCTGTCCCAGGCTGTCACCTCCCCTCCAACACCAACACCTTGTACACAGGTGAGTCAGATAAATGGATTTAGCCTTGACAATTCCAGTTTATCCACTTGTGGGATGTGTGTGAACCAGCTGTAGTTTCCTGGGCATTATCCCCTCAAATGAGCAGTGAAGGACAGAATGTTTTGCTCCTGTCCCTCCAAGCACACACACGTCCCATATCTGGCTCCAAATCTCAGCACAACTGCTGTATTTTATCTCATGTTTTATTCTATCTTCTTTTCCCTGTAACACATGCATCTATAATGCCCAATTCTTTGCTTGTTTTGTCTGGGCTTGAATGGTGACTTTAAAATATTTCATGCTCCAGCTCCAAAGTGAAGCAAAGGTGAAGAAATATCATGAGCAGCAAACATCTTGTTTCACCCTTCAGGCAGAATGACCACGAGCCACCCTAAACTGGCAAGAGCAAGGCTCACAGTAAATACCTGTTATAAAACCTCTGCAGATATATAGAGGGTCAGTAAAGGAAACAACCTGGGGGATCTCCATGCTCCCTGCAGGAACTGTTGGAATGGCTTAGAAATGCTTCAAGGGCTTTAGGCTACAAAAAACTGATAGTAATTCTCTTTTAGCTTAGACCCAGGAAATTCCCAAATACTGTGACCTGCAGCAAAATGACAGGTGTGAAACAACATGGCAGTTGTGGATTTGTTATATTCTTGTTATAAATAATTCCCAGCTCTGGTTATTGCTCACATTAATCTGCGTGTTCATCCCCTGTGTTTGATGCATACTTCTAGCTTGATACCTAATTAAATATTATCAGAATAAAGCCATTACTGATGCCATGTGTTAATGTAAGCACTGTGTTTAGTCTATTCACTGATTGGGTGGGTTGAGATTGAGATACAGACCTCACACAGGAAAAAAAAAACCCTTGGAGGACCCTCAGGGTAAGAATGGCAGTGCAGAAATGCTTTACCTTAGGTCACTACTTTTCCCATCAGTGACTCAGACTTTTCCACCACTTGCATTTCAATGGATCTGTACTTCATTCTGGGAGCTGATAATGCCATCCTGGGCAAGCTGAAAATCTGAGCCAGGGGAAGGCAATTCCTTCAAAATGTCTCTGGAGTTTTGTGTATTCATGGCAAAGGAAAAATGTTTGGGGGTTAGTTAGGACACTGCCAACACTTCATTAAAACTGCTTACTATTTGGCTGGCATTTTCCTTGCACTGAAACATTTGTTATTACTTGCACCAGTACTAGCAAACATGCATTTTAATATTTTGGTATACATTAATAGTCCTTTCCTCCTTCTGCGTGTTGATACTTTATTTCCAAGACTATCAGGATTGTCCAAAACCATTAAACTAGCAGATTCTGCCCAGAAATCAAAATCCTCCGAGTATTTTTTTTTCAACTCCTGTTTCACAACATTTTCTGTCAGTTTAGCCATCTAAATATATCTGCCAGAAAGCATCCTTCCCTTAGTCAGAGTCTACTGGGATTTCTAGACAAAACTTTTTTTTGTTTTCTTCTTAGGAGGAACTACAAGTTTAGATTGGAAGTCTGATTTTTGCTGACAGTCAACGTGTTTGATAAGTGTACCTTTAATGGCAATCACAACAGCAACACACACTTCAATTCTAATTTTTATTTCCTTTCCCCTCTGAACTCTACTGTCATCAGAAATGGAATTTTGGAAAGGATTTTTCTAGACATTTTAGGACATCTACTCATTTCTTCACTGCAGCTTGTCAATCACAGGTAATGGGAAAGATGAAATCACTGCACAGATAGACAAGAATGCATTGCCTGAAGGCAGCTTTGCCTTACAATTAATACTTTTACCTACAGTTTTTCACCAAACTTTTCTTCTATATGACAGGAAGAAGTGCTGTGGCAATGAGACACCTTGTGTTCATCATAAACTTGATTTATCCAGCGCTCTCTTTGGAGAATACCTTGGACAATGTGGTCACACCTGGTGTGCTCTGTCACAACTGTCCCTAAACAGTTTTACTGCCTGTTCCACAGCCCTTGTTTCACAGGAAGGAAGTCAGAATGTTTGAAGAAATGGACAACTGTGGTGGAAAAAAGCAGCTCTGCAAGAAGTACTGGGTGTACTCCAGGGATGAGACCCTTATCACCTGTCCAGGTATTTTCACTTGTCCACCTGAGCTCCCCTAGCCACCAGTGTGAAAAAGAAATATTTTTAAAGTGTGATTTATCTGCCCAGATTTGGATGCCTGTTTTAGCACAAGATGAATTGCACTGTTAGTATCTCCTCCTCCTGTCTGTTGACTATTAAGGGAGTGCAGGACAAGGTGCAGAGCAATGATCTACACCAGGACCAACTGCTTTTGCTCAGATCAATCCCATTCCTGATATCTGGATTTCAAGTCACCAACATACTCTTCAATCTGACACCATGAAGCAGAAAATTGGGCCTGAGGCTAACACAAATGATGGGTATTGTGTCTCAATACCCTGAAATCAATCAGGAGAGCTGTGCTTACAGCTGAAGGCTGAGTTAGTGAGGCTCACCTGTGCCTGGTCCATCTCAGGAGAAAGACATCAGGGCATAAATCCTATACCATCACCATTAGGATCCTTGTTCAAACTTAAAAGTAATTTCTTACGATGCACAAAGACAAGTGTAAACTGGTGATGAATGGTTAGAAATGAGAGTGTTTTCCAATGAAATTTCCTCTTTCCATTTTTATATTCACAGAGAGAAAAAAAATCTACTTTATTTGCTTGACATTTTCACTGAATTTGCACTGAATTTGTGTAAATTTTGCAAGTTTGTGTGAATGTAAGGGAAGAGAAAGCTGAATGTCTCAGCAGAGATCCTACATGTCTGTGAAGCCTTGTCCTGACAATGTGGAAAGATTCCAAAAAGAGACTAAAGTTTCTTTACCTGATTTTCTGAGTGATGTGAAAGGAATCTCCACAGGAATCATGTGAAAACTTGGCTGTAGCAGTGGCTTGGCTGTCCAGGAGCTCTTTTCCCTCTGTTTTAAGCAGTGCCCTCCAGAGGTTGCTGCAGAGTGCTCTGGGCTCCTTATTTTTGAGAAATTACTAGAAAACTAAAATAAAATACATTCATTTTTTCATGGGAGAGACTCTTGGTGTAAATGCCTTTTAATTTGCCTAGATAGGAGGCAACCCCACATTGTGCTAGTTACCTTGACAAGCTAAAATGGATAAACTTTAGAACCTGATGAGTTGTGATTGTTTAAATAGACTGTGAGCCAAGCCAGGCCAGCACAGCTGAATCTGTGGTGCAGTGATAGATTCAAGCACACCTGAGTTACCTGGGATGGAGATAACCCACAAATCTGTGTGCACACTTCAGCAGCCACACTGAAATTAATTTTGTGCCAAAGTCCTCTACAACATCACCATTCCTGTCACCTGCCCGTTGCAGTTACATCTTGAATAGCAGCACAGGTATACCCAAATTTAGTAGAGTGACCTATGGCAAATAACACCAGCAGAATAAAACAGCAGCACTGCCTGTTTGCCTGACAATCTTCTGACTAACAGCCTCTGTAGGTTTGCTTCCAGCAGTTTCAAATACAGCAAGAAAAACTGGTCAGATCAGCCTGATGTGGAGTAAAGCTCTGTGTGAGAAGTGCCCTCCAAATAACAAGCTCTGAGGCTTTTGATTAGCAAAAAGGTCATTGATGGTTTAATGCCCATTTCCCAGGTGCCACATTAATGAGTATCAACTCATTTAAAAGATTTGTGATAAGCAATTAAGCTACTGTAGGACTGCTTCAGCACATTCCCCATCACTCCAAGGGCAAGTAAGAATGGAAGGAATGTTTTCCTGTGTGAGCAATAACGGGAGAGGAAGGACACTCTGTTGTTTTCTGCCTGGGTGTGTCGGTGGGTTGGCTCCTTCCTCCACCATAGCTGTTTGTAAAGCTGAATGCACTGAAAATGAGAGTAAAACTTTATGAATGGCTCTTGCAGACGCTTCCAGGGTCCTCATGATGTGTTAGCTGTGCTTCATGCAGGGAAACTGAATGAGTCCATGGGAGCTGTGTGTGGAGGAAGGACATGTGGGTTGTAGAGGGAACCCAACAAGAGTGAGAAATCTTTAAAAAATTCAATCAGTCACTCTTAAATCAGAGTCACTTTGGCCAAAGGATACAACAAAATGCCTCTATTTTTCCAGCTAATATATGCTCTGAGCAACCAGGTACTTAAGTCTTTATGGCCCTTAAACATATAATGTCATGAATTTTTACTATATTAATTTCTTTCCTGTTGACCTACATCCTCCTGAATTGTTCATGTTTTCTTTGTTTTCCATTTTATTCTATTTAGAAGCCACAGACTTTACCAACTCTTCCCTGACTACCCTCAGAAAAAAAATGCAGAAACCAAAGACTGAAGTGAAAGGGGCAAACTCCATATACCTTACAATTTTGTGTCTTCTCATTTTACATAAGAACTTGTTTAGCAAATAAGGAATTGAATAAAAAATCAGCTTAATTCAGACAAAAATTTTGAATTTGAAAGTTCATTTGAAATCTACGCCATTTAAATTGCCCAACATACTGTCTTCACAGATATTTTCATTTGGAGGTTAAGTTTTCAACAAGATCAATTTTTTTCCCATATGTTTTAGGTGATAAAAGAACAAGAAGCTCCACCATTTCCAAGTGTAAAGCATCAGCATGACATAAATTTCACTCTCCCTTGGCCCAAGGATCAAAATAAGCAATGCTTTCCTAGAATCCCAGTCTGCATGATTGTGGGTTTCAACTCATAAAAACAATAATTTTCTTCAGCAGCACTTTCTAAAGACAGCCTAAAACTGTGTGGATTTTCTTTTTTGAAAGAAATAATTCTCTGAGAGACCTCAAGAACTGAATGTCAACCGTCAGTATCACACCAAAAAAAGCGAGTTTGTAAATTGAACCCCTTTGGTTTTGCCTCTTCTCCTGATGAAAGACAACGAAAATCAGCTGAGTGTGGAGGACCAGGCATTGTTTGCCTCCAACATTCTGACTGTTGCACCAGAAAAATTATGGCTAGAAGTAACTTTGGGCACCCTGTGGCAGTGTGTTGTGAAAGGTTAAGGGCCCATTAGGAATTTTTGGGAAGTTTGTAGTGAGGAGTGGGGAGCTTGTTGAAATTATTGTAAAATTGATGGCTTGTTGGCCAAACTCCTTGAGACTAAAGAGTTCCCTAGCACTGGGTTGGTGTCTTTGTTTAGCCTTAGGAGAGTTTATAATGAATATTGTGCCCCTTGTCTGTGGGTCATGACACTGAGGCATTAAGTTACTTGGGATAAATCTCTTGGACTGTCTCCACCTCCTTGGGAAGCATCTGTGCAGAATAACTGTGGAGTTAAGTGTGATTTGAGCCTCATTTACATTGTGGCTGACTGGAGGCATCTGTGGTGCATTTGGGCAGTTGAACTTCAGCTGAAGTATTTACAGCTTGCAGAGAAATGGCTGACATTTGGAACGGATGTGCAGTGCTTAAAGATTGCTGCTTTAATATGCTTTAAGAGATCCCTAGGTGTGGATGCTTTCAAGTTAAGATCCTGGGAGTTTTTAAGTCAATGGATTTGTTTAGTTACTGGAGTGAGTTCTTTTGGGATAGACATATGGGAACTTTTCAGCCTAATTGGTTTGCAGCTGTACATCACTTTCATGCTGGAGAGAGGTCTGCTCTCTCCAGGAGGCTATTTGTTCTACTTTCCCAAAAGCTCTATCTATAAAGGAAGAAATGTCCAGTGGTGAAGATGTTGGTGTGATACTGAGTTCTGATTTAATTATTTTAATTCTTTGAGAGGCTGGCTGGATGCTTCTCCAGGAAGCCACATAGAAATAAAAGTTGCATCAATCCTGAATAAGTCCAAAGTATATTTCAGGCAAATTTTGGTCTCACTTTATTCTCAGGCTATTCTTATTAAATTAACAGGTCCATTGATGTAATTCTGGCACTGTAACCTCAGTGTTTAGAGTGGTTGTTTCAGGAAATACATTGAAATGTCCAAGTTGTTGAGTAATCCATGAAGTATTCTATCATACTGTAATTATGACCAAAGGTGGTGGAAATAATTTTCAGATCTAGTCACAGAAACAGCTTCACATGTCTGTGGAATTACTATTAGAAACAGGGAATGTGGTTTGTTCTTGATACCTTCTCACTGATTGGTAATTGCTGTTTCAGGATCTTTCCAGCCAGAAGTTACAATAGGACCACTGTAATACTGATCTTACCCAAGTTTCATTGTTTTCAATAATCACTTCATGAGCTCTGCCATATTTTTGGCCACTATGATTTGAGGTGGGAATGCTCTGAATGTGAAATATGGGGGCAAGAAAAGTAATTTTTTTTCTTTGTTTTTGTGATAGGTCTTTTGTTTTTGAAATTGGATTGCCATTTCTTGTTCCTTACATACATTCTAAATTTCTTCCATAATTTGTATTTCTTATAGGGTACCTTTTTTTCAGGTTTATTCTTAATATTTGAAATTATTGTTCCTGCTTTCCTCCACTCTTTGTTTATCCATTATCTACTTCATACTCTGTTTTCCTCTACTTTTGTTCTTTTTTGCCTATGTGTTTTTTAACTTACTGTTTGATGCTTCATTCTATACACAGTTGAATCAAGAATTCCCACGTCTCCTATATAAATAGGCAGCAAAACAACACACAACACAAACCACACATAACACAACACAAAAGAAAAACAAAACACACATTTCTTTTGGAGCAAACACTAAAAAAATGTGATTGTTTTCAATAGCAAAGAGTGTGAGTGACAGAAAAATCCTGAGGGTTTTCAAAGACATCTTCCCATTCTGTAATTTTACAGATAAATATATGTACTAAATATGCTGGGATGCAGAAATAAATGTTTGAAAAGTAGAGGCACTTGCCCTGGTTAGTAGATGTACTAAAGGAAGGGTGATGACAATTTACTGGTGTGACAAAGCAGGTTTTTGAAAGCAGAATGTTTGGAAATTCATGTGAAAAAAATGACCACAGAGTTCAAAATTACTAAAACATTCACCTTTAAAACTGGTATGTGCTGGTGAAATTCTAAAGTTGTCAGACTATCTGTTTTCATCACCCAACCAAATTTAAGAGCCTGTGGTCCCCAGACAGTGCCTGGGATAAACAAGCAAAGCAGAGGACTGGATTTGGAATGCTGAAATAGAAAGCAATGCAGAGAGCAGCACAGTTAAAGACAAGACAGGTGCAGAAAATATCATGCACTGTTCAATAAAATAGGTTGGTTTAGCAAAACAGCCTCTTTTGTTCTTAAAGCCTGTGGATCTCCTACCCTGCTCAGGGAAGGAACCTACTATTGTTCATGCATGCTGGATCAATGCCCTCTGCAGGGAAAACAGCACAGCTCCTGTGGAAATCTGAATTAAGTCAGATCACCTGGCAGAAGAAAAAACCTGTGCAAAAAGAATGAAGCCTTGAGGGACAACTTATGCTAATGGAACAAACAAAATTAAATAGAGAATTGATATTCCCCAGGCATGGAAGGGGCATCAAGAAAAAGCATCAAGAAATAACTAAATCTTTCATTTAAGTAATGTTTAGAATTGGCTGATTTCCTCTTCCTCATATTATAAAAATAACCATGATATAAGGAAAAAGACCAATTTTTATTTCAACAGTTGTGTAACCAATACAAATGATAAAGCATTCCTGGTAGCTTACCCAACCGTTGAGCATTCATAAATAGGAGAGGAGATTGTGGCAATAGCTGCAAAAGTAAGCTGAGTGAAAAGAGTTTATTTCTTCCAGAGCATGACTCGCATGAGGTTAGCTCTTACTCAGAAATGTATGAAGAGGTAGAGCAAGGGATTTCCCTGTTTAAATCAAGTTGACTGATTAGAAATCCCTTGGCATTTTACAGAGCAATCATGTGAATATATTGCTAGTTGTGAGCAGCACATATTACTAAGTGTATTTCATATGGATTTTTTTTTTTAATTTGTAGTAATGTGGTGGTTCTGACACATTGCACCCAAATTACAACCAAGCCAGAGGAGCACTGTAAAAGATCAAAGATGAAGATCCTGGACATCAGTGAAACTGCTGTCCAAAGTGTTGCACTGGTAAACTTTTCATAGTAGAATGTTTACTCACTGCCCCAACCTCAGTGGTGGACTAGAGCTACTTAGTGCTGAGTGTAATTCTTTCTTCCTCTTGAAAAAGAGGCAATGATGGGAAAAATTAAGGTTTGCAGGTTCCATTAATTTATCTTTTATGTCACTCATTGGGGAAAACTGCTCTTGGCTAGTGATGAGCAGTGCTTTCAGAACAAGCAGCTTTCTACTCGCCAGAACTACTGAACGAAGAAATGCCCTCAATCATTATTCTGGGCAGCAGATTGACATTGAGAATTCAGCTGCTCTGTAAACCTAACTGTCTGACAGGTACAGTTGTATTTAATATTAATTTTTACCACTGTTGCAGATAGAGGTACTGCACAGTTGTACATAGTAAAAACTTTACACTGAGGAATAATTTCAACACTATCAAGAATGTAGTTCAGAAGGCATCTGACTCTACGTATCTTTCCTAGCTTAGTGCCAATGAAAGCTTACTCCTCTGTTACTGGTTTTTGCCAAATCTTCTCTTCTGTCAGCAGTGAAACAAGGTTATTTCAGAGGTGGCACAGAGTTATTGTGTGCTTCTCAAGCTCTGAATTTGTTATATTATCACTTCCTCCAAAGATTTTCCTTATTTAAGCCCACAGAAACATTTTGATGGTTTGCTTTTGCGGAGTCCATAGCAACAGAGTTTTCACGGCATCCAAAATGACTTCATTTTGCTGAACTTAAGTATGAAATATGAACTACCTCAGTCTCCTTTATTAGGAAATCAGGTGTTAGGAGGAAGTTCTTTGCTGTGAGGGTGGAGAGGCTCTGGCACAGGGTGCCCAGAGAAACTGTGGCTGCCCCTGGATCCCTGGCAGTGTCCAAGGCTAGGCTGGATGAGGCTTGGAGCAACCTGGGATAGTGGAAGATGTCCCTGCCCATGACAGGGGTTGAAATGAGATGGGCCTGAAAGTCCCTTTCCAGCCCCAACCATTCCATGATTCTATTCTATAATTTTTTATTCTTCATTGCAATCTGTAGAAAACCTCCTAAAACTTCTGCTGGGGGAACACAACAAAAAGATCAAGCAGCTCTTTCTCTTTGCCTGTGTGATCAAATCCAACAGTGGACGTTTTGGGAAGAGCACACTGTTCACAGACTCCACCTCTGTGCCTCCTAGTTTATCTCATCACATTAAGCCTCTTCTTTTGATTTAAATTCTTACATTAAATTTCCTGGGTTTTTTATTCATTGTCACTTGCAGAAGGCATCTTAAAAGCCCCCAGAGGATTGGTGGATCTAACAAAGGACAGACAGAAACCTCCAGGCTGGTGCAGGGCTGCCAACCAAACAAGCACCTGCAGAAATCTCCCTGTGAGCAGAGTGTGCATTTGAGCTGCTGCACCTGGAGATGAGGGTCGACAGCAACTCGTGCTGGAAGTGAACTGCAAGGGAAGCAACACAGCTGCTCGACAGCCAAACATCCTGCAGCTGTCAGCAATGAGCAGCACACCCCACACAGCTCCTGTCACCTTGCAGGAGCAATGCAGCATGAAGTGGCTTTGCACAGTGAAGTGAGTGTCACACATTGTGGCTCTTCATGCAGGGCACAGCACACAAGATTTAAGAATTGCATTATAATTGACATGGATGATAATTTAAAAATATGTTAAACCTACTCATTCTTCTGTCACATTTCTATGCCTCCTTCTGAAGTGGCTGCTATACTGTGGGCTTGGAAAATGTTGGAAATGGTGTCACTTTATAAAACCTTTGACATAAACCACATCATGGGTGTAATCCATGCTTCTGCTCTGCCTTGGCATTTTGTGAGCTGCAAAATCAAAGACCAAACACTGCCCCATCAACAGCCTCCCCTTTCTGTGGGGTTCAGCAGGTTCACTGTGAACACGTTCCAGTTTTTTGACCCAGGAAGCTTTCCTTGTTTCTGCCTTTGGCAGCTCAAAGCTGTGTCCTCTGACGCTTGACACGCTTGGTTTTACAGACCATCAGCACATTTCAGAGTTGAGACACTCCATCCCCACCCTCTGATTGATTAAAAGCCATCTGCAGCCCCTAGCCAAGCCCCACACACAATAAATCAAGTGCAATCCAGAGGCCAACGGGAAAGGGGCATCGATCTTGGCCAGTGTCATGGGGCTGACAGGAGGATAATGCTGATCATTGTGAGATGCTAAACCTCAGTGATTAAGAGGTTCATCCAGCAGCAATGGCCACTGCCAAGATGTCAAAACCTGGCAGAAAGTCTTTAAAACAATAAAGAAAACAAGCACCCGAGAGTGCTCAAATTAATTGAACATAATGAAAAGTTTTTGAGGTGCTGAGGAGTTGAAGGGGAAGAAGTGGATTGAAGCTGTTCATATCTAATGATGCTATTGTGAAGACAGAAAATTCTAAGTGTTAAAGAGGCAATTTATTTATAATTTATATTATCATTATATGTATCCATCATATCTATTATATATATTTCTTTTGTATTATCATTATAATCTACTTCTTCCCCTCCCCTCTAATAGTAAGGAAGTACAAATATCATGAAAATTGAGAGCATTCTCTCCATGCTGAGTAATCAGAGCTAAGGGAGGACATCCAGGTGTCAGGGCTGGTTCAGAGTCACTCTGTTCCCAATTACTGTCACAGTTCTAAAGTTGGGGAGTTCCTAGGGCCATACCTGAATATATAATTTATATTTATATTATTTATATTTATGTCTATATTTACATTCATATTCATATTCACATACATTTATATAGTTCATATTTTACATCTATATATTAATGTATTTATATTTATATTTATATTTATATTTTTAATATTTATATTTATTTAGTGTGTGAACAGAAATCTCAGACAAAAATCACTAGAAAATGGTCCTAAAAACTTCTGCCACAGAATAACCAAATTTCCCCCATAGGGTGGTTGGGCACTGAGCAGCTCCCCAGGGCAGTGGTCACAGCATCAGCCTGACAGAGCTCAAGGAGTGTTTGCACAATGCTCTCAGATCCCTGGTGGGATTTTTGGGGTTGTTCTGTGCAGGGCCAGGAGCTGGACTCAATAATCCATGTGGGTCCCTCCCAGCTCAGAATATTCTGTGTTTCTATAATTCTATGGAGCTTGGATGTCTGTATTTAATAATCAATTAATATTAAGTGATTTTAGATAATTCTGTCCTTAGATCTGACAAATCCCTCTGACACATAGCACTGTCTTCAAGGCAAAAGCATCAGCAAGGAGTGTGGATCCATAGCTCAGCTGCTACAGTTTATTTCCCAAAAACATCAGCTAATAGGGAAATTGGTGCCCAGGCATCATAGATCCAGTACAGAGGAGTCAGTGAATTTTTTTTTCTGAAATTAATAGAAATATGGGATAGGAAGCAGTGGAGGAATTAGCAGACAATACCCTTTCCACTGAGATATACTTTAGTTGTGGCACAAATGACTTTTTTTCATCCTGCCCATAGCCAGTCTCTGTCAGAGCTAGACATGAGAATCTCAGATTCTCCCCTGTGGATTAGACAATTTACAACATTTGTTCCTTAAGGAGGTCCATGTAATTCTTAGCAAAAACATTAACTTTGCTAATAAGAGTTGTCTTTTAATCCATATCAGTAATTGGTTTGCTGAGTGATTATTTATTTGTAATAACACTCATCTACTGCATCTTAATTTGGGGAGGTTTTGCTCCTTACAGATATTTTTATGAGCCATTGTAACAAAAATCAGCTATATTTGCTCATCCTTTTGTCCTCAAATCCATCACCCCACATTCTGATCGGTTAGGATTATTGACCAAGACCATTGGATTTATTATTCTAAAATTGGATGACTCTGTGCATATTGTTTTATTAGTGTCCAGGTACAGTGCACATAGCTTTTAAAATTGATTGATCTATTAGTGTTGCTTTTGAAGCATAAAAGCAAATCTGTGGCTTAAAAAAAAAAAGAATATGAGATTAGAAAGAGCATAAGATGGAGGATCAGTAAAGGGATATGAAAATATGAAAATAGAGTATGTGGAAATCACAGCATGACAACACACTTGAAAATGCTCCCTTCCTGCTCCTAGGTTTTCTTTCTGCCTTCATTCAAACCTGTGGCTATGTAATTTGCAATTAATGAAACTTCCCGGAATTAGGAAAAAAGCAGATCTAAATTGCTGGAAACTGCTGATCATTTTATTTTTCTAGTGTTTCTTTCATATATTTCTCTCTTCAGGCCTGTGCATTTCTGTTTCCCGTTTGCTGAACAGTTTTAGACTTCAAACAAAATTAAATAAGCAGCTGGCTCAAATGAAGTGCAGGAGACACTTCTGAGCCTCTTGGAAGCTGTGACTGAAGAATGCAGCTGGGAGAGACCTTTCTGTGATAAAATGTGAGGGTTATGAGTTCTCCCAGTTCAGAGAGACCTGTTGAACACCCAGGCCTCTTTCACAGAAAACTTCCATCACCTGGTTGATTTAATTGCACTTTTCTTATGGATTGTTCCAACACCTTTTCTCTTGCAAATCAAAATTTACTAACCAGAGGCTCTAAGCATTCGTGTACAAATCCCAATTTTCTCCTTTAAAAATGAATGCAATTATTGTAGGCCAGGGGGATGTGTTTCTAGCTTGATGATGTTCCAGTGAATGAGATTGGAAAGATGTGCAGGATTGGTTCTTCAGGTGCAAAAAGTGGTGTTCCTAGTTAAAAGGAAAGTTGAAGAAAGGTAGAAAAACATCTCTGTTTGAGAGCATTCAAAATGCTTTTTTTTTTTTTTCAAATAGAACTGGAAGTGCTGTGAAATCACTGACCATGCTTGGGGTCTCTCATGAGGACAGTGGTCCATTGATCTTTCCAAGGTGGTACAGCAGAATCTGTATTACACTTCCACAGAGGACCAGGGAAGAGGGAATTATCCTCAGGTGAGCAGCTCACCCCTGTGGCTGTAGGACTGCCCAACACAACCACTCAGCAGCTTCTGAAGTTGTTGGGCAACTGCAAACCAATCCAAGTCAATTTTAGCAATTAAAAAAAAAAAAACAAAAACCCATCAACTTCCTGGAGAGATTACAGGTAAGGACTGGGATCTGAATTATATATTTTTAATATTTTCCCCTAACTTTTACTTAGAAATTTATCTTGTCTGTGGCTGAGAGCTTTGTGCAAGGCAGAGTTCCTTAGAGGTTTTCTGTTGAATATTCCATTACTCACTGACCATAGGAGTGAAGCAGAGCTGTCCTGAGTTGTTTGTATATGCTGCAATTAATTTCTGACACTAATGAGAACAAGACTAATACAATGCACACCAGATCAGCTTTCCTGCTACGTCCCTTTTTGTATTGACTTGCAAATGATGGTAGCACAAACTTGGTAAAGAAAGCTTTCAAACTAATATGAACTCAAGCAATTCATTCTAATATTTCAGCTATAATACATGTCATATTATCTCAACACATCACAGAACCAATGAAATTGTTACATTAAAACAAGGGTTTCATTTCCATGCTGCTGGTAGCCAGACTTTGCTCTTCATCTGGCAGAAACAAAGTGGAACTGACCATTTGAAAGATTTGAGATTAAAACACAAATTGATGTGGGTTAGAAATCTACAGAGAAAACCTCTTTTTAATGAGGGTTCTAATTCTCTTATCTCTGAGTCAAAAGAATGTTGATATTTTAATATTGGAAACACTTGGCTGCACAGATAGATCCTTCTTTCAAGGCAAGATTCTAAACAAGGTGCAGCATGTGATTATGAGTGAAGAAGGGATGTGTGAAGGGTGCAATGTGTTACATGTGTAGGGAAAAGGAGACTTATCCTGCTGTACTGCTAAAAAACACCCCAAAACATTGCTCTGCATCTAGAATGAAATGGATGGACTTGTTTTGCTATTTAAAGAGTTCTGAAGGCATTTTTATAGGACTGGGGATCAGAAAATAAGGTAATTATAGAAGAAGTCATCCTTCCCAGAGAAAAGGAGCCTCCAAAAGTTAGGGTTTTGGCTTAGGTTTTGACATTTTAATTTCTGGAAGTTTTAGAAACCTTTCAAAAAAATCTTGGCCCAAATATACTTTATCTCATTTTGCTCTAGAAGAAAAGTCTGTCAAAGATTCATAGCTGTTAGGATCTTGTTATTATTCCTTTCCAGTTATTTTGCCTGGAGTGGGATAAAATAAACACTAGTACTAAGCATTTTGTCAAGAGGTAATGAAAAATCTATGTGTTATCACAGAAATGGGACTTCAGAGGTCATGTAGGGGTGGAATAAATTTCACTTGAAGCAGTAAGAAGAAGCTAGTGAGATAGCAGTGTTTTCATCCTATGGTTAGAGAAAAAAGAAAGTGTTAAATCTCCAGGGTTTGTCTGTAGCTGTACTTAGTGACTCATCTTGGACAAATCACTTAAAGACCTTTAGTTGGCTTTACCAACTCCGAAGTTGTTGTGGGTGATGTTAGTGACTTGTAAAACATTTCCTGTTTTCTGAAGGAAAACACTGAAAAAGTATAGGCACACAAAATAAATATAAGCCAATTGAAATGCTGTCTAAAATGGTGTAATGCAGAGAGGCACAAAAGCTCTACTGGAGCAATTAACAGCATTTTTGTTGACATTGGAGAGGTTGTAAGTTCTGATAAGAAAATGAGCTGGTTTAAAGGATAGAGCATGTGTTGAGACAGGAGCAAGAAAGTTGTGAGCTCTGAAAAAGCAAAATTTGGTGACAAAAAGATGGAGTTAAACAAGCTTGTTGTGTTGGTGAAAGAATATAGCCATATTCTTGCAGTGTGGGGCATAAATAGTTCTAGCTTCACTCCTTTATAGGACACTGTTTTATTCCATACCTGAGAGAGCCTTTCTGCATTGATGTGTTGTTCTGAGACAGTTAAATACAAGTTAATGTCAATATTCCATTGAAATGGCTCCACAAAGCTAACAAGCTGCTTCAAAAATATCTTTCAGGAAAATTAGGCTTATCTGCAGTTTTTCTAAGTTGTGTGTTGAGGAAAGAGGTTGATGGCCATTACAACATTGGCAGTATATGAAAAATGAAGGAAATTGATGATAATGTGACTTAGGGGTGAGGCTGGGTAATAATTGCTGAAATCAGAATTATCTGTGTAGGAGCCCAAAAGTAAAAGAATCAGCATCACTGAGAGAATTACCTTCAATGAGTGCAGAAGGAAAGGTACAGTCAAGTTTTCCAAAGATCCATCAAGACTCCAGAAACAACCCAGGCTCCCTCAGGATCCTTTTTTCCCTTTTAATCCAAGTTCACACAGTCCAAGTCTTGAGTCTCTCTCCACCTCCACACAAACAGACATTACAAAATCCTGCTGAGAACCTGAGAGCTAACACTTAGAAAGAGCTGGGCACCAATTTTGTGGTGCTGGGGAGAATTACATTTTAAGAGGTGAAATAAAGACGTCCCATTGGAGAATTTGCAGAGCATTTGGAGTGGTTTAGCTTTCCTCTGCCTCCAGGTGTGTTTGCTTTTCTGTTGCACAAAGCTCCAGCAGAAACAGATGTCTGTTTGCAGGGCTGTATTTCTGTGTTGGCAGGAACTGGAGATGTTCAAACAGCTCCCTCAAATCTTTAGTACTGTACAGAGCATGTGAACGAGGTAATTCTCATCTAACCACACTGAGTCAAGTTCATTCTCTGACTGTGTGAAGTGTTAGAATAACAATAATAATAATAATACAAAAATAAAAAAACCTGTTCAAGCATTGAATGCATCTGATTCACTGACAGAACGATATAAAGAGTTTCTACTCTGAGATCTGACCTAAAGTAATAATTTTTTATATAAAGCAACTTATGAATTAGCTCATGGATCTAAAATACAATAAGGACATATCATGGATGATAAAAAATATAGTGGGTTTTCCTTGATGAATATTTAGAAAAGACCTCCAAAATCATTGAGCTCAAACATTAATTCAACAACTCCATGCTCACCACTAAAACGTACTTAATTAACTGTTCCTCTAATTGGATAATTTCTGTTAAGTATGCTAATTTGTTACGCTTGTAAAATTGTCGAAGTCCTGTATCACATGTGCATTTTGCACCTTCATTAAAGGTAACAGCTTTTTATCATCTTAGTATTGTTTGGCTTGTGATTTTAGGCATCAGGAGTGTCTCTCATTTTGAGGTTTATGGCTACCTGGGGAGTAATAGGAAGGAATCAGAGTTGTCACTCGAAGTTTGGAGAGCAGAAGCTACTGAGTCACATTTTTTTTTTTTCTGCTGTAGTGAAATTGTAGTACCTGTTGGATCACTGGGAATTTTTCCTGGTTAGGAGTGGCCCAAAATTGGAAAAAAATTATCTCATGCTTAGGTAGCAGAATTACCATCTGAAGTTTTTTTGCTTGTTTGGGATTTTGGGTTTCTTTTGGTGATTGTTGTTCTTCTTTGATAATTTTATTTATTTATTTGTTTTAATAACTGAAGAAAGTAGACTGTAAGCTTGCAACTACTGGGACAGAGATGAGATCTTAATTTCTACAGCTGCCTCCTTGTTCTTTGAAAAGAACATTCCATAGAGGATGGCTGTTTGCAAAATAGAACTTTTCTAACAAAACCGGGGAAGTTTTTACCTCTGTGAAATAATCAGGCAACCTGGAGCATGATTGATTCCACTTGTGATGCTGGAGGAAGAAAAGACATAAAGCAAATGGTATTTGAAGTAAGTGAATCAGATCAATTGTTTTCATTTTGCAAAGGCTGGTCAAGAGAGTTTTTCTCCATTCTGCTCTTGCTGATCTGGGAATTTTTTGTCAGAAACACGTTTTAATTAGGTTCTGAAATGATACAGAAACACTGGCTCTGGAGAAGAGTATTCAGTCTAGGTAATTGGGAATGACTGGTGCTAGTGTAGGGTAAAATCTCTCACAGACACTTTGGTCAGGTACTTAACAAGCCCAAAAGAAATCCATAGCAAAAATAATAAATAAGGGTAAAAAAAAAAGGATTTGTTTGTAATGATTTTGTGTGTGATATTTTATACGTGACACTGCAAATGTAAGCAGGTTTTCTTAAGTGTATTTGACCAGATAAGTTTTATAGTGTAGACATTAATCAAAATAGGAATAAAAGTTATTATTTTCATGTCCTGAAAATCTGTCACACCATGCATTTCCACCCTTTGGCAATCAAGACCATTAAATTATTTTAAATCATAGTCTCAGTGACAGAGAAAACAATGTACAGGAATTAAAAATCACTGACTTTTAGGTTTTTCTTTCAATTCTGATTACAAGGCTCTATCCTTTTATCTGTTAATGTATATTGGTGCTGCTCACATATAAGTGTTTTGTAACACTTCTCCATCATGGATTTTGACATTTGTATTTATTAGATACATGTTTGAAAAGTGCAAAGAAAATCTTTCATTTGGGGAAGATTGTGTGGACCTAAGGGCTTCATTCTTTCTTGGTGTGATTAGTGCCTCATTAGTGACTCTTAGGCTTTCATTAAAACTGCCTGCAGTGTTTTGTTAATTGTATTCTCTTTGAGGCCAAACCTTTTCCCCCCTGATTAGCTCTGACAGCAAAGGGAAATTCTTGGGGTTGGTTGCAATGAAATAGATTTGGCTGATCTTAAATTTTCACTGAGTGAACAGATTCTAACAAAAACTTGGTTGCCAATATCTGACACTAAACCCCAAAGAAAGCACCAGGTCAAAACACCACAGTTCTTTTAAAACCTTGTGTAGATCTCATGATTATTATAGACCTTAATAGAGAGGTGCCTTTCTGACAGCTTTTTGTAGAGAAAATTGAACCTATTATATAAACAAAACCCTTTCATTAGAAAAGAAGCCACTTCTGAGGATACTTTGATGGTGTTTCCAAAATACAATGATTATCCTGAATAGTTATCATTACAAGCAAAGTTGCTATAAGCTGGGTTGGTTGGTTTGTTTGTTTTCATTTGTTTTTTGGTTTCGTTTGGTTTTTGGTTTGGTTTTTTTGTTTAGTTTTTTGTTTGGAGTTTTCTTGTGGTTTTTTGGTTTGGTTGGTTGGTTGGTTTTGGTTTTTCTTTCTAACTGGGAATCAAGGCAGGAATCAATTTGGAGATAAGCTGTGCCTGCAGAGATGTATTACTATGGGTTTGCCTGAAGTGTGAAGCCTGGATACACTCTCTTATGCCATGCTGCTAATGCCATAGAGCACCAGTTTTGGCTGAAATGGGTGAAATTGGCCAGGATTTGATTCTGTGCATTTCCAGCTGTGTATTGCAGCACCAATGTGTTCATGCTCTTCAGTCATGATTGCAACAAGGTTTAATGATTTATTAATTATTTAATTATTTAATTATTTAATTATTTAATTATTTAATTATTATGGGGAGATTTCTGTACGTTCAGGCTAAGAACCTTTAAGTTTCTATTTTAACAGACAGTTACAGTAATATCAGTCTGAATGGTGTTTCTACTCACACAAAGGTCTGCAGTGTTCCCAATCTGCTTTGGGGAATTACAGCTGAATTTCAACTATAAAAGATTCCAATTTTGAAACTATAGGTGACCATAATTCAAGCACAGCCAGGCATAGAAGAGCTCTGCTCTTCCAGCTTGACCAAATCCAATTTCTAGGACCAAAATTCAATTTTCAAAATTCAAAATTTCAACCAAAATTTCTGACCAAATTCAAATTTCTAGGACCCAGACACCACTGCCAGCAGGGCAGAAGCTGCCAACTTCCTTCTTGTATCATTTATAATGTTAAAAAAAAATTAGGCAAAAAAGGGAAATGGATAACAAAATTCCAACAAATAGCATATTGGCTGTTAATAGTTCCCCTGCATTATTATACTGCAAATAATGTACATTATACATGCAATACTGATATCCGCCAAAGATAAAGGTCCTGAGGTACATTGAGAACTTCCCAGCTGGGTTTAATATAATTACAAGATTAAATAAATGGTATTCATAAGAGGCCAGAACTCCACCACAGAGCCTAATGAATTTTTGATGATAACCTCCAAGATGACCCATTGCCTTTGATTTTTCTCTCATTCTTTCCCATTTCCATGATGAAGCTTCTAGGGAGAAAGCCATCATTTAAATTATTAAGGAAGAAAAAAATATAAATCCTTGCGTTTATTTTTGAAAAATGCTGTGTTTAGGAAACAAGCAACTAAGAGCAATTTTGCCAGTCTGAATTTCTCCTGTAGGTCATATAGAATGAGGGTGCTTGGTCACATTTATTTCTCCAAAAGCAAAGTCTCTATCCATGTCATTACTTGCTGACTTTGTATGATGCTTTGAGGAGGTAATTTTTCAAAGGTTAGTTCCTTACCTAATTTAGTCCAGTGACTCAAGTCTGATGCAAATATGGGCTGCAAAATTAATATAAGAAAGTAATGACAGACTGGGATCCTTAACCTCAACACAGAAGTGTCTGGGACTGGCTGGTGGTGCAGTGACTGAAAATATCTGATTCCTAGAGAATAGAAAACAAACTAACTAAAAAATTAAGGCAAAAAACAGTTGGGCTCTTGAGTCTCACAAACAACTACTGTAAATTATTATTTCTCAGCTTGAAATATAAGCACATTATTACTATCTTAATAGGAAAATGAGACTAAATGTCTGGAACTCCACCCAAGTAGGTAGGGACAATAGAACGAGTTATTAAGATAGAAATGTTTAAATAGCATATTTGAATGGAGCATCTGATGACTTTGTGTTCATCAATAAATGCAAGTATAAATGTTGAAGGATAATGTCTGCTGCTGAGAGTTCCTTGCTATTCTTATTCCTACCACAGACCAGATCTGAGTTAGAGCATTATTACAGCAATGAATATCAACCAGATGTAAAATGCTATTTTTAGTCTTTTTACTACTCCTAAGCCATTAACTGAGCCTTAAAAGCACAAGGGCAAAGCATTAGCCTTACTAGTATCAGTTCCAATTCCTGACAGGGAGAAACTGAAGGATAAATCCTATATTTGAGATGAGCTACGAACAAGATTTCATCTATACCTGGATTTTTCTTACTGATTTCAGTGACTTCAGTGACAGACGTGTTAGGCCATTTGTCAGAGTTTTTAAAATTCCCACTTTAGGTGTCTGTTATTTACAGTTGTAGCTGAAGGATGTCATAGACAAATTTAGAATTTCCTGATCAATTTTCCTCATTACCCATTTTTCCTTTCTCTAAAAGTCTTTTCAGCCATGTTCTAAGCCATACCTCATTTAGTATGTAACTTCCATATTAAAGCAATGCCAGTTTGTTTGGAGACAGTTCTGTTCCTGAGACAAACAGGACGGATTATTTAGAGGATTTTTCTTTTTTAGCATTGCCTTCTTTTGATCTGAGAGTGGGAATAGCAGTTTGTTTATGCAAACACAAAACGAATGCCATTAATTAACACCTAAAACTCTTTAAGATCCTGCTAGCTCTGCATGTCCATTAAGGTGGTAGCATGAATGAAGCATTTAGGAGGAGCAGGATTTCCACAGCAGAGCTTTCAGCAGCTCCAGTCCTAGAAACAGGTTTTGTAACATAAGAATTTCAGTATTTTTTCCTTTGTTGTTCTCCCTGATAGTAACTTGTCATTGAGATTTGGATAAAGATCCAACATTTGAACCCCAGGAAAGCTGCGTGGTTTCTGAAAGTGCTACACTGAGGTACTGTGAGCTTCTTTAGAAGCCTCATGTCCTGGAAAACTCCACACTCCATGAGTTCTCTGTTTTCTCTTCCTAAGCCATAAAAAAGCTGCTCCCACCATCTCGTTGTGGTGATGAGGCACTGGCACAGGGTGCCCAGAGAAGCTGAGGCTGCCCCTGGATCCCTGGAATGTCCAAGGCCAGGCTGGACAGGGCTTGGAGCAACTTGGGATAGTGGAAGGTGTCCCTGCCCATGGCAGAATTGGAACGAGATGATCTTGAAAGTCCCTTCCAACCCAAGCCATTCTAAAATTCTGATTTATTTCCCATTTATTAAAGCCTGTGTTCTTGCCTTCTCCATCCAACGTCTGGGCAGCAGCACTGAGAGGATTTAGACACAGTGACTTCTGCTCATTTAAAGCATTTTCATCCAACAAGCCCACCTGTGGCTCTGCTGTTCCTCATTATTCATGGACAAAGACACAAAGATGCTCACAAAAGAGCCTCAGCAGAATGAATTGTGACCCTTTATTCCACGAGTTGTTCACAAGATGATTTACAGAGTTGGATTCCACTCAGCCTGGCTAAAGGTGAGGAGATGGAGGCTCACTTATCCAGGGCAACACTAAATAAAGGCTGCCAGGGAGTCTGTGAGACAGGCTATTAGTGCATAGGCACGGAAGGGATAGAATTGAAATTAATTCTTTGTGACCTGTCTGCTGCCAGGGAATAGTTATTAATTATCTGATCTGTCTGTACATTTTTTCCCTCAGGATCTCAAGAGATATCTTGAGCTGAACTTGGACCACACAGAGGGCTGTGCCTTGTTTTTGCAGACACATCTGTTTAAGGAAGGAGCTTTAACCCTTCCCTTCCCTTCCCTTCCCTTCCCTTCCCTTCCCTTCCCTTCCCTTCCCTTCCCCTCCCTTCCCTTCCCTGAAACTTCCCTTCCCTGAAACTTCCCTTCCCTTCCCTGAAACTTCCCTGAAACTTCCCTTCCCTTCCCTGAAACTTCCCTTCCCTTCCCTGAAACTTCCCTTCCCTGAAACTTCCCTTCCCTTCCCTGAAACTTCCCTTCCCTGAAACTTCCTTCCCTTCCCTGAAACTTCCCTTCCCTTCCCTGAAACTTCCCTTCCCTTCCCTGAAACTTCCCTTCCCTTCCCTGAAACAACTTCCCTTCCCTTCCCTGAAACTTCCCTTCCCTTCCCTGAAACTTCCCTTCCCTTCCCTGAAACTTCCCTTCCCTGAAACTTCCCTTCCCTGAAACTTCCCTTCCCTGAAACTTCCCTTCCCTGAAACTTCCCTTCCCTGAAACTTCCCTGAAACTTCCCTTCCCTGAAACTTCCCTTCCCTGAAACTTCCCTTCCCTGAAACTTCCCTGAAACTTCCCTTCCCTGAAACTTCCCTTCCCAAAACTTCCCTGAAACTTCCCTGAAACTTCCCTTCCCTGAAACTTCCCTTCCCTGAAACTTCCCTTCCCTGAAACTTCCCTTCCCTGAAACTTCCCTTCCCTGAAACTTCCCTTCCCTGAAACTTCCCTGAAACTTCCCTTCCCTGAAACTTCCCTGAAACTTCCCTGAAACTTCCCTGAAACTTCCCTGAAACTTCCCTTCCCTGAAACTTCCCTTCCCTGAAACTTCCCTTCCCTGAAACTTCCCTGAAACTTCCCTGAAACTTCCCTGAAACTTCCCTGAAACTTCCCTTCCCTGAAACTTCCCTTTTTTTGACTTCCCTGAAACTTCCCTTCCTGCTTCCCTTCCCTTCCCTTCCCTGAAACTTCCCTGAAACTTCCCTTCCCTTCCCTGCTTCCCTGAAACTTCCCTTGAAACTTCCCTTGAAACTTCCTGTTCCCTGTTCCTGAAACTTCCCTGAAACTTCCCTAACTTCCCTTCCCTGAAACTCCCTGAAACTTCCCTGAAACTTCCCTTCCCTGAAACTTCCCTTCCCTGAAACTTCCCTGAAACTTCCCTGAAACTTCCCTGAAACTTCCCTTCCCTGAAACTTCCCTGAAACTTCCCTGAAACTTCCCTGAAACTTCCCTGAAACTTCCCTGAAACTTCCCTTCCCTCGCCCAGTTGATGTAGGTAGTTTAATCTCAGGCACTGAAGGACTTTTGCAGGCAAGTGAAAAATCTGTTTGCCACTGTTTGTGTGTGATGCTCACCTTGAAGAACAATCTGTTCTGTATGCCTGTGGTTTATTCTGTGAAAGAGTCTCCTTTTTGTCACAGGTCAGGCTGGCTTTGTTGATTTGACTGCAGCTTCCTCTAGGTGTGTTCTTTCCACTCACTGGACAGCACTTTTATGAGAAGTCATTACTGGAACATCACTACAGCCAGCCCCTGATGTATTAATAAAAACAGCAGTGTGATCAGCAAAGAATGCTTTAAGGTAAATGGGTTTGTAAGTGGTTCAAAGGTGCTGCTTTGCTTTGCCAACACATCCACTGGAGGGCTTTAAGAGAGGAGGGAGATAGGCAAAGTATGTTGAAAGGAAGGAGAAGTTTCACAGCACTTAAGTTGCAAAGGAAATAGTTTTTATTGCTCTCATCCTGTACCAGCACTGCAGAACAGCAGCAGAATCCTGGAGGAGGAGCTCTGTCTTACTCCAGGTACTTGCAAGGTGTGTGAGAGCTGCAAAGCCTGGAGCAAACCTGTGGTAGCTTAAAATTAACTGAAAACCCACAAACTGTGGAGATGATAGCAAGGAGGAAACTGCAAACAGGTTGGATCCCCTGTTTTCTGACACATCTTTTTACCATGATGTCACCTGGGCTAAGCTGATCCTTGACAGGGAGGCAAAATGGGGCTGAACTTTCTGTGAAAGATCACAAAGGCTTATAAAGGGACTATTATTATTATTATTATTATTATTATTATTATTATTCCATTCTTTATCCTAGTGTCCGGTATTTCCACCAGTGAGGAGCAAATGCCAGTGCCTGACATCTCTGGAAGTAATTTGCAGATTTTTTCAAGATGGGAGACATTGCTCTGCAGGTAAAACATGCAGCCTAGATTTTTCAAGGATTAAGTGGAAAAATGACATTATACTTGTCCCCTCTCCATTTATCAAGGAAAAGACATCTGGGAATGCAGAAAACCTCCTGACTTTTATATTTCTGTTACGGACAACCAAACCCATCAGTACTGTTTAAAGCAAAGGGCCACAGTATCAGGTTGAAATTAGTAAAATGAGCTGTAATCCAGCTCTGAGTGTAATTTAGACACCAGAGTTATTGCTACAAGCTGCTGCCCTTGTAGAAAGAACTTTTTTTTCTTTATTCATATTTAATTTCTGCAAACAGTGTGTTCCAACACCTCAGGCAGTTCTTACAAAGCAGTTGTAAATGGCTAACAAATACAAAACTTGTTACTATACCAGGCAGCACTGCTTGACAATGCCCTGCTTGCAGCTGAGCCTACAAATGCTGCTGCCTGCTAACTCAGTGCTCAGAACAGGAGCACAAATTCTATGGGTTGCTGCTTATTTTTAACCTGCAATATCCTTTTCAACAACCTGATCTCAATCTTTTCTTGTTTTCAGTAGCAAATATCAAATCATGAGGTCCTGCTGATGTGCTGATGTCAGTCACTATGGCAATGTGCACCAGTGGGTTTATTTTGGGGTTGGTGCATTATGTAATTAGGGCTGTGGAGGTCAGGCAGAAGGCTCATCTAATCCAGCAGTGCAGTGCTCCTTGGGGGATTGGTACAGAAAGGGAAGAATAGTCTGTGAGAAGTTAGATAAATCTTCCAAACTTGAGTATTTTTGATCTCTTTTTCACTTCATTTTTGTGTCTCTGAGGAATCCTGGATTATTCTTTACACATTCCTTGGATGAAAACCACTTCAGACTTATACTTCTTATTCTTATCTGAGCTCTGTATAGGTCTGTTTTATCCTTCCCCAGGTGAGAGAACTGGAGCAGGATAAAGTTTCCAGGCTGTCCATGAAACAGACTCTCCCCCTCAAGTCCATTCCCACTCCTTCATTAAACTTGATTTCTTAAATTCTGCTAAGCACTCAGCTGATGCTTACAAGGAAATCTGGTTATTTTTGTAAAGCCAAGTCAGGTTTTCCTCCATGAACTTAATTTAGCATTTATCTGAATTGGATTTCACCTGCCCTTCTATTACTGAGTTTCTTTGTCTTACTAAGCTCTTCTGGAATTCTGTCACAGTCCCCATCCTTACTATTTTAAATAACTCTGATTGGAAAGTACATCATGTCACTACTTTCTCCTTTTCCGTTCTTTACCAGTTTAAACCTGAGCCTGCAGAACTCCACTTGAGACCACCACTTACTCCTATCTGCTCTGTTTGTCTTTTATTCAATAATTTATCCCTACTGGGACCTTTTGTCTCTGTTCTGGTTGCTGGGTTTCATTAAAGGCATTTGATAAGTGACTTCTCAAAAGGCTTTTTGAAATCCAAAAAGACTGCATCACCCAGAGCTTTTGTTATCTGCAAATGTGTTGATCCCATTTAAGAAACTCCAAAAGGTTTGTAGGGCAAAACTTCAATTTGCAAATGCCACAGTGACTGTTTCAAAGTGTATCACATTTAAACAAAGGTACACTTGACCTATTCCTTCCTACAGTTTCCAGCAATTTGGCTTATTCCTTAAGCATTGCTTAAAAACTTTTTCCAATTTTGTTTTTCTTTTGGATTGCTTTTGCTATATTTTTTTAGTCCTCTAGTAAAAAGCAAGAGACTGCACTGGTAATTGTAGCAAAACATCTTGTTCACCCTTGAATTTTCTTAGGATTTCTTGGTGAACAGCTATAATTTTTTGTGTGTTTCATGGTGGTTACCTCTAGCAATTGCAGAGGTTTGTTACCATTCACTTTGCCAATCTACCCATTACATCTTTTGAAGGCACGTCAAAAGTTGCAGAAAGATAAGAGTGAGAATACTGAAATCTTTGCACCTTGTTCTGCAGTGAATACTAATAAAAAGAATTGCTTCAGTTCTATGTCCTTTCCTGAATTTTACATTTGTAGTCCTGTGCTGGTTTTGGCTGGAATAGGATTTTTTTTTTTTTATCATCAGGTCTGTGTTTTGGATTTGTGCTGAAAACATTGTTGGTACTGAGATGTATTTTTTTTTGTTTATTTTTCTCTCTTTTTGTTATTTTTTCCTGTTAATTACAATGCATTTTAATTTAACTCTTTGTTTCAACTATTAAGCTGTTTTTACCTCAGCCCATGAGTTTTCTCACTGTTCCTTTCCCCCATCCTGCTGGGAGGGAGACTGAATGAGCAGCTGTGTGGTTCTTAGTTGCCAGCTGGGGTTAAACCATGAAAAGTCTTCTCATCATTTGATGCTGTGGGCTTTGTGGCACTAGTGCTGTTTCTGATGTATTTGAAAAAATATGCTATTTTTAAATGTATTTTCTTTTAATACTCCTTTCACTTGTTACTCCAGCTCCTTTTGGGGGCCTTCCACTATTGTATATTCACATTTAATTTGCAATAATTTGACTGCTCCTTGTTTCTTCTTTGGATACCTGTGTTTTTACAGATACCTTCTCATGTATAATAACATTTTTTGCTTTGTTTCTAGACCAGACCTTGTATTCACACCTGATATGTGCCAAGTCTGTCAAGTGCCACCTGTAAAGTTTTTACTCTTTTATATAGCCTGAACTGCTTTTTAAGGGCTTTCTTTTTCTGTCTCCTGTTTTTGAATGTAAGTCCTGTGGATTTCTTGTACTCTGTGTACTCCCCTGGGAGTGTTTTACTGAAACATCAGACTTTACTGAGACCAAACTGTGGTATAGATTCTTCAGCTGAAGACTCTTGGGCTAAATCCTGTAAAACTAAAGGGTTATATCTTCTCTTTTGGGTTCCCTAGCCATCCCCTTGTGTTAATAATGAATTGCTTGGTTATATCCTGATACATTTTTTTCTCTCCTGAAGATGGGTTATTAAAGTTCCAGCTGCATTTCCAGCTGTCATTTTCTGTGTGATTTCTCACAGAACATATTTTATTAAGAGTTGTCGTCCTGGCTGAATGCTGCTTGTGCAGGTAGTGTTGGTTTGAATCTGAGGTTGCTTTAGTATATGGCTTTATGCCCTCACCCCAGCCCTGGCAAATTCTGCTCACTTATGAACTTTGTAGCTTGGCTTTGGATTGCCTTTCTGCTCCCAAATTTCCAGCATACCTAGGATATTGAAATTATTTAAGGCAAAAACTTGAATGAAAGAAAATGAGACTCCCCAGCAGCTCACTTCTATTTCTTAGTCCTCCACTATTTCTGTTGCAAATATGAGCCCTGTGGGCTTGATTCCCTTCTTGCCACCTGAGTGAGACATCAGTTTTGTTTTCCCTGTGTGACTCTCTATTTTGTGACTTATCAGTTATTGGAAAATACAGAATTTCCATATTTTCACCCATTACTGTGTCGCCATCACAAGCATATATTCTCTTTATTTGCTTCCCTCATGGTTCCCTATGACAGGTCCTGCATACCTCCTGAAGTGCCAGCAGGTGTTTTCCTGGAGGTTCTGGTCAAGTCTGTGACTCTTCTTGAGGCTCTCTTTATTCTAGAGAATTCACACTCAATTCCAAAACCATGTGATACATCCCAGAATTAAACCCCCAGGTGTCAACATGGCTAATTGTAGATTTTTGCAGTCACGGTGACCTACATCATCCTTCTTGTTTTGACTCAGAGCACACATGTTTTCAGAAGGATATTCCACAGGTAAGAGCAAATATGTCTGTTTCCACAGGGATGGATCCCCAGTGTAATATTTTTTTCTTTAATGGTCTTTCAGACTTCTGGTATACAATAATCCTGACATAATTCTGAATTTGTATGTCTCTCATTTGTTTCTGGAGCAAGATGGATTTAATTTTCTTGGAGGCAAAGATGCACTGTGGGGTCCTTCAGGTGGTTGCTCCTGTTCCTGCAAGTCCTCCTGAATTCACCCAGCTCAGCCTCTTGGGACACCAGTGGGAAGGAAGGAAACACCAGTGGGTTGCACTGTGAGCTCACAAACAGCACGTTTATAAAGAGTCTGTTCACCATTTGTGCATTTCATGGAGCAAACTGGGTAACCCTCCCGTGTTAGTTTGAAAACAAACCAGTGGGAGATTGCAAGTCAGGGTTATAAATTTATTAGGAAAATTAAAAATAAGTGCAATAATACCAAAAAACCTGCTGACAGAGTCAGCTACAACCTGACACCCTGTTAGTCAGGGTGGTGGTAGCAGTCCAAGTGAAGTAGTTCAGTTGAAGCAGTGATCCTGTGGAAGGTCTGCTCTCCTCCTGAAGGTCCAGTGGTAGCTCTTGTCCTCTGGGAACCCAGCAGACAGGGCTGCCTTGGGCAGTTCCAAGCCAGGTTATATCCAGGTGGGAATGCTTGGCTCCTCCCTCCTGGGTGGAGCATCTCCCAATAGGATGAGATAATTCCATGAGTCATGCAGTTGGTTCTTGATGCTCATTGTCTGTTATCAGGGGTGAGTCACAGCAGGAGATAACAGCTAATGCCCCACAGCTGGTGGAGGTGGTAATAGAATAATAAATACATCTATATTGTAACCTAAGACACCCTCCTCTTACTGAGTTATTCCCAGGATGCTCTTCTAGTTAGCCAAAGTAACGGAAATGAGCAAGGATTTTATATGGGCAACAAGGTCCTCGCTTTGTAAGGCCTTTCTGCTCCTCAACAGAATTTATCCAAGCTCCTCATCTGTTCCTGTCCTGAAGCTCAAAGGCTTGAACCTGCTGCCTTTCCTTCACCCATGGCTGAATTCTATCAGCAGCCAAAGCTAGGATAATTTTTGTGGCTATGAGGAGAGAGAAACCCTGGGATACATTGAGGAGGGTGTGGGATCTCTGCACATGGAGGGTGGAGAGAAGAATAAAGATGCTTAGTGCTCCTGTGAGACAGGAAGGCAGGTTGAAGTTAGGTTAAACTCCTGCACTGCTGGATCTGTAAAAGCTCAGATAATTTCTGACAATTAGCTATTTCTCCCTTGTGAAGCAGCTATTCCTTTCCACAAATCAAAACCTTTCAAGAAGAAAGAATATCTTCCTCCTTTGTGAGGAGGCAGTGGTTTGTTCAACTGGAGAACACAACACCTACCTCCAACTTAATCTGGGAGGCTGAAGCTGATGGAAAGCTATCTAGAAATGAGATTTAAGTAAGGAAGAAATTATTGAGCTGTATTGTGAAGGTAAGATGGAGAATTCCTTATCAGAAAATGTGGATAATCAGGTTTAAAAGGTAAAATGTTCAAGGGGAAAGTAGACAAACTAGTTAAAGGGAAAGACATTGAGAATTATTACATGTATAAAATACAACCCTGGCTCTGAGCTACAAATATTTGTGGGCTGAGACAGCAGTAGTGATGGGGGAAATATAATATCTACTTGGCAGGTGTATATATTTTTCCCCAGTGACCAATGGCAAAAGCCTATTATTAGAGACAAATTGTTGAAAGGCCTTTCAACTGAGCAGTCACTGCTATGTACTGGACAAATGCTACAGAAAAAGTATTTAATAAGAGGGACTGTAAAAACATTGGTAAGAGCAATTTTCTTGTTAGATTTCTCACACATTAATTATTTAAATTATATAGTTAACTTAAGCCACCTTGATATGCAATTGCAGGTCAATTAATTAATTTTTCAGAACTGTAATTGAAGATATTTTAGAACGAGGGCTAGGTTTTTTCATCATATCCTTTAGCAGGCTTGTGTGTCAGATTGGCTGTACAGCACCCTGGCTTTCCCTTTGGAAAGCTGCAAATGGGACTATTGACAGCTCTAAATGCAGCTGTGAGGTGCTGGGAGAACTTTCCTGTCAGAAATGTTCCTGGTGCTGAGTGAGCTGAGTGAAATGTGCCCTTTTGGGATTTCAGGCTGGCTGCCTCACCTTACCTCCCCTGTGGAAATGTTCTGGTAATTTCATACATGGTGCCTGATGAATGTGTGATAAAACGAGATGTGTGTGGACAGTGTTTTGAAAAGAACAGTGCAACTGAAATTATGAAGTGTGTCACAATTGCTGTGTTGTTTGAAGCACTTTCCTGGGTGCTTCTGTCAGGGTGTTCCTCTGTGTTTATGGGAGGGGATTTATATTGTGCTGATTTACTTCCAAACACAGCTTGGGAAATAAACAGGTGAAAGGCAAAGTATAAAGTAGGAAAATAGCTCGAACAACACAACAGCAATGCTGAGCTGATGCTCAGAGTTGGTCCCAGGGCTGTGCCTGGCAGTGTGCTGAATTTGCAAGCTCTGCCAAAAGACAAGTTGCCAAAACTCAGATGAAACCCCAACTGGAAGTCAGTGGCTCAAATTATTTTCTCTACTGACGTTTCCTTGCTCATTGTTATTTAAACATTCCTAGTTTAGTTTTCCAAAAAGATGGAGCAGAAAGAATCGGGAACTTTGTTCCTTTCTGGGTGGAACTGCAATGCCAGTTTGTGTGAGCATAGGGCAGAAGTATCCATAAATTCTTTGTGCCAACCTCTATTCCTTTACACTGGTAAGCACTGAGTTTGCAGCCAATTCCCATGTCCTATTTGCAATTTGATACACTGTTCAGTCATGCTCCACCGTGTGCCTTTGGAAACAAAACAAAAGAAACCCAAAACAAATACCACAAAACCCCAAAGCAACCCCCCCAAAAAACCCCAACCCAAAACCTTTCTGCTCTGTCCCACAAAAACTCCAACTTGCCTCGAAGATATCCTTGTTAGAGACCAGACTGAGCAGGATTAAGAAGAGAAGGAGCATCATAAACGGTTGGTGTTCCTCAGGTGCTCATTAATGTGCTGAGGAGCAGCTTTTCACTCCAGGTGATCATTCCCGGCAGAAACAGAATCAGGGTTGTGAAATTCCTCCCTTTCTCCCTCTTCCTCTTATTGATTCTCCTGCAAATAAAAAACTTTAGCCTTAGCTTCTTTCCCAAAAAAGTAGTGTCTCCCAAATTTTTGAGGACTGTGGTTAGCATTGATACTGGCAAATTTGACTTCTGGTCTGAAAAGATTATTTTTGCTGTAAATCATTCAGGGTTGATGTTTCACAAGGCTTTATTTCATCCTGAATATCCTGACAAAAGTTCACATAACTTCTTTCAAAGGAAACTTAAAAATAGTAACTGAGAAACCCTCAAACTCCCTGCACTGTGTGTGTCATTTGGACTTAGATCTTTAAAACATATTTGGGTCCTTGTTTCCTCTCACTCCAGGTGGATTTAGGAACTTAAATGTCACTCAAAAGTTTTAAAAATCTGTGCTCTGCTAACTTGTCCAAAGGTAGATCAGAGACAAGAATTCAACTCAGCTTTTCAGAGCTTGATGCAATTGAAATGATCATAAAGTCATTGTTCAGAATGCAAAAAATAAAATTAAGTGTATGAAAGTGCATAATTTCAAGTGTGGCTCTCACTCCACTTCCTGGGAGGGAGGGGTCCATAAGGCAAAAACACCACCCATGGGTGTCTTATCCCAGACAATTATCCCAGCACAGGTGAGAGATGCTGGGGGTGGAGAGGAAGGGGGATGTCTGCCAGATTTAGGGCATTTCTGGAGGGAGTTATGAAGACAGGAATGCTGGCAAGATGGAATATAGACAGAGGCTGACTGACTCTACCCCTTGTCTGCTGCATCCCTTTGAACCAAGTTCTTTCCTCTGTTTCCATTCATATATTTTCTATTTTTTTGTGAACTAACAACATTAAGGTTGAGCAAAGTAAGCATCTACTGTGCTAGCAAGTTTTGAGCAGAACCAATCTAGAAATGAAAACCATCCATTAGCATTCCTTTCCTTTTCAAACCTGGTGAAGGGATAAATCTCATTCTTTCCGTGCATCACTGGGGAGCAAAAATAAGTTTTCTCCTTTTCCACACTACCCAAAAATAGCGTGGAGGTTTGAAATTTACTTTATAGGCACTGTGTAATCAGCCTCCTCGGTCTGAGCACTTGCACAGGACCTAAGCACTACAAAGTATTGATCTCAGCAGGAGGTGCAATGCAAACGGCAACAATATTAAATAAACACGTTGAAAAAGCTGAGGCAGAAACACAAATCCTACTATTTATTCGAGAGCAGTATTTCAAATTCGTATTCTGTTAACACCTATGTGAGCTTATAAATACCTTATTTACATGTAAATGGCCCTAAAAAAGGGTGCAAGGTGCTGGTCTCTGAGGACATTATTATCTTTGCTTCCCCAGCCTCTTCCAGAAGTCATAGAATTTTTATCAGCCTAATGTCTGATCTTTGATCAAACTAATTTGAAGTGGTTGCACTTTACACTCACAGATATAGCAAATTTATTAGCTAAAATTCTCTATGTGCAAGCATAGCAAATAAATAGACACATTAAATAGTAAATGCTATTTTTACAATGCGTCTTGGAGTGGAGGAATCTTTGGAAGACCTGGTAAAGATTCTACAGAAATAGAACATTTTTTCCTTCTCTGTATTGTTCAGGGAAAGCCATATCTTCTCCCCATATCTTTATGCATCTGAAACTCTAAAGGAACAGGTACATGAAGGCACAAGCAGTTTTATTTTGTCTAATATATTTCTATATATCAAGGACTTATCCCATTCTAGCCTCCTCTATATCATTCTTCTCTACTTCCCTGTTGGGTTTGCTCAAAGACATTCAGCTGTGCAAAATAACAGAAGATTAGGATCATTTTTATTATGTTAGATCAGCTAATTAGTATATGCTTTGTCTGCTCAATTAAAGGAAAAACCCAGCGTGAAAATCTCCTTTGATCTAAAGGGAGCTAACAAAGCATCTTTGTGAAAATGGAAGTCATGTTTTAGGTTTTCAGCTGGAGTAATTCATACAGGGTCTGCCACTCCACACTCACACACTTAGGAAGAAGGTTTTATCTTTCCAACTGTTGCACAGAATTTTCCAGCTCTGTTCAGAGTATTTGTCAGGTAAATGTCCAGCTTTCAATTCTCACGGACTTTGTATCAGCTCCTCTAGTGCTCTTCACTCTGAATTAACCTTTAATTTCCAGATATCAGTATAATTAGTCTTTCACTCTTGCAGATTGGAGCAGTCAGCCCGGGAGTGCTGAGCCACTATTTAAACACAATCCAGGATTTCAAAGGAGGGCAATTATCAGAGCTGATCTTGTCAGCTCTGAGACTGAAAAACCTGAGGAATCTCATTGCATTCCTGGCCAAATTCCCCCTCCAAAGGGCTGCAAAGGGCTCTATTCCTGCTCCAAAGGGACCCTTGGGAAGCCACAGCCATCCCCAAACTGCAGCAGCTCCCGGAGCTTCTTTCCTCCTCAGCTCACTGCTGTTAATGCTGCTGGAATTGTCTCATGACTCTCATCATTCTCATGACTCTTCTGATGGTGCCTTTGGAGAGACAATAAAAGAATGATATTTCAATCCCAGGCTAAACTGTGTCAGATAAAAGGGATGAAGAGATGCTGAGATTCAAGTTTCTCATTTGACTGGATTTAGACATCCAGAGCCAGAGTCCTGCTTCAGAAATCCAAAATATGTAACATTCATGGAGCAACAGCTGGGCAGAGAATCTGAATTTTGGTGTAGACTGCCAATTTCCAAAGTCTGGTGAGTGTGTTCCTTAGCTTGTCAGGATCAGGATATGAAGGAATAAACATGCATTGCCTTAGTTTCAGAAGTTGATTTTTGTCTAAGTGTTTTGACTTAAAAATGAATTAACACTCTTGGTCAGATAGCAAAAAAGTACTTTGGAACCTTAATTTTAATGATTTTTATCCCAGAAATCCAGCAGGGTTGCCAAAGTTTGGTCTAATCTGGATTCAAGAGCCACTGTCTTCTAAATATTATTCTGAATTTAGGCTTATGGAGTGACACAATCCACAGATGATGCAGGATATTTCACATTGCCTTGTGCTCATCAGCTGATTCATTTTTATAGAAGGCAAATAAAACACTCAAGGAAGAGAGGTTGGGAGAGTTGAGAAAGAGTAAAAACCCACAAAAAACAATGACAAAAACCCCCCCAAACCCAGTAGAAGCAAAACTCATCCCCGCCCAAAGGATGTATTTTTTTACAAACAGAAGACCTCTGTGACAATTGTGACAGATTCAGTGTGTGTTTCTTAGTCTGCCATATCACAAGAGGTTAATGGCACCCATTTTAACAGATAAAGACAATCCTTTTATTAAAATTATTTAAAATTATTAAATTTTTTTATTAAAATTATTTAAAATTATTTCTTTGGATTATTCTCCAGAGCTGAATTTCCTGGGTGTGTGATGCTTCCCACTCTTCCAGACAGGAGGTAGAAAAAAAAATATTTTCTTCCTGTAAAGTTTAATAGTGCAAACTCTGAAATGATTAATGTGGAGAGAAACAGAACAGTTGGGATTTGTTTGTTATTAAGATTGAACAAGAAAGGGCCTGATAAAAGTGTATAAAATAATGAATAATCCAGGAAAGAAATTTGGAATTTAGGTCCTCTGTGATTCACAACGTGAGAGAGATGATATTGAATGAAACTGAAAAATAGCACGTTCAAAACTGGCAAAATGAAGTATTTTTTTCATATGGCATCTGATTTCGCTGTGTAGCTAAATGCCAAGAAATTTGCTAAGGCAAGAACTCAGGATGAGAGATAGAGAAGAGAGTTACAGAACCAACCACAGTTAGGGATTCAGTATTTGCTGCTAAAAAGCAAAGGAAGTTGAAAAAGAAAGGTTTTTTTGATTGCCACAAGAGCTGTAAGGTACCAGCTTAGCCACCTCAGTTTTATGGACTCTCAGATTTTTAGTACTGACCTATAGCAACCACATTTTCCTGTTGGCTTCCCAGCTGCCTGATATTGATATTATGGAGGGAAGAATGATTTTTGGCATCATTTTTGTGTGAAGAGCCTACAGGTGGCAGAACAGCAGCGACTTTGGTGTCAGAGAGAGCCCCAGTCAGGAGTGCTGTGGTTTCTGGGGCACAGAAATGGTTTGAATCTTCTTCTCCTCTGGCCCAGGGAAGAGAACTAGATGTTGTATTCCCAACTTTTCAAGTTCTGCTTAGCTTCTGTGATACCCAGAGGAGATTTTTTTCCGTGTGTGTATTTCTGACATGAAGCAAGAAAAGCTTTGAAATACAGAATTATTTCCCCTCTGTCTCATGCAGGTGCCGCAATGAAGAGCCAGGTCATGGCAGAGCACACTTCTGTGAGGCACAGGAACAGGTATTTTGTGATAATGTTTATTTAGTGCATCTTCTGAGTGCTGCAATTTGGAGCATTGAGGGGCAAAAATCTGTCAGGAGCTGCACACCTACGTTCCACTGCACACTTCTAAAAGTCACTCTCCAAACTGATTGTGTACGAGCATAAAGATTGTGTTGGCATTTCAGTCCTTTGAAGACTGCCTTTTAGCTTCAGCCAGGAAGGGAACAAAAATGCATTGTTCCATGTATTGACTTTCTGTTCTTTAAGCTGAGCCATTTTAAAGAGAGGATATTTTTGGGGACTGTCCCACTCATGTATGGATTTCTTCCATCCTGTTTTCTGCACCTCCTGGGTTGCCATGTTGAAGACTGGGTCACTGTCCTCATGCAGAGCTCCAGTTTGCCCTAAAATGAGCTTTCTGTAATCACTCCAACTTTGTTACTTGGTTCTGTCAGTGGTCAGTTAGGTATAGAATTGCCTGGGATCAATTGGTCTGCTTTTATTATTCTTCAGGTGTCATTAGAAGAGCTGAGTTTGAGGCTTTAGGGGATAACAGGACTGTGGTGGTTTCTGTCACACATGGAGAGGAGAGGAGAGGAGAGGAGAGGAGAGGAGAGGAGAGGAGAGGAGAGGAGAGGAGAGGAGAGGAGAGGAGAGGAATCCCTTGGGGGATGAAATAAAGACAAAAAGAAGAGGTGATGCAAAGGCAGACACTCACCACTTCCCAGCAGCAGACTGATGCCCAGCAGGGCTCTTTTGGAAATATTTGCCCAGTGCTGTTGCTGAGCATGATGTTCTATGGCATGGAACACCCCTTTCTCTCTGCTGAGTCCTCTCCCAGCCTCCTGCACACCCAGCTCAGTTGCTGAGGGGACAGACTGAGGAACAGAGCAGATCTGGAAGCTGTGTGAGCACTGTTTGGCAATAGCTAAACCATGGGTGTAATATCAGCACTGTTTTAGTCACAAATCCAGAGCACAGCACCATATGGGCTGTTTGGAAGAAAATTAACTCTGTCCCAGCCAGACACACTACAAGGACATAATAGCAGCATGAGACACTGATAATATTATAAATGCAAGCAGGTTTATGGATTTCATGTTTGTTTTTGTGTCTTAACTCCCCCCTGCCTGGTACTTTACTGGAACTTGGACTGTGCATCAGCCAAACAGGGAAATCTGAATTTCTCCGTGTATTTACTTGCTGAAATCAGTGGTGTTGATGCCATTCTCTTCAACAGACCCAGAATTCACATTGCATTCCCAAAGTTCAAATGTTACTACAGGTCCAGACAGAAAGGATTCAGGAGAAATCAAATTCCACAGACTGTTGTTCAGTGCAAGGTATTAATTGCCTCATTGGATTTGCAATCTTTTGGTTCTGAGCAGTCATTAGACTGATGGAGAAAACCATTAATGAAATGCTGAGTGTCTGCATCACCACCTTTTTCTTCTGCTCCTAAAGCCACATAGGACCTTTGTCTGTTTTTGTCTGCTCTTCTGCTCCACAGTGATGCAAGTGAAACTCTCATTTGACTTAGGAGCCCACAGGGACCTCTTCTTGCTCATTTCCAGAATTCACACATTGTGATGGGGTAACGCCCTGTATCAGGAATAGAGGGCAGACAATATTAAAGTTGTTTCATTGCAGAGATTTCACACAGCAGTGAGCAATTTTTCTGAATGCCTTTGATGATTGGGGTAGACTTGACTACGCTGGGAGCTGATAAAATGGTTCATTTGTCCCATTCTTCTGTTTATCGCAAGTCATTCATTTTAACAGGCTGTTTCCAGTTCTGCTCCTGAACTTTACATAAGCCTTCCTAAAAATCTTTTTGCTTTTGGTACATACAAGCAAACCAGGCCATTCAAGAGGAGGCTCAAAACCAGATATGCCTAAGGACATTAAAACTGACTAGAAGGGTTGTCCTACTGACAATTTTTTTGTTGTTCATAATACAATCATGCTCTGTGATACAATATAATGCAATAGTGCCTTACAGATTGAGACTGAAAGACAGAAAACATAGATGAGCACTGGGAACAGAGAAACCACTGGATCATAATTACAATGGGAATGGGAGAGATGAACCACTGAAAACCTCTTATGAGACCTTGGGTAAATCACCTCATGAGGCATCAAGTAGGGAATGTAATATTTTCCCTTTAGCATCTTCTAGAAAACCTGTCCCTGGTCTTAATAATAATAATAATAATAATAATAGATTGTGGTTTGGCTACAAAAGAAAAGCAGCATTTTATTCCATGTTTTACAGATGGGGACTGAGCAATACCACAATATGTTCTATAACCTTCTGAGTACAGAGACCCTTATGTGGAATAAAAAGGACTTGGGAATTCCCCCCAGAATAGTAATCCAGAGGGATTTGCAGAGGGTGATTGAAAGTTACAGTGCGAAGAATTATACGTAGACTTCCCAAACCCAAACCTTAGCATGTCACAGGGGACTGTGCAATTCCTGAGAAAAAGTGTGTGAAACTGGGATGTTGCACAGTTTCCCTGGATATAAACTTTTGACTATTTCCCTGGAAGCAGGGTAAAAAAAAAGGGATCCTGGAGATAATAATTTAAGTGAAACTGGATGCTATTATCAGCAGACAAGCACATCAGTAGGCACCTGGACATACACAATATAAAAATAAATTTTATGTATCTTTTATGCAGAAATATATTTGGAAATTACAGATAAAAATATATTAATACATAAAATATCTCTTTGGGCTAAGGAGGAGGTAATACAGAAATGAAAACGTTTCTGATTGTAAATCACCTTTCTGCAGTTACTTTGATGCAATGGGTTGAAATGTGATTTGTTATTATCAAGAAGAATTGCATTTTGGAGACAGATTTTGAATTAAATTGACTTCATTTACTGATGTTTTGCAGCTTTGAAGTTCCATTTGTCTGATAAAGACTTTCACACTGTTCAGGGTCTACTCCATTAATTATTATGAATTTTACCAGGGCGGGGGGATGAACAGGAAACACTTTGAAATTTCCTCTCCCCAAAACAGATGGGTCCTTTAAGTCTTACACCATTATCTGCACAGCAAAGCAGGAGATTCAGTCTTATTTACTTCAGTGGTGTATTGACAACATTCTCACCAAGCCACATTCATCTGGCAGGTTTTTCTGAGCTGCTCCATCACTAAACTTGACTGCAGGCAGAAAAGTTGGAGGAGTCCAGTTGTTCCCATCTGTGCTGGCACTGCTGCTCCCACAGCTGCAAGGGATGCCTAAGAAAGGCTCAGAACCAAGGTGGGGTGTGGGTTGGAGATCCCATTCTGAGCTGGGACTGTCCCTGGGAGCCTTGGAATTAACTCACCCTGGGAAAAGGCTGCCCTGGCCAGGCTGGCTCCAGCCCAGCTCGACAGCTGCAGTTATTGAGGCAAGGCAAGGAAGGGGAAATGAGACTCCAAGCAAGGTTCTCCACACCATATGTTTTGGGATTGCTCAAGGCCTTGGACTTTATGTAACAGAGCAATTCAATGACAAGATGCTGTTTAACCATATTTCCTCCTCGTGCAGCTGGCTGGGGAGGTCTGGGCTGTTGTAGGAGGCATTTTCAGTGATCACAGAGGGTGGTTTGCCCAGTCATTGCTAATTACCAAGATCTTAATTTGCTAGCACCAGGAATTCCCCACAGGCCTCCAACATTATTGAATTAAGTCCTGGCCAAAGACAATTAGCTACTCTTGAAAACGTCTGTTGCAGTCTCTGGGAAATGTGGGGATGCTCTTTGTTTATTTGAGATGAGGAACTTTTTTTTTTTCTCACTGGCTCTGAATTCTGTGCAGTCTATTCAAAGGGATTTATTTCGCTTTGTAGGACTAGTCATTGCTGTGAGGAAGGAAGATTCTGTGCTTTTTTTGTCTTTTCCTTCACAAACACTCTACACATGAGATTCTGTCATCTAAGCCTGTTCAGAATGTACCAGTAAGCCTCTCTGCATGTGATCTATTTGCTAAATCTTTGCTGAGATTACAGGCAGCTTAACTGCCTTGTGCTCTGTGCTTGTCCATTTAAGTTCTGTGATGCACACAGAAATAGGAGGGTGGTATCTAAATTGTGCCTAGCAGGAGAGGAGAAATCCCTGGCTGCAGGGAGAGAGCCTGGAAGAGATTCTTGTGCCATTTCTTCATTCCTGCAGAAGTGGGAAAGCTCTGGAAGGTTTGCCTTCATAACACACAGAAGCTGTGGAGATGTTTATGTTTGCTTTGCCTGATTAACAATATCTAAGTGCCCAAGGCAGCAGAGAAATTATCTTGGATTCACCTACACGTATCGTGCTTGGAGAAGAGAAAGTGTGGAGAGTGCTGCTTCTGGCTTGTTTCCCCTTGTGTGGAAAATTTAGGGACAGATTTATATCAGACTTTTGGTGTTGAAGGATCCTAGCAGGCTGGTCATATTTTTTTACTGTTGATTTGTATCATTATAGTTTATGAGGATTCTAGGAATGGCCCAGGATGTGTTTAATGTATTGTTCATCTGTCAACATGCCTTTTATTTAGGTTATGTTAATTTATATGAGTCCTGATGCATTGGATATGCTTCTGATGAGACAGATGATTGCAGAGTAGACAGGAAAGAAGAAAGGGTGAATGGAGTGACAAGGAGGTAAAAATGTAATTTGTGTAATTTAAAACAAACTGGAAAGGGAAATCTGAGTTGAAGAACATGGTAAATAAAGTTTAAGGTATGTTTTAATGGACAGAAATTTACAGGTGCAGCTACAACATTTCAGTCTATCTTAGATATGAACTAGCTCTGAAACAGAAACCTCATTACAACATTTAGAGGGATGTGTGATGCCTTTCTTGTAGCTCATGCATGGTGATACAAGCATGGACAAGACAGAAATTTGTGCACCTCTCAGTCTCAGTGTGCCAAAATAAGAAATGATCCAGGGCAGGGAAGATATCATGGATTTCATTAAGTCATTCAGCAGGCAGAGCATTCTCCTTGAAGATTTCTTGGCTCGATGTTCAAATTTCTTGCTACCTGGCCTGATAGCTTTGTTCATAAAAGCAAAGCTGCAACAAACACTGTAAAGGCCCTAGAAGAAGGCTTAAAGGACTAGTAATTAAAGTCTGGTAAGAAAATACTGATATTTACTATGTATAGGACAGCAGATCAATTTCTTTCCAGGTGCAGAATTCTGTAAAATAGATAAATTTTATGTTCATGTAACTTAATAATAATGTCCATGTTTTTTGTAGCGGGGAGCCCAGAACTGGACAGAGTGCTCCCCATGCTCAAGCTCTTCTCCTTGATTCTTCAGCATTCAGAAACCCTTTGGTTTTCTGAGCTGTGAATCATGACCTGGTGTTGGGAATCACAGAACCTGGTAACAGCTTTTGTTTTCCTAAGGCAAGTCACAGATAATGGCTGTTATCACTTCCCTTTGGAAAAGTGGGTATCTGAAGAGATGCATTTCAATTTGCTTTTTAAGTTAATATTTACTTTTCTTTCTCTTAAAAAAAAAAAAATCCACCATAGAATGTTCCCTATCGTTGAGAGTGATTTAGGAAAAGAGGTAAGGAGATGACAGTTCCCTCTGGTCCTGAATAAAGGTTTTTCCGTTAGGGGAATTTATGATATGCAGGGATAAGAAAAGCTCCAGGAAAAGCTTTGGGTTAAATTTAGACTATTGTTTTCTAATTGTACGTGAAGCCTCAATGTAAATCAAGTTTCAATTTAACAGATATTCAGAAAATTGCCCAGGGCAGGTTCTTTCAGGGACAAGAGATTGACACAGCTTGCTCACTCTTCTGTTAGGTCAAAGCATAAAAAGAGCCAGAAAAACATCAAGTGTGTGTTGAACAGTGGTTAAAATTCAGAGTCCTGTCACAATTTCATGGCAACCCTTTCAGTCTTGTCCCCAAGGGTTCTTCTCTTAGATTCCTCATTTTACTTCCTTTTGAATTCACATTGCTCTTTCCATAGCAGAACCAACATTGCCTTTTTTTACCTGTTCCCACTTTTCTTAATTTAACCTTGCAATAAAATCCTAGCACTTTGAATATATGACTTTATATGGGAAAAGAGGAAAAGGAGATTATGCATAATTTCTCTTTTCCTTTGTTCATCAGTCTAATAACCATGAAAAATTATCCTTCATGAACACATGTAACTCTTTTTCTGAATTCATTTACTTCCAGAACACTTTAGTCCAGTGATTCCACACCTGAATTTACATTTCCTCTATTGCATTTTGGATTCACAACCTGATACTTCACATTGGTTTTATACTGTGAGAAACTGAAGAGTCACATCCTATTCACCTTCTACAATCTACTCTTGAGTTTTAAAGGACTTTATCATACTCCTTTCCTAATGTTAATTGTTCCAGATAAAAATATTTGTAAACATGTGATTATCACTTGTGCCCTAATTGGAGATGTATTCTTGCTTTCCATCAGCTCAGCAAGATTTACAAGAAAATAGAAGGGGTCTTTAAGAAGAAACATGGGTTAAGTTTGCTTATTTCTATTACATAAATTCAAACTTCTCCTGGAGCAGAGTTTACATCTGAAAAAAATTTGTTTTATTTCTTTGCTTTTTTAATGGGACACCAAACATTCTAGAGTGTCCTAGTCTAGTTTTCCAGGGGTTTTCCTGACTTTTGATGGTGTTAAAACAGTTGAAAGCAATATTGACTTAAATATTAATGGAATTTTCACTGAACATTGCTAAAATTTGACGGTTGTAGGGACTGTAATTTATAAAGAAAAAAAAAAATTTAATCATGCTGAGCTATTCCCAAATGTGAGACTTAACTAGACCCCAGGGGAAAAATCATCAGCTGATGACATAAGTCATAAAGTGGAGATGGGAAGTCTTTTTTGATGATAAATTAAAAAGTTGGCATAGATGATATTGGGAGAATCTTTCTCCTCAGTAAGATAGAAATGTCAGGCTAAATAGTCATAGAAAATTTTTTCTTACATCAACACTAGAGAACTTCTCTACTGTTTCTGTTCTGAAGATACAGAAATAAAAGGTTAAGAATCAGCTACATAGCTGTGATTTCAAAATTCAGTGTTCCTGAGGTGCTTCAAAGTTTACATGTCAGATCACTTTTTGGGGACAAATAATGTAAAAGTGTTTCCATGGGAAACATGAATTGGGAAAGCTTTCTGTATATCCAGGTCAACAAGGTTAAAGAAGACAAAATTCCCTTCTTTGCACTCATGGTGGACAGGACACTTAAAGGCTGTAATATCCCTGGATTTGTTTTTCACAGCTCTTTATAATGCAATTTCATTCCAGTTTGAATAACAATTTCCCATTCGGGGGCTGAGAAAACATTCCACAATGGCCATTTAATATTGGTAATGAATGTATAATCTTTCACTTTTATTGTGCTGGTGAATGGGTCTGAAATTTTTATTTTTATGAGTGACTTTGTGCACTGAGGAGTTGACATTGTTACTTGTGCTCCAGGGTTAGCTGAAGTAGGACAAACGTGCTCACTGAGGATGCAGGAGGTGAATGTATCCTAACTTTTAACTTGAAGGTTATGAACTATGTATTTTAAACCTTAAGTAAGCAAAAACGTTTGATGGATTGAAGAAAGGAGAAGAAAGGCCCTCTGAGCTGTCAGAACATGGAGGCAAAGAAGGTCTCCAGGGCAGTGGATAAAGAAGTTGTAGTCATTTTCTAGGAATCTTTCAAGTTAGTCCTCCAGCATTGCTGGACAAGCCCACCAGCGCAGTTTTAACAGTCTGGGGTTCTGTCTTCAATACTGGGCACCCAAAATTAATTTAGGATTTCCTCTCCTGAATTTAGGCTTCTAAATGCTGCCAGACTGGCAGTCTTGGTATTGACATAGTTTGCTGAATGCATACGGTGGTTTACTGCAATGTAAGATATTTATTTTTAATCATAAGCAGTGTCCCACCCTTTAGTGAGTAACAAGTCATCGTTAACAATTTTATAAAGACAGTAAAATATCATGAGATAATAGTGTATGCTAAACTCTACTCATAGCCATGCCATGTTATTAAATCATGTAAATAAGATTAAAACAACACAAAAAGAAATTTTTCCACCCTGTGAATGAAATCTTTAGATTTTGAAGGTACCATTTTTCCTAAGGGGAAAAAAAAAGCATAAATCCCATTCCATATCTGGTTTGATTTGGAGCACCAGCATATTTTTTAAAATGAGAGCATGCTATGGAGAGTAAAAATCTTGATTTTTTTTTTTTCACTCACTTTTAGCTGCTCTTAGCACCCCATATGCTGAGAGATACTCTGTGCTTTAGGCAAAATAATGAAAGCTCTTCTTTGAGAAGAGCTTGGTGTCTAAGCAACTACAAGATGTAACACTGGGCAGTTTCTGGATGCTGCTGAACACCTTCAAATCAGGAAGGCACCAGTTAGAATCCTGAAGAAAACATGTTTCCCAGAGGGGAACAGGGTTGTTTTGTTCACTTTTATCTGCTCTTTGTTGATATTCTCCATTTTGAAACACTCTTGTTTGATACTTCTTAGCATGTGGCTGGCTCATATTTTTGGCTCAGAATAAGCTGGTATTAAAATTGCTTGGAATGCCCAGAAAGTTCAACATCCCATGTATCAGAAAGATAATTAAAGCAGAAACAGCAGCAGCAGTGTAAGAGGGGCTCTTGCATCTTTTTTTTCTTTCTTTCCAAGCATCCAGTCACAAATCTTCTTTTTCTCTAAATATTTTTTCCATTTGCCCTGCCTGTTTAAATTAGCTGTACTGTAACCTCTGCCACCCAGAGCCACTTCTGCTGTTTTAAGTCACTGTTCCACATTATTCGTGTATTTATTTGGGATTGGCTTTCCCTGGCTTTCCCTGCAGGCTTATTAGCACCAGTCCATGTAATTTTGGTAGACTGCACTCCCATCCCCTGCTACCTGTGGTGACAAAATCTTCCTTTCCCCCTCACCTTCTCCCTCAGTGCTGGTGAAAAACAGCCCACTGAAAATTATATGGAGCATGAAATAGCCCAGGAATGGCTTTTCTCGCGCTACTTAAACTTCATTTAATGAAGCTGAAATACAATGCCATCAGCTGAAAAATGGGATGGGAATTCACCTCATTGGCTCAGGAAGGCATCTGTTGTGGTGATCTGAAGCTGCCTTAGCTAAAGGCTAAACAGAGCTATTTTTAAATCACATTCCCATCACGGAAACAAGGAAATGGAGTCAGTGGAGCAGAGCATGGAGGAATGATCTGAACTTTGGGATGTGTGTTGTAGGGGAGAGTTCAGAGCAGCAAGTCTGTGAAAATAATGCTTAGGTCATATCAAATTCTTAGAGAAATCAGTTTTTTTCATTTTAAGTGTGTCACCCTTATTCTCTTTTTAATTAAAGCGTGCTTGAAATGCTTGCATTTTTTTGGATTATTTCTGAATCTTCTCCATCTCCTCTTTAGCAGTAAATCTTGCCAAGTTGAACAGTGTAGTTCAATAAAGATCATTGCTCCAGGTGAAATAAGAGTCTGAGACTGTTTCTTCATAAGAGAAACCCATTCTAACCCAAGCCAAAGTGCATATTTCACATCTGTCTTTGGATATTATATTTGCTGACCAAACAGATGGAAGAAAACAATTAGAAATTTACTGATTCAATAAAATAACTAATGATCAGTACATTAGGTAGGAATAATGAATGGACTTTGCAAAATACAACATTTATCCCTAAATTAAAATAGTTGAATATATTATAATGTATGCTCTTACTAATGTAACAAACACAAAATCTTGGCCTCAGACAAATTCTGCTATGCTGGGTGATCTCTTAGGAGTTTCCATTGATTTCCATTTCCAGGTCTGTATTAACCACTATGAAATGACTTCTTCTATATTAGAAGAGTAAGACCTTAAGGATAGACAGATCTTTAATATCTCAGCTGTTTCTGCAAGTGGTGACAAGGGCATGATCTCCTAATTTTTTTTTTAACAGAAAACATCTTCTGAAATCAAAATAACTGGACCCACTGTATTTGATAGACATTAGATTTGTAAATTAATTTTAGAGGAGAGCCTTGTTTCAAGTGTTATTTTGTCATACCAGACATTTGACATGTCGTGTGTTGTCACCAACATGCACATTCACTATCAGAGATCTCCATATCTGACAGTGCTCATTTGTGAATAAACATAAAAATTGGTATGTGTGTTTCTGCCAACCCAGCCAGCCAGCTTGCTTTGAAAAAGTGATAAATTATTGCTAAAATCTCGGGGGAATAATGTGCAGGAGGAATGAATGCACCACATCTATTGGACAACTGTATCTATGAGCTACTTTGTGAATCCTGACACTGAAGAATCCACTGCTCAAGACACAGTGATGTGCAGAATTGAAAGGACTCTAGTTCTGCACGGAGAAGTCATTATGAATTCACAACAGTTCCGTGGCAGAAGCTGTTTGTTTGAGATGAAAAGACACTATTACACTGTCATACTGAAAGATGGCTCCTTTCAGCCAGCTCGGCCAGCCAGAGGTTTTGTCTGGAATGCATGAAAAACGGGATGTTTTTATAGCTTTCAAATGAAAAGAGGTGTGTAATAATGGCAAGTGGTTAGAAGCAATAAAACCAGTTCACCTTAAACACCTTTCTTCAGAGCAGGCAATTTATATGTTACCTGAGGGGAAGGGCATCCACCCATGTATGTCTGAAGAGTGTAGTGTCATTTAATTTGTATTTATGGTTTCTGCTCTAAAATAGAGGGGTGAAGCTTGAATGGAGGTGTGAAGGTTGAGTGGCTGCAGAGAGCCACAGGACCCACAGGGAAACACAGCAGCAGCAGCATGTTCTTCTGTGCTTTTCCTTCTGGCAGCTTGCAGAGTGAGGCTGAGCGTGGTTCTGCCAGGAGAATTGAATCCTGGGTTTTACTGCAAGAGCCTTGAGGTTCATGCTCTTAGTTCTCAGGGAAAACTGGTTCTGGGTGTTTGGAGTTAGGCTGATTTTCAAGGACTAGTCAGATTATAAACAGGATAGCAAATTATATCCATCCTATAGTAGTTTAACTCTCTGATAGAAGAGTAGAAATCTAAAAATTTTAGAATAGAAAGCTAAAAATTAAATCTCAAAATAGAAGAGTTTGTATATAATAAAGAAATAGCTGCTGTTTTTAATGAGCTACGCCAGGTGTGGAGAAGCAGCCTAAGGACAGAAGCCAAGAGTTCACACAAATCTGCCTCTGTCTGCTGAGGAATCTGCAATGGAGATCTGCCCTCACTGCAGAGAAAATCAAACCTTCAAACTTCACATGGAGACACAGGAATTGGGAGATGTGGAACAGTCTGGCTTTCTGTTCTTGTTCCTCCTTTCTGCCTGTCAATTCATCCTCATTCCTAAAAAAGTGTCCTGGTTAAAGGGAGGAGACATGGAAGGATCTCATCAAATAGAATTTCACCTTGGTTCCCATTTCTCTGACACTCAGTCATGCTGGCAATAAAAAAACTTCAGGCAATTGCATGTATTTAGGGAATGAACCAAGCAGGACCTGATCTGAGTGTCACCCTGAGAGCAGAGAGACATTTTGCTCATCTGACACTTTAACAAAAGAAACCTTCAGTCCACACTTGGAGCACAAAACCAAAGCAATTAATAAATCTTTTAAGCTCACATCTCTTTCTCTTATGAAAATAATCCTCTCTATGCTTAAAATGGATCAAGAGAATTGTAAGAAGAAATTCAAACCATTTTCCTTTGCCATTGTGTCCTAACTGGAAAGTAGTATTGTGGGATAGCTCTCAAATTGGGTTTGATGAATTCCCCAGAAAGATGAAGGAGAAAAAACCACTTTATTACATGTGTTTTTATTGTTCCATTATAACAATTACTTCACATGTTAAGAAACTGCAGCATATGAGTGGAAAAAAAAGTCTGTGTCACAGATGATGCCTATACACCTTGTGGAAGAACAGTACAGATAATCATAAAGGTTTTAAATCTCTCCTTATTAACAAGCTTAATTCCTATAGCCTTTATAAATGGAATACCTTGTTTTTGCCATTACCTGTGGCATTAAAATCAAGCATGCATTTTGTTATATCTCAAGAAAATGTCTCTCTCTATTGGCCATTAGTAGCCTAAAGGCCATAAGTGCCCCTGATAATCCAAATAAATCTCCACTTTTATGGGAGCTGAAGCTGCCAGATCAGGTGACTTGTCACGATGGAGGGCACAGGGGCTTGTGAGATGGAAACTGATATTTTACAAACTGTTTTGCCTTATTTAAGCTGAATGCCATTGTAAACTTGAAAAGAGCTACAAGGAGGCTTAATTTGAAAACATAAAGGTCACTGAAGGCCTAACAAATGGGATGCCTTTGGCAAAAATGCAGTTGCTGGCTTGAGCACTACCTCTGAAAATGAAAAGAGACCAATGTAAGTTATAATCAATTGGAATGCACAGAAAGGCTCTGGGTGTATTTCCTTCCTTAAAGCAGCCAAGCAGACACAACCTCAGTGCTTTTTCAGCCAGACAAGTCTATCTGCTCTTGTTTGATGTGTGGTGTTAAAACTAAATATTGATAGCAAATCCTGATACTGTGGAGCTGCTGATTGGCAGAGCTGGGCTCCTTTCCTCACACAGAAATCACTTATGTGCTGATATTCACTTGGTTTGCATGGAATTTGCACCTGCTAATGGCTCTTTTCTGCCCTGGCCTGAAGAATTAAATGCAGAACAGAGATTTTCCAGGCAGTGGTGGCTACAAGGTCCAAAATTAGAGTAAAAATCTGTCATCTAATCCTAATGTGTTATATTTTATGAAAAAACAGAGTATTAGAGAGATAAATAGATGCCAGGGGGAAGAATCAGAAGTGCAAATAAGCCATGTCTTTTCATGAGTGGAAGTCAGAAAACAGGCTTGACCACAATGCATGTAAATATTTATATATGTTTATACACTCATATGTGCACATAGAGGTTATAGAGTATATTTTGATATTTATAAGATAACTTTTTTTGGTAGTCTCTGATATACATTAGGACAATTTTGTATCTATAACAACATAATGAAGGATGGTTCCTTGATGAAGATATTTTCTGTCCCTACAGCTTTGCTCCTGAAGCCATACCTACCCTGAGAGTCCCTCAGATCCTCTTGGAAAAATACTACCTGAATGTGGATAAAGTAGGGGAAATTTTACTCTGCCAGAAAAGTGCCTTGACCTCCAACATCATTCTTGATTTTACAAGTGTGAGGAATGCAGTGTTCATGTGGTGTCAATGTAAATTCCCCATCAGGCTGATCATATTTGAAAGCCCAGGAAAATATAAACATTCAGATACTGCTCACGACCTTTCTCAAGCACAGCATGGGAAATCAGGGTGCTCAGGGATACAAATTCTACTCTAAATTGTTTTCCTAGTGGAAAAGCCAAGGTTATGGCTAAAGAGCTAACACACAGTAAAGAAATCTGATAGCAGAAGGCTTCTTGCTCTTGCAGGAGGAGATGAAATGTGGATGTGCAGGGGCAGATGGAGTGAGTTCAGCCAGAAATAAGGTTTGGTTTCCTAGAGCTGAGGGAAATTAAAGATGGAAACCACTTCCCTCGGGAGGCAAGAAGGTCATCAAGTGTTGTGTGTGTACTTTTCAGCACAAGATTAGATGTCTTTCAAAAGACAGGTTTTAATTCCACATCTTAGAGGAACTCTGTGGCTTGCATTTACAGAACACTTGGTCATGCCATATTTTGGGAATATGAACTCCATATTTCTACAAGTTACCTTAAAAAAAATCCAATCATTAAATATAGGCACTGAGAGGAGGGACAAAAGGGAGGAGACATCAATAGGAAAAGCATAAGTATGTCTCAACATATTTTGCCTGGATGGATGTTATTTCAGAAAGCTGCTCTTGGAAACCAGTCCTGGACAGGCAAAAGTTCCCCTGAGGAGTCTCTGTCCTGTGAACCCTGATGCCTGGGCTTAATTCATACTTTTGAGGGTAAAAAGGGTCTGGTCATTCATGTGAAGCTGAAGACGTGTGAAATTGTTCACAAAGCTGGGACAAAAGAAGGAATTATTTTAATGTGAAAGGGAAGGAAGGAGGTCATACAGGAGCTGTTCTCTGCTGCAAATTGGGGCAAATAAAGTGACTCTGCTACCACTGCTCACTGACAGGTGAAAAGAAAATTAGAAGGGAAAATATTTTTTGATGAATCTAATTGACTTTTAATGCCTCCTTTTAAACTTTTGTTTTGCTAGCTGAAGACCATTGCTTTTGTATCTGTAGAAGATGAACTGAAATACCCAGTTAGGTTTTAAGCACTTTTTTAGTTTTCATGAAACAAGAAATAAATTTCGAAGGAGATTGTCACCTGGAATGCTATTTTAAATAGATACAACAAGGGATTCTTCAGCCAAACCCAGACTACCTGCATGCCTAAATTAAGCCATAAATTGACAGAGAGACACCAGCTAACCCAGATACAATGTGTGTTCTTTTCCCAGAGGTGATTTTGCTTCCTATCACATGCCTTTCTCTGGGTAGAAATAAAGCAGAATGAATTAGGGACTTTGAACAGTGTTAATGGTTGTGAAATTCAAAGATATAATAATTTTGTTAAAGCCTGGCAGATTTTTTCTGGTTTTACTTGAATATCTTCATATTATTGCAAACTTGTATCTCTGGTAGTCCATAATGAGCAAATCTAAATGCCTTATTTAATGTGGTCACATAATGACCTTCATTGATGACAGATTTGCTGTGCAAAGCTGTGTGTCATTAATGAATATAAAAAAGGAAGCAGGCTGAGACTAAATCATATATCAAGTCTAAGACCAAGACAAAAAAGTGCTCAGTCCATCTCATTAAGTGTCTTTCCTGTAAAAGAATTTTGTCTTCTAACTTTAGTTTTGTACACTTAGTTCAACCAACTAAGTCAATGTCAATTTGGGTCTATTTTTCAAAATGTTCATCCCCTACACTCAGTGCAAAGTAGTCATATTTCTTTTTGGTTCTCATATTTCTTTTCTGAATTGAAACTGAAAAAGAATTGAATTGAAAAAGAAAAAGAGATAAAAAATCAGTTTCATAAAATTAAAAAAAAATTGAATTAATTAATTATCATTCAGAAATGCTTTAAAGCTTTTTATTGACTTCACACTAAATTAATAATTAACCTACACTGTAGTTTGGAGCCCTGTCTGATTTTGAAAACAACCCTTTGCTGATTCCTGCCTACAAGCCAGACTTTGTTTCCCATCCTACATTTCAGATATTTGCTCACTAGATGATGTTTATGGTCAGAGACTCCTATGAGGTGCAGAAATCACTAAGCCATGAAAGAGAGATTGTCAGCCATCATGGGAAACAGCATCTGGTCAGAAAGTTTCCTATGAAAACTATGAGTGAAAGATATTCCACTCTAAAATTTTTGATCACCCTTGACTGAGAAGAATGCTTCTATTTCTTGGTTTACTTTCTATTTCTAGGGAATTTCAGTAAAACTGACCTTTTTAAAATGACATCCCACCACCACAAAGTATTTTTTCAGAGTAATTATTAATTAACTGTAATTTTTGTTTAATTTTTGGTTTTAATATCAAGTGTTACAGTTGTTATTCTGTCTCAGAAAATTGAATTTAAAGAAGGGAACTCTGTCTGTAAAGAGAGAAAATCCCAAACATTTTGTCTCCTGGACCTGCCTGGGCACACTTTGCAAACACTGCTTGCAGGAGAGCATTGCAATCTCATGTTGCACACATCAGCTCTTATTCCAGGTGCAGTGCTCATCTGGAGACTCTGTTAAAAGGGGAAAACTATTGGGGTTTGACCATTTTGTGTTCAGAGGAGTCAGAAAACCTGATGCTGTGCAGAAGTGCCCACTGAGTATCCATTAAAGTTCAGACCAAAGCTGCCACTCCTCCCCTCCCTTGGCCTTCTCAAAGCGCATCTCCTTCTCTCTTCATCAACCCCCTGTGAGAAATTTCCTAAATTCAGGTGCCTGATCACTTCAGTCATGAGACAACTGTGGGGAAACTCAATATGCTGATGCTTTGTGAGCCAACAAGATGCATGAACTCTGCATCCTTATATAAGGAGAGATACCTCGAGCAGTTTGTAGCCCCTCTAAAGGAGGAGATGTAGGACAGTGTCAGAGGGGATGGAAGCTGGTGGAGAATCATTCTCTGTGTTGGGAACAGTGAGCACAGCACATATATCCACTGTGCCTTGCACTCTGTGCATCAACTCCCCTTGGATAAATCAGGTTTGGGAAAGAAAAAGTTCCCTTTTGGCTGGAACCTCTGGTAAGGATGTCTAAATAGAGCCTGGCCCTATTTCTCTGCTTAACTTTATTTTCCTGCCATTCTGCAGATTAGAAAACAGAGCCTCTTTACAGTGCAAAGGAATGAGGTATAACTTTTTATAGGAAGTCCTGATCACAAAGGGCTGCACCTTCAGGTTTGTGTCTTAAACCTCTGCTATGGATTTTGGTGACATATTTCTCCAGAAATCAATGTGTTTTGTTGTTAGTTTTTCCCCTGCTTTGGAAAGAGAGGTTTTGTTGTTACAACTGTCAAAGCCTGTTCTTCCTGCCGAGGTACTTGTGGAGAAGGGAAAAGGAAAAAAGCAGTACACAGGCAGTAATGGAGGCTGAGAACATCTGAGAGGTGTCTATTGTGAGGAAAACATTTTACTTTCATCTCCTGGCCCTCACTATTTTGTTGGTTTACCTTTCCCTGACCTTTCTGGAAATGTTGTTAACATTTTTCTGTAAGTGGGCTATTACAGGCAGATACAGAAGAAGAGGTGTTAAGTTTTTGGTTCCTCCCTGCCCTACCCAGTCTCTTCCTGGCCCTGAAGTCAAACTGATGGATGTCACGGTGACTTTTTACTCCTTCTCAGTGTTTAATACAGGAAAAAAAAGGTCTTTAAAAACCCTGACGCTTTCTGTGCAAAAAGAGAACCTGATTCAAATACATAGAGAGGTGAAACTCTCCAAGGTCTCCCCAGCTGAATGTGAATGCTGTTGGTTAGAGAGAGAAAACTGTTCAGGTGTTACACAAAGGAACACTGAATTCCAAAGGCAGAATAATGAAAGTATTGTGGTGGCTCAGACTGGTCTGTGAAGCAGGAGACCCAGATAACACTCCAAGGATTGACACTCACCTGCATAGGCTGTGGTTTTTGGGTTTATTTTGGTTTGTTCACAGACGGGCTAACCCCCTTGGGTAGAATTGGTCTGGCCATGTTTATCTAGAATGGAGCTAATTATCTTAAACTCTCTTTATAGTTGTGGAGAGATATTCATGGGTGATTCATCTCTTCCTAGACATGTGAATCCTCTAAAAGAGGTCAGAGGAAAGGCATCTTGACTCTAAACACAGCCTGAGGTACAGGCAAGGATGCCAATATCTGTTCTACAGTCAGGTCTTGCTCCTCTCTGTTTTATGGATATTTGCCATGACTTCTATGATTTTTTTCTATGTGGCTTTTATGGGTGGATTCATCCAGCTGAAGTGAGGCAGTCAGGGAAGAAAGGAAGATTGGGATATTAGTCATGCATGTTTTCAGTGAGACAGCAAAAACTTTTCATTCCCTTTCTTCCTGTTGGACTCCTCCTTCCTAGCATGTTATTTATGCCTTTCATTTCAGTAAAGCAATGTTGGGGTTGGTCTTTCACACCATCATTTGTTTGAAGGACTGATATTGTCCTGTTCTATTCTGGAATGGGGAAGAAAGCACCACTATTTTTAGAGGTTTGCTATAAATAGAGCCACATAAGGAGTTCATTTCCTGCACCAGCTTCTGGGCTGAATTGTTTTAAAGCACTGTCTTTGTTCTTTTCCAAAATTATTTTAGAGAAGTTGGGGCGAAAAAAATAGCTCCAAACTTCTTTTTAGCTTAAATTATCCATTTTTAAGTACTCTTTTGAGTGATTCAAGCACAAAGATAAATTTATGCTTACTCTTACTTATGGGAGATGCAAGATTCAGCAAGGAATTGTTAAATGTTTAGCAAGGATTACCTCACTAAACCACAGCAAGAAATAGAGAAAATATTGTTGCAATGGCAAATACCAGCCTGAGAATGTTATGTGATAGTTTGGGCATTTTTTCCTGATGCACTGGGAAAAAGTGACGAAAGCTTTCTGGTACAAGCAGTGTTTGCACCCCAGCCTTCTGCTCCATGAGTTGTTTGATTTGCATGAATGTAGTTCTGCAAAGAAAAAGGTCAAACACAAAAACACTTCTAACACTTCTAGCTTTTAGCAATTTTAATTGAATTTCTTAGTGCACAGTGAATTTTTGGGGTGGGGAAGAGTTCAGTTCTAACCCAACAGTTGTTGGTGCTGGGAAAAATAACTGCTGCAAAGCAATTTTACCTTTATTTCTGCAGCTCATGCTTTTGATGTTGGCAAGTGCAAATCTAGTTTTCCTCTGGGTTAGGGGAGAAGAAGGAGTAGATAACTCTGCAAATCTTCCTCTGACCTTTGAACATAACTTACCTGATATATTCACAACATTCTCCCTTCAACAAAACTGAGCTAACAGCGAGTCCTTCTGGGTTTGAGCTTGCAGATCTGTGTGCTCCAGTTTCTCTGCAAGTAAAGCAAAGCCAAGTGGACTGAGTTGTCTGAAGAGGAGTAGTTGTGACTGTTGGTGAGCGAAGGGAAAACTTTCAGGCTGTGTGACTTCCTTACACTTGGCTGCCCTAGATAAGGCTTTTAATGGTTCTCCTCTTCGTGGGAGTTGCTTCACAGCTGGAGACTCTTAACCAGCTTTAGCTGCTGGTTGGCACAGGGGAGTCTCTGCAATCTCCATGTGTCAGAATCCCCTGCTAAATCCTCTGGGATGAAATCAGAACTCTCTCCTGCCTTTCCCCTGCTCGTTCAGGCTCCCCAGCACTTTCTCCGTGTGAGCCACGTGAAGGGGCTGAGCTGGCACCAGGGACAGCGTGGGGACATCCAGACCCTTCAGCAGTGATGGCAGACACCTCACTGCATCCTGCTCACCGCTGAGTCAGAGGTGATGTCAGGCTTCATTTGCTGCTTAATTAAAAACTCTCACACAGGTCCTGTCTGTGACAGTAAGAGCAATGTACCATGAGTGCTAATTCTAATTGAATTTTTGGGCTTGTGGAGTTGAAAGAGGAGGGAAATGCATAGAGACTTCCATCATCTCCCATCAGCTGAAAGATTCTGTCCCTGGAGAGTCTCTTCCAGGCCAGGAGGGGAAATTCAGCTTCCCCTGGTGCTCCTCTGTCCTGTCTGTGAAGCACAAATGAGACCATGCTAAATCCTGCTAATGGAACATTAAATTTGTCATCTATTTCAAGGCTCAAGACCCATCAGGAGCAGAAAGGAATTTATTTACTCTTTAGAAACCTTTTTTCAAGATTCCAATACTGAAAATATGTGGTGTCCCATAAGATTAGAATTTTCCATTCTTGTGATTCTATATGGATAATCTGCTTCCCCCTACTAATACTTCTTCACTTAAAGCAGGGTGAAATCTTGAGTTTTAAATATATCTATGTATCTATGTATATATGTAGGTATGTATATATCAATTCTAATTAATTCCATATTGAACAGTGCAGCACTCAAGCTCTGGCAAACACTTAAACCCACAAAATTTCCATTATGGCTCTGTATATAATTTTACCACAGAAAAATTAATTCAGTGTTTCTCTACGTTGTGCACGTAGCTTGACAAAGCGTCTGCCTGAACAGGGCTGTGTAAAAATAAAAATAATCAGTTTTCTGCAAGTTTCATGAGTCAAGCTGCCAAAGCATGTTTTTGAAATGGATAGATTGCTTAACTTTATTCATATATCTTATGGTAATTTCCCTTTCCCAAGGTATAAAAATGACAGATATGAGTGGTTTGTGGTCGTTTTTCGTTCCTTACATCTTTGATTTGGAAGTGAATTTAAGGTCTAGAAATTAGTGAGGGCTGAAGAATAACTTGAAGTGCTTTGCAGAACAGAAAATGCACAATTTGCATCTGAATCTAGGCTGTAGAGTAAGAACATGGAAGTGTCACTACAGACAAAATTCAAAGATGCTATTTCTGCCTTTAATTTCCATTTCATCTGGAATTCTTGCTCTGCTGCTGCAATGGGTCCATACTGAACTTCACAAGGTCACAAATGGAAATGAAAGAAAAACCTGTGTGATTGTGGCACAACGAGAAGAGAGACTGACGTAAAACTCTCAAAGCTCCTTGAATTATTTCACTCTGTATGTTTCTATTTTGGGTCTTCATCCATGGAATTCCTGTGCCATGCTTTACTTGTGGATTCTGTACAACAAGATGAGTAAAATAAAACATGATCTCTAGCTTGACAGTGATTATCTGGGAGAAAAATACAGAGAATCTGGAAACACTCCAAGGAAAGCAAATTTTGAAAAAGACTTGAAAACTGAGCTACACCCTTTTCTTACAGTGCTAGAAACTGTTTACTAATAACTCTATTATGCTTGTTTACTGCTCCCTAGTGCTTAATTATTATTTTTAGGGATTTAGGCTTTATTTCATCATTTTAACGTAAGAACTGTCACTTGAGTTGAGGAAACAGAAAGGATGGAGTCTGCAATACACAGCGTACAGCTGGTTGAACTGTTCACAGCAACTCATTTACTGCCTCAGTTAAGCCTTATTATCTCTTTGAAAATTGTCCAGACACAGACTTTGATTATTATGAAATTGTTAATTGCTCAAAATTGTTTGACAAACATTTTATGGAAACAGAGTCCAAGTTATGGGCTGGTCTCAAGCTGTTATTCTCCACCCCGAGCTCCTGCGATGAGCTGGTGGGACAAACACAAAGTCTGGTGGTTTAGATGCTCGAAGTCAGCAGAGGGGAAGCCAGTAGATGGTGCTCAAGGATGTGAAGCCAAATTCTGGGGGTTTAGGGAGAGGGAAAATGTGTTGCTGCCCTGCAAATGTAAGTTTTCATCTTCATTTGTATCCACGCTCAGCAGGTAAGTCCCCATGTCTGGCTTCCCACCCACCTGAAATGTTTAAAATATTTGAGGAATGGGGAGTTGTGTCAACTGTCCTTGAGAGCTCATGTTGCCAGGAGAAATCACAGAACTGCTCTGGAGAGAAAATCCCAGTGTGCAGGAAAGCTTAAGGAGAAGGGTAAACTATATCCCAAGACCACAGTTTTCCATTCTTTCCTCTCCTTCTTCAGAGCTGGTTTACCCAAAAAATTCTCCTCACTTGCAGGATGACAGCGGAAAAATCTCTTTAGGCTTTGCTGTGTACACTTCACTCAGTTCCTTCAAAGCCCTGGTACCAATGATCATTGGCTAGGAATGATGTTCACCCCACGTTGCTCATTTGTTCCAAAGGAATCTTCTTCTTTGCAAATTAGCATAATCAAATCTTCAGGTCTCTGTTTTCTCAGCTGCATGAATTCTTAATTGCCTCACTGCCTGCCTGAAAGATCTGTATTTTCTTAGTCTAAGGTGGGCAAGTCCAAAGGGAGTTGTGGTAATTATTTTCCAGTACATGAGAGGTGGTTGAGAAGCAGGAGGCCATAAATTCTCCATGCCTGCTCCACGGAGTGCAAGTTTTAACAGGCTTAAATTAAACCAAAGGATATTTGGTCTGAACATTAAGGAAAGCCTTTATAACTTTAAGGGTGATGAATCACTGGACTAGGTTTCTGAGAGAATATCCCTATCACCAGTGATTTTTAAGCAAAGACTGGAAAAAAGTGTCAATTCTAGCATAAATAAAGTATACTCTGTTCTCAAGAATGTGTGAATATGTGTGTAGGTGATCTGGATGAGTTCTCAAAATCTCCATCCTGAATTCTGTTTTGCTCACCAAAGGTAGATTCCACTGGCTGTTTTTCACAGTTCTGCAAATAGGTTTTTTAATAATAACATTCGGTACAAAGACTTCACCTACCCATATAGGCTTTTTACCTGATTTATCTTTTTTTACTTCTATTTACCAGCTTACTTTTAAGTCCTATAAATACCCTGGATTTCCAGCTTTTGATAGGTAAACAGGAAGCCTGCTTGTACGCTTCAGCTCCCTCTGCTTTTTACAGAAGGGAGATAAAAGAGACATAAAACATTAAGTCTGCAATTTGGTCACATGTATATTTCATAAAGGCAACTTACTGAGTAATATATGGAAGGCTTTTGCAGGCAATCTTTACGAGGCACACTCTGTTTGGTGAGTGAGGTGCTTGCATTATTGATTTTAATAGAATTCTGCAGAGTAAGGATAAATTGTGGTAATACTGCCTACGAAGGTGCAGCAGGCTAAGGCTCAGATGGCTGCTGGTATATATTCTGTGACCAGAACGCTGTTTTATGACCAATAGAGGCAGCAATTCCATAATGCACAAGGTCCAAGTGCAATAAACAGGGCTTTGGTCTCATAGATTTCACCAGGACTTCGAGCAATAAAAATGTTTATGATGCTGAGCATTATGGTGGTATATTGCTTGGAAAACATGCAACAATGAGAAGGGAATTATATTTGCAGCAGCACTTTAGGAAGATTGTGGTTTGCTCAGAGAAGCTTGCATCCATATTCTAATGTATTTCTAAATAACTTTGTGTTCCCATTGCTGCTAACAGCTCATTCCATATAATTTGTCCTGTTTTCTCCTTATAATGTGTTTTTCCAATTGGGGCATGGAATGCATCTCTCTGTAGAGTTGGATACAGATAATGCCAATCTCAAAAACACTCCCTGTTCTATTTGGGGTGATTCTTTGTGAGTTTAATAATAACCAATTGCTTCTGCATGGTAAATGTCCATTTGTGTGCTCTCCACTCTCACCCTGAGAAAGATGTTTTGCCTCAGCCCTTAATGAAACTGAACTTAGCTCATAATGAAAGAAATCTGGTGGTGTCCCTCTAGCAAAACTCCAAATGATGCCATGTCTTGTAGAGTGCTCCAGGATATCATTGCACTTGATTTTCATTTATGCCTCTTCCCATTACACTCCTAGCTGGAGCCAGATTAATATTAACATTAATGTTTAATATTAAAATGTTTTTATATTAAAAATAATCAGTAATTTCGATTATTAAAATTTGGCAAGGTGAGAAAAATACTAAATGCTGAAGGGAGGAGGTTGAAGAGAAGGTTTGTGAGTCTCTGTGTGAGAGGGAGTGGAGTGCACAGATGTGTGTATTCACTCCTGGGCTCTGGGCTCCAAAGCAGGCACTGCTGAACAGAAAAATAGCTCAAATGGATTGCATGAGACAGATGGAGACAGAGAAGGGAAAATCAGTCTCAAATAAGTTTTCTACCCAAACTGACGTAAAATTTAGTGGTTGGGTCATTGCTAGAACTCAGGTTTCCTATATCTCCTGGCCACTCTGTCTTGGAACTAAGAAACAGCAAAAGAAATTAAACAGCCCTGAGTGCCAAATTCTTCTTCAAGTTCTGAAGTCCAGGCTATTAAAACAATTTTGCACATCAGGTGGACATATGGCGCAACACATTTGGAGGGAAAGAAATTTTGCAGGGAAATTTGATTGAACCAGGCTTCTTTGTCCTGGTTTTATAACTATTACTCTTTTTTGGTTTGGTTTTAGTGTAAATCATTTATGAGGAAAAAAGGCAAGAAGGGAAAGAATGAAAATTCTGAAGAAATGAACACTGAATTGATGGAACATAAAATTCCCATGTATTTCAGCATGACTTGCTCATAGTGACAAAGTCTTCTGCATTGCTGTTGCAAACCTTATTTTTGTTTAATAAAGTTTATACAATCTGTCAGTTTTTAAATTAACTGCATGACTGGCTCCGACTTCAGTCACGACATTTTAAGACCATGTAAACATAATCACTGGCTGTGAATGAAATACAAGGATGTGGAACTGGCAGAGACTGCAGGGAATGTGAAGGGAAAACTTGTCATTTTACTGACAAAACAAAATAGCAAAAATATATTTCTAAATAACTTCCCTACTGCTTTTCTTTTTTTTTTTTTTTTTTTTTTAAGGCATTTGTAAGATGCTTATTTACTTTTTTTTCTTTCCATGAAGATATGGCTTTTTATCCTTAGTTTGAGATTTTGATAGTAATTTTTCACTTGATTTTCCAAATTGTTTTTCCAAATAGTGTGATAATGCTGAAAAATGAGTTCATTAAACCAGACTCTTGCCAACCCCATTTTCATATTGAGGGGGAAAAAAGAAGGAAAAAAGAAAAGGCCTGTTTCTTCAGATGAATTTGACACACTTACAGCCATGGTTTGTTAAATATATATATATAGGTATATATCAAAATAAAATAAATATATTTTTGAATCTTCTCCTTAGGCTTTTATGTATCAAGGCAATGCTTACAGAGAGGAGGATAAACAAACCAAGAACAGAGAAACTATAAAATGTGGTCTTAGAATTGCAGTGATAAATATCATTGATTGAAAGAGTATTTATAGACATTCCTCTCTTCTCACTGGTGTTGGTATAATCCATAAATCACTTATCCTCACTGAGGAATTAATAAAAACTTATTTTTTTTTTGAAAATTGAAACCCTTTTTTCATCCTCCTTTCAGCAGATTAGCAGGATTAAAGTTTTCAAAGTATGCTGGAAATACGGTTTATGAGAACTGATGGGCTAAATCCTCCAATGGCATAAATCAGCTTACCTTTGGTGATTTCAGTAAATACAGTGTTAATAAGAATGATATCAGATCACTGCAGAAGAGATGAAAACAGCAGGCAAAATATAAACCCACCACCCAGAGTTTGTAGGAAAAACTGTGAGATTACAGGAGGGACAGCCATGGTTTGTGTTTTTCTTGCACAGAGATGTCATCTCACGACTGGGAGGAGTACAGACACAAGGCTCTCTGGGATTAGCTCAAAATATCTTCTGAATTCCTTCTGGGAATGACAGTAAACCCATTAAGGCTTATTAGTAACACAGGCAAGAAGCCTTCAGGATGGGAAGAGTTAGGATTTGCCAGGGGAGTTTTGCTGGATGTCACCAAGGTGCTGAAGTGAGAGAGGAGAGAGCACAGCCTGCCCTAGACAAAAACACGTGCTAAATGGAAATAATTTTAACAAGGTAACCCAATTATAGATGAACAATTAATTTGTCTAAAAGTAGGTGTTTTATGCCATTCCAGATGCCCTGGGACATTGAATATATTTATATTAGGCTGACAGGACAAAGCATTGAGAAGAGCTGCTCTGGAGTGGCAGCTGCAGCCTGGACAAGATGTCTGTGACATCTCAAATGACATTACAATGCTGTCTTTACACCACTGTATTAATGCTCCAATAACTCTGAGGATGTTTTATTTCACTGCAAATTATTATGAGAAATATTCATTCTATGGAAAATTATGTCACAGCTATCCATTTGTCTTCTTGCCCTTTATTTTCATGAATGTAAGGGGAGAAAACATTTCTTTTAGATTTGATCATGTAAATGCTTGTTTCAGCTGACCCCATTGTATGCTGACCTGTCTGTGGGTAACTTTCACCTACTTGAAGGATTCTTGAGTATCAGGAAGTCATTTAATCTCCCTAGAAGTAGCCCAGGTCATAGGAAAGATGATGAGGATCCTTGGGAATTAATGTACCATCAGATATGGAAGTATTTAGTATAAGCTGAACAGCATTTAGACTGCACAGACTTCTCCCACGGAACCAAAATAGTTCCACAATCAGCATGTTTTCCCTGAGATCTGCTTAGTTTAGTCTAGCTATGTTCCTGGAAAACAATGACAGAAGAAGCAAGGGATGGCATCCAGTCTCCAGCAGAATCCCTTGCAAAGCCAATCTTGGCCAGGAGTGGATCAAAAAGAAATCTCATTTTTCCCAGTGCCTTGCTCTTGCAGAAGGTTATATATTTGGTTAATATATTTGGGTGATATATTTGTATGTAAGACCTCAGAATCAATTGTGGAGAAACCATAACATGACAATGCTATAAAAGCAAAAGGAGATTTGTTACCAGATCAGTAATGGGACTTTATGGAAAATATACATCACTGACAATATAACATTTGGCAGAGAACATGAAAACATGGGATATGAACATTTTCAATGATAAACCTGAGCATTTAGATTTTTCATTCCTGTGTTGTAAGGTGGGTATAAAAGTCAGAAAGCAAAATTGTACATTGCCAAAATGCAAGATGGTTATTGTATATCAAAATACATTGTCCACTGCTTTGAAATTTTTTTAGGTCCAGCTTTTAAAGCCTAATTTAAAACATTCTATAGAAACTGGATCATATTTGAAATATTAACAAGGACTTAGGAGAGGCATCAGGAATTTTGAGTTGCAGTCACTACATCTGATGGAGTACTGGATACTAAGCAAAAGAAGGGAAATATATTGTTTACCCATGCTAATACAGACAATCTAGAGTATAAATTAAGCATGATCTAAAAATAAAAATATAAAATTAAAAAGCATTACAATTTGTGTCCAAATAAATAATAGTAATAACAATTCAAAAAAATCCAATTGGAAATGTCCAAGAGATTAAATTAAGGGTATATAATCCACATTCCCAAGAGTTCCTGCTACTCTCTGCAAATAAAGTGACTATTTCTTTTAAGAGATTGACACTTGCTGTAATAACTAATTGGGGGTTACTTCTGTGGAGAGTAATTTTATATCCATTTAAATTTCCTAAATTATTATGTGTTATTGGGTCATAGTATCTATCTGCTGTCATATTTCACTTGGAAGCTACATGGTGAAAGCTACACGGTCATTCAGAGAGAAAAAAAAGCTATTTTCCTTCTCTTATTTAGCTGCATATAGTTTTCTAGTGAAGCATCAGAAAACCTACCCCAGGGGTAAATAATCAAGAATATAATACCAAAACTCAAGACTAAAAAGGCAAGGAAGGAAAGATGTGTTTTCAGATGAACAATGGAATAAAAATGGGAGCTGAGGCAGAAAGCTGTGTGATACACCTGCCTGCAGAGCATGAGGAATATGTCCTGTGGGGTGAATCCTGGGCTGGAACAGAGGAAGAGTGTGAGGAATCTTCCCCTGAGGAGGAAGGAGCAGCAGCAGAGAGAAAGAATGATGGAATGACCACAGCTCCCATTCCCTGTCCTCCTTGTGATGTTCAAGGGGAGGAGGGAGGGAATTCAGGAGGGAGGTTGAGCCCAGGAAGAAGGGAGAAGGTGTTTTAAGATACACAAGAAGTGATGTCTGTCCTCATGATGCTGTACTAAAAAAAATATTGATTTACTAAAAATATCAGTTTACTGGGAGAAATAAGCTATTTAAGATTGCCCTACTTCTGCTGCAGGTTGGGTGTGCAAACTTTGCCCACAGAAGAGGAATTTGGATGAAAGAGGCTCTTCATGTCAATGTAGAGCTGGTTTTGGAAATGAAAATCTAGGGCAAGTGCTCAAGATTAAAGAATTCTCACAATGGCTAATTTACATAGCAGAATGAGTCATCCAGGGTTTGGGTGAAAGAAGGAAAGCACTTGTACCTTCACAAGCTCCTGAAAGCTCATCCCTCTGATGTCCAACACTGGCTATAAATACATCTCAGAGCATGACAGGTGGCAATGGCCTTTTTCTGGGTAATATCCTACAGAACTGATGAGTCCTCAGTGATCAGGAAATCTCATTTATTCAGGAATTTGTACAGTTCTCCAAATCCTTGAGGGAGGAAAATGTTGATGCTTCATTTTACCTAGAATTGTTGCAAAAATGGAACATGGGACCCTCTAATCTGAGGTGACCCATGGTGCCCTGGAAAAAACTGGGAGATGAATCCAAGGAATTTATAGCATGGAGAGTGCTCCATCCTCTAGGCAGCACTGTCTCCTGGGGAGCAGATAATCCAAAACCATAATCTTAACTGCAGGATAGATATTTCTGTGTAGCACTTTATCATTTACATTTATCAGCATGATTGAAAGGCAGAACATCCAAAAAAATCTTTCAGGGTACAAACCAGAAATTGGGCAACACAGAACAAGGGTGTTTTTATTCCATGTGTCCAACAATGTCAATCTCTCTTCTTTTTCCTCCTCTAACTCCTCAGTCAGTCTTTTAAAAAAGCAATTCCAAGTATAAGCACATTGACTATGTAAGAAAGAGTGGTGCCTATCTGCTGAACACATTCACACAATTCCAGATGATGCCTGAACAGGTCTTACCTGAAACAGAGGGTAGACAAAGAATAAAAAGAATGGGAGAATAAATAATAGGAGAGTAAAATGCAGTTAGATTTATTAAAGGCCTTCAAGGTGCATTTAGGGCACACAAAGCCTACTTGAGAGGCTACACCCGAAATGGATGACGAGTCATGAGTTTTTGATATTTTATAAGTTCTGTCCATTAACATATTGAGCCTTAATTCTCCAATTACACTTTCAGGTGATGATGTCAATTACCCCCCAGCTTGCTCCCCCCAGTTCACTGTTCGTATATTTTGAGGCTCTGAGGCAGTGAAGTGTCCTTGGATTTTCCAGTTGAGAGGAATCGTTTTGTCTAAAATGCTGGGAACAGCAGCTTTAGCACCCTGTATGGAGTCCTGAGTTTTATACACTAAAATTACAGATACATGAAAAATGTAGAAGCTTAAAAATACTAAGGCATCACAGAGTGCAGATCTAGAGCTGCCATTGTCCAGAGAGATCAGATGTTTGTTCATAGTCTGCAAGTGACAGAATAAGGGAATGATCATTAGAATGTGCAAAAATGGAGTAATGACCACAGATACAGAGCATTTTCTCATTATAAAATTTTCCATTGCCATTCCAAATACCCTTTACATAACTGTACTGGTTTTTACTGGGATAAAATTAATTTATTTCATATTAGCTTTTATCATGCTCTGTTTTGTACCTATCTGCATAAACATTTGTGTGCTGTCCTGGGACAGTGTTCACCTTATTGATTTCAGGAAGGAATTCAGACATGAGGGGACTTATCTGCTGAGTGTTTTCAATTTTATTAAATCTTAATGGACTTCACATTGGAAAATATCTATTGAGTGACAGTTTCTCTGCATATCTGACGTGCAGGAATTACCATCTTTTCATAGCTTCTAAAAAGAAAATCTGATGTTTTAAATAGACGGTGTGGAATTTAAAATTCTCTTCAGGATTGCCAGAATTTCCAGAAAGGTAGAGAGGAAGTGAAGAGCTCCTGGAATAGCAAAAGGCTGGAAATATAATAAATGACTGCAGCTGGTTCAATACTTCATATTCTGAATTTTCAGTGTTAAATAAGCTCTAAATAAAACTTTTAAGTCCTCCCCTTTTTAATTTTTTTTCTTTCTCTTTGTCATTTTTATTTAAGCCCCTAAGGCTATCTGGATCTAAGAAAATACGAAAAGATTTTCTCTTGAATCATTAAGATTTGAGTAAACTGTGAGCAGTTCAATAACTGTGAGATTAGAACTAAGCACCTTTTCCTTTTTGTGGAGGATCCATGTATCCATACTGTTGAGAATTTTAGCAAATTAATAAATATAGTTCAAACGATGGGAAAAAAATCTTTTATAGAAGTGTTTAATTTTCTTCCGTTTACAGAACTTTCATAATTATTAGTATAACTAAAGAAAAAATGGAAACAAAACTGTTTTACCTATTCAACCTTTTTCTCCAACTGCAAGAATTTTCTTATGTAATTACTATTTCTAAATGCATTAAAATGGCTAAACTATTAATCTAATATATCTGTTTTGTCTATGTATTAGGTTAACATTTGTTTTATTTAATTTTCCAAAGACTAGCTCCTAACAACCATTTTCTTTTCATTAAAATGAGAAAAACATGACTGCCTATTTCTGCAATTTAATTATCCAGCTCATTTTGTAACCTTTGCCCATAGCTGCTTAGAGACAGGGATACATTTAAAAGCATCATGGTATTATCTTGTCTCTCATCCATCAGAAAACCAGTTTAATGCAAAAGCTAATTGTTTCCAGGACACATTTTGGGGAGGGGATTGATGCCTCTTTGAGCTCAAATGATTGTGAACTTCCACAAGTTGAGCTTCAAACCAGATGCTCCACAGATGAGCTGCAGTTTGAGCATGAGCTTCCTTTGGAAACCAGGCTGTAATTTGGATATTGTGCTATTTTAAACTTTTGGGGGGCATTTTCTGTTTGCCACTCTCCATTGCTGTGTATTTTGGTGATTTCTGTGCACAAGGATGCTCACTGAAAACAGCCCCACATCTCTAGTACTAATAAAGCTTTGTGACAGGTTGATCCTCCATATGCTGTAACCAGATACCAAATAACTGTGGAGGTACAGCCTGTAAAATCCAATATAATTACATTCTTGTTTGTGTATTTACTAGAAAATCAAATGGCTGTGTTTTGATGGAATTGATACTCGCCCTGCTGCATCGCAGTAGCAGGTTTTGCTTTTATGTGGAGCAGGTGGCTAACACTGAAAAAACCTGTTTTCATGGTGTGAAAGATTTATTGCCCTAAAACCTGATCTCAGAATGTTTGCAGTTGGTGAGCAACTGCTGTTTGAGGATCACTGTAGATATAAAATGTAAGTATGAAAGGCAGAATGTAGAGAGGGAAGAATAGCTCCTTTATTTTGTCCTGGGAATTAATTTTTATAAAAACACCTTCTTAGATCCCTACAATACAACTGAATAAACAAAATTAAAGCTTGGAAGTTTCTAGGGATGTCTTAGAATATTGTGAATCCTTACTTGTTTTAAATTAATTATAAAAATGTGGGCTAAAATGGTCTTGGATGGCCTCCAGCAAGTCTTTATTACTTCATCACATAAAATCATGCTGTATTTTAAAATATAAATGTTGTGTTTATCGTTCCTGTTGAAGAACTGGAGTGTCCATCGCTAATTTTGTGTTTAATTATGCTTTTCCTTCTTGATTGAATTGGAAAAAAGAGGAAGACACTGAGACAGGAGACACTGAGGCACCTTTCTATTCTTCTTACCTAAAAAAACTACTTTGAATTTGATGGTGCTTTGATTCAAAATAGCGGGCCTGACATTTATGTAAAATGTGCTGGCAGGATTGGACTGATTTCCTTGAGGCTTCATAGATTCACGTTGGTTTTTTGGTTGATGAGGTATAACATGAAATTATAGAAAGAAAAACAAAGTAGGCTATAATTAATACATCTAAACCAGATTTAACTCTGGTTTCAGCACAACTGATGTGATATATGGTAGACATGTTTGAGTTTTTCCTCCCAAATTTAGCCAAGCTGTGAACTAGATATTTGTTATAAGAAGACTCTCTAAGCTTCATCTGGAATCAATGGAAAAAGGAAACACTTCAGATTCATGTACCAGGTGTGGATAATAAATTCCACCTACTCTATTTTAACCTATTTTCAGCTCAATATGGGCACTTGTTGATAAATAACTTGATTCAAACCTATAGAATTGTATTAGTTTGAAAACAAACCAGTGGGAGATTGCAAGTCAGGATTATAATTTGATAGGAAAATTAAAAATAAATGCAATAATACAAGCAAAAACACTGACAGAGTCAGATACAACCTGACACCCTGTTGGTCAGGGTGTGGTAGCAGTCCAAGTGAAGTAGTTCAGTTGAAGCAGTGATCCTGTGAAGGTCTGCTCTCCTCCTGAAGGTCCAGTGGTAGCTCTTGTCCTCTGGGAACCCAGCAGACAGGGCTGCCTTGGGCAGTTCCAAGCCAGGTTATATCCAGGTGGGAATGCTTGGCTCCTCCCTCCTGGGTGGAGCATCTCCCAATAGGATGAGATAATTCCATGAGTCATGCAGTTGGTTCTTGATGCTCATTGTCTGTTATCAGGGGTGAGTCACAGCAGGAGATAACAGCTAATGCCCCACAGCTGGTGGAAATTGAATACTAAATACATCTGTATTGTAACCTAGGACAAGAATTTAAGAGAAGGGACACATTCCCTATCCTGGGTGAGAAGCTAACCTTGGCCCACAGGAGGAAACTCAAGCAGAGCTCACACCGTGCAGAATTACCTATGCTGAGATGTCCTGCAGCCTTTGTGTTCAACCAGGGGTGCAAAAGGCACCTCAGGGTTCTGCTGGTACAGCATTGGCACTCAGCTGTCTACAACAAAAGACCTAAAGCAGAAAAACACATTTTTTAATTCCAGAGAGAATCCGAGGTTGTTTGTGGGGTGGGACATGAATATAATGCATGACTGAACAAAGTCTAGAGCTTGCAAAAAAGACAATAAACAAAGCTAAGTGTTTCATGGTTTTTTGTTTGGTTTTTTTTTTGCTTCTGGGTTTGTTTTCTTTGGATTTTTTTTTTCATGAAGTGACTTAAGTTTCCATCAGAGGTTCTGCACACTTCCATTTCTTTGTGTGAAAAGGCATATCCTTCCTATCTTCATCCATATTCCAACACTAATAAACAGATGGTCAAATTACGGAGACCCTATCATCCAGAAAATTAAATGAATTAGAAAATCACCAGAGCTTAGTTTTCCAAAACATTCCTTCTTCCATTAAAATAAACACAGCAGCTTACTTTCCCCTCTGCTTTTCTTCCAAACTCTTTCAGAATCATGAGATCAAATAATTAAGCTAGTGGAAAATCCCTTGTTGGTATTAGAAGCAAGCTCTACTGGGAGGAAGACTAAGATAACAGCTGGTTATTACAGAACAAGATATTTCATTACATTGAGCATATCTGCTTAAGAAAAAAGAAAAGTCAGACTTTGAACTTATTGGATCAATGATTACAATGGTATTGGAGCAGACTTGAATAGCTATATCCTGCATTGTGGGGAGAATAAGGAGATATTCTAATAGGATTTACTTGTTATACAAAATTCAGGTTAGAAAACAATTAACAAAGAAGAGAGAATCTTCTCATCCTCACAGCAAAAAGCAGGCAGTGAGGAAATTATATGAGGGCAGCAATTAATTCCATCCCATCTGGGCAGACTGGTGACTGTGCTCGACAACAAGCCAAAATAAAAAATGCAGGATATTTATTTTAGGAGTTCAGAAAAACTTGCTTTTGTCCACAGCTATCTTGCCCCAACTCTTTTGTCATCCAAGGAGCTGTAAACTCTGTGTGGAGGAAGCTGACGCTTCACAGGACATGGGAAGAACTTCTAAGGTGCCTCTGTCACCTAAGTGGCGAGGAAGGGCAAGGGCCAGGAAAGGCACTGTGAGATGATCAAGAGAGACCTGTGGAGGTGCTAATGAAAGAAAAAGATTCCTGCAACACCAGCCCTGCCAGCCCAACCACAGAGGGTGGGAGATCTGGTTAGTGTGACTGTTGCAGAATGAATTTCAGTAATTTTAAGGAGTGAAGCTTAATTGATGGTCAGTACTAAGAGCAGTAGCAACATGTGGATAATTCCTCTGAATCCTCCAAGAACATCTAATTTATCAAACAGGAGCTTTACCAGGTAACATTTATTTAAGCATTTACTACTGCCATCCTCTGTGCACCTACTAGCAGGGCTCCCCTCTTTGTGCATGAGAGACTTAACCATTCCCACACACCCTTTGAATCCCAGTCTCCAGAATTTCAGATATTCTTTTGGGGAAGATAATGTTTTTTCTCCTTTGGTCCAGTATTTTGCATTTCCTGCTTCTGACAGCTGGACTGTGAGACTTCTGACAGAGCCCTGAACATATGGTACACCCTAAATAAAGATAGTGAGTTTATCTATTAACCAGTGTTTGAAAATCAAGGTATTTGCCTCCCTTTTGAAAAACCCTTTGCACCACAGTCCTTTCTTCTTCCTCTCATCTATAACAACCTCTTATATCCAACCCAAACTATTCTGTGATAGTAAATGCAAGGCTGGACTAGTCTGACTATTGGTATTAAAACTACTGATGTTACTCCTTGGACAGCTTTTACACCTTTTCCTGGGACAGATAATTCCACATGAACACTGTCAAACATTTCCCAGAGAAGAGCCAGTGGTCTTTCATGCTGCCCTTGACCTCTTCTAAGAACAGAGAGGATGCTCTTGAGTTCAGCAGCCCAGAGTGTCCCAGAAGAAAGTTGTTCTGGGTCATTTGCTTTGCCCAATCTCCCTTTCTATTGTCCTGTTCAACACGTGAGCTTCTGCTGAGAAAGATGCTCAGCAGCATTTTGCTCTCTGAAAAATATCGGTGCTTATCCATTCATTCTCCTGGGTACTTGAGGAGACATAAATTATCTGTGTCTATGACATTTCCATTCTTCTTGTCAATGTTTAAAAATTCCAGGATACAATGAATCTGGAAACCCCTATTTTTTCAGAAAAAAAAACAACAAACCAAACAACTCTCAGATAAGATTGTTTTTTTATCCCACATAGGATGCAGAGCTTGTTTTATGAGTCTGAGGCTGTAAAATAGCCCTGTGACTGCATTAAACAACTAATGGCTTTCTTCGTCTAAGCTGTTCAACCTGAAATGATCTATGTCTTTTCATGATTTATCCTTCTTTAACCTCTTTCTTGAATTCCTATAACTTAACATAAGTAAATAAAATCGGGCATTAATTTTTAATAAAAATATTCCACTGCAAACTGGAAGCTCAAAAGGCTTGTTCCGGAAATGTCAATGAAAAAACATTGCAGCATTTCTGATGTGAAAGGTTTTCTTTCAGCATTTATAAAACTGAAAGTTTTATTTCAGAAAAAGTTCACACCACTTTCAAAACCTCAATGTTTTCACACTTTTTTCCCCCAGTAAAATCAATTTACCACATCCAATACACATTCATGAGTAATTTTGTTGTTTATAAGACTGAATTTTTTAAAGTGATTTTACTTTTCTCCGAAGAAAAAGCATCGTCTCAGCCATGTTTTCTGAATTACTGCTTCTGCCTTCTTCCTTGCAATTTGCTCATGAAGCCTGAAATCATTAGACACACAACATGTATCTAAAAGCCCCAGGCTGCAGTAAGGCCTGTGAGTTAAAGGTACCTCAATTGATGGGCAGATGAAGGGATTTATTTATTTATTGAAATAAATCCAGCACCAAAACAAGTATCTGTGTGGCATGAGGCTTTCCAGGGAGTGATATTGTGGTTTGTCCATTACTGGTAAGGAAAGGTAATGAGAACATTCAGCCCTTTATGTGGAGCACATGGCAACCTGGGAGCCTTAGCAGGTTGTAAAGAGCAAAAAAAAAAAACCAACACGTTTTTATCCTTTTTACATGTAAATCCTTGATGTTTATGCTAAATCAAGACATCTATTAGCTAGTCTGACTCTTCAGCAGTCAGGTGTGGCTTGCCAGATCAGCAGCAGAATTCCTCAGCAGAACAGAGATATGGATCCTGTGAAATTTCCCAATTAACACTGTGAAAGCCACGTGTTGCTGTCCTTCTAATGAAGGAAAATTTGTGCTAAACCTGCACATCTTTGCAGACTGCAGAACTCTCTCTTGCACCACCACACAGCAAGGGAAATATGTTTTTCCCTCTGATGCACTTCGCTTTCTGAACACTCAAGAGGTTTCCTGCACTTCATTTTCTGTGAGGATGCAGTGCAAGTGAGGATGTCAAAACCCTTGAAGCCTTTTCCTCGTGAAATATAGACCCTCAGGAAAGTAAGAAATTGCTTTTGCTAACTACTTGCTTTTTCACAAGCAGATCCCTGGCCAAACCTCAAGGTGATCAATGTGGTCTCTCAAAATCATTCTTCAGTGGCAGACAGGTTGAATAAATGAAAGTTAAGGACTCAAGAACCCAAAGCAATTTAATTTTTTATGTGCCAAATGAAACATAATTGCTTTTCTATATCTACTGTACTAGCTTATGCTAGGCCCTTAAAAAAAGAAAACTCATGGAAATTAATGTCTTGAAAGCACTTATTTACCTTCATAATAATTTTTATAGGATTTTTTAAATAATAGCTACATTAATTATTTTAAATTAGCCACCACAATGTAGCCTATTGATGTCTCAAACAACTGACTTTGCATTTTCAAATAATTTCAATATTTTCATAAATCTAACTCAATATTTCTCATTAACAAATTCTTGAAGTGGAGAAATTAATTTCTTATAAAATCAGACTGAGAAAATACAGGTTTTTTTTAAAGATGATTGTACCTTACTAACTCTGAAGCCCTGTGAAAAACAGAGTATTTGGGGACTTTTTCCAGAACTTTGAGGCCTGGTAACATTCCCCAGAAAAAGGCACCAAGGAAAAGGTCTGCAGCTGAAGTACAATGACCTTTTTTTGCTTCTTGTTTATGGAATAAGGAGGAAAGGGAAAAAAGAATGAGGAAAATGACTCTGCAGGTGTTTTTCAAAGTAGAAATTTAAGAAATAGAAATAATTGTTGGCTCAGACCAATACTTGGTGCATTACTTGGAAGAAAACTTTAAATGTTTCTGAGTTTTTGTCCAGTTACATGAGGAGATGCAATTATTAGAGAGGGGAAATGATCCCTGGTGATGTTTTTAAATTAAATTTCTCCTACATATTTGTAGGAGAAGCCTTTTCTGCAGTCAGAGAGAGGAATGTCTTGAATTTGTTTCACTGCATGGAGCCAAGGAAAGTTCTTGGGCTTTAAAAGAAGAGGGAGATGGATGAGTTTGGTCTTCAAGGATCTGGTGGATGGGAAGGAGCTGGCTGTCCTCAAAACCTTTTAATCTGAACATACAGATCACAATTTTATGGGAGTGAGGTGCTTTTCTATTAGGTTTTGAGATGGGAAAAAATTTAATGACTTGGAAAAAAAAGGTGAAAAATATCCTCCTCAAGGCCTTGGCCAGCTTAATTTGATTCACATCAATTTCATTAATTTCATCATACAAAGCTTAAGAAAATTCTGCCTTTGTTAATGATGTATTAACCTTATAGATAGAGTTCACCTTGAAATGTAACTTAAACCACTGGAACTGCTCCAGTCCAGAGCAACTGAGGATCCAGGATAAGTATAATGGATTTTAAAAAACATGCTTGGCAAACCTGATCTTTGTTGCACAATACCAAACTGCAAATCAAAAAGCACACAGACAGATAACTTTGGAAATTGCAAAAGAACACTATTTTCCTGTGGTGGAAGCTTTGTTAGGTGATGTCAGGGCATGGCAAGAGTGCAGAGAGGATCATTCCTAAATAAGTGTAAGTATGACTGATATTTCTCTGAATCATACAGTTTGTAATTAAAAGAAAAATTATTTTGGGATTTGACGCCTTTTATATTTACTTCTTATTTTTAATTATGATTATTTTTTGGTTTTTCTTTCTCCCAGTATGCTGAAAAACAGAATTAATGGAATGATTTATATTCTGCTCCCAGTTTTATTCTGTTACCTCAGTTTGCACATGTTGCCATTTTATTTTTTTAATGAAGGACCTCTATAAGTGGGGTAAACTAAGACCAAGCTCTCTTATAAAGGGCCAGAAGGTGCCACTGAAAAAACGACATGAATTTTGCAAGGAGAGATAATATATCTTATTAGGTCAAGTCCCACAGCAGAAAAAACCCCAGAACCATGAGCAAACTGAACCAGAAAAGCCTTCTGACACACAAGCTCTTTCTCATAAATCTGATGTTAAAGAGTGGTTGGTGGGCTGCATATTTAAATTTCACTATAATGCCTTTGTATCCTGATAATGTGAGACAACATGATAGTTAGTGTAGGTAAATAGTCACCTTTTATTTGATTGTGATTTCTTGTAATGATTTCCTCCTCCACAAACTCTTTTTTTTTATTATTTCCTTAAGTAATGAGTAAAACAAATATTCACCTGCCTAACAGTGATTTTATGATGATAGCAGGTTTATTACCTAAAGTTGGTAAAGTGCTTTGAGGCTCAAAACTGAAATGTATTATCATTATTGACAGTACAAACAACTCTAGTGATGAATACTCATTTTTCTCACTGAAAATGGGCTTTAATTTAGATTAATTGAAGCATCTTTTTCATGTTAACTTGATTTCATGTATCTATTGAGGATTTAAAATAAGTGTTTTAATATTTTGCCATATTCATTAATAAACTCCTTAGGACTGAGTCTGCATTATACACTTTCATCTAGGACCCAGCATTGTGAGTCATGTCAGTCCCTTGCTGCTCAAATTGTAAATAATATTTTCTGGTAATTATATAGAATATAAAAGTTTGCAGTAATTTTTTTATAGTGATTTGACCCCCATAACTTCTCTACTTTAAATTAAAAATGTATTTATGAATAGTCACCATGGAGTGTCACCACCAGCTTTTTATACGCTATAAATATACCATGATTAATTTTCTCTGTGTATTTGATACACTGTAATTTATTTCGGATTAATGGACTCAGCTCATCAGTAAATGCTGAGCTCCTCCATATTTCAGGAATGTCTAATCCATTAGCTGCACTGAAGTTTATCTGTGAGAATAAATCAATGGGCTGATGTTTATCAAACATTGTGCTATTCAAATAGTTTACACTCAATAATATCTGTAGAAAAACCCTCTTGTGTACTTTGCCACAGCTTAAAGGAGACTTGAATTGCATGGAGTAATGTACTGGGGGGACTATTTTCTTTGGTATACTGTCCCCAAAATTATAAAATATGTGTAGTAGCTGCATTCTTCATTGATCATTTGTAATATCATATTTTTGTTTGCAGATATTCATGATTCTGGAAAAAAACCAAAACAACAGCAACAAAAAACCCCCAGTGAAGTCCATATTTATTTATTTTTAAGTATATTTTAGAAGAACAGCATCTTTCTGGTTTAACTAAGTCTAGAGTTTGCATATCACATGGGAAAAAAATCACACAAAACTTACACGCATGGTTAATGTATAAAAATATAGAGAAGAGATGAAAGTTGGATAATTTTCAGTGCACCAGGAAAAGTTTCCATATTTTACATCAAGTAATATAACAGAAGCTGTCATTGAATGATAGCTACTCAATATATTATGTGCTCATTAGGTTTATTTGCTCTGTATCACACACATGAATATGTTAAATACCAAAAACTTGTCCCAAAGCACAGGGGAACTAAAGAGAAGAAACAAGGAAGGGAAAGGGAGATGAGATACTCTACATTTATTTAAATAGTATTTTGGCATAAGCATGAGCTTAGGCTTGCCAATTTTTGGTGGCAGCATCTGAATATTTTGTTTTGAATTAAAGATTATCTTAGCTTGGAAAGCTATGGTTCCTATGAAACCTTGCTTTTAAAATAGGGACAGGTGTGTGAGAAATGGGGAGGTTTGTGGGGACAAGTAAGGTATCATGAGTTTTAGGGTTTTTTCTTATTTGTGCAGCTCTTATTCTGTAGCTGGCAGACACAAACTTTTCAGGACAGGTTTCTGCTTGCATCGCTCTTCCCCACAATTCTTTGCTGAGCTTTCCCAGACTCTCATTCTGCAAATGGATCCGGCAAAAATGAATTCTGATGATCTCCTGGGTGTATCAGGAGGAGTTTTTTTAGTCCAGCATGACAAAATCATGTCTGGAAAAGGGAAACATTGTACAGTGACAGCTGCTACTCAGCTTGTGTTCACTGACTGCTTCCACAGCATCTGCAGAGCAGCATTAGAGGGCCTTGGGTGGAAATTGAAAGTAGACACTGATGTCTGTCCAATGCTGGCTGTAACTTTACAGACAGCAATAATGACCCTGAAGCACAAAATTTATTTTATCACCTGTCTTTTATAGAATTTGGCCCAACCGCTTTGTAATTTAAATGCATAGACTTATGAACAGAATAGCTCCTAAACCGTTGAAATGTGGGCAAAGACATAAATCCAGTAAATACCCACTGGTTCACAGCTTTACAGAGGTATAAAAAGAGCCTCAGAAAGACTAAGATAATGTGAAAAATATGTAGAGTCACCGCTCATGCCCAGATATTCCTAGCAGAGCCTTTCTCACAAAGATAAGAGAAAACAGAACCACTCAGAGAATTTTTCTTTCAGCTAAAAAATAATTAATTGAGAATAAGAAGAGGAATGAAAAGTTTTGTTTTGTGTATAGAAGATATTCTTTATGCTCCCTTGAAATCTGGAGGAACAAAGATAACTTCTCACTCTTCACGGACTGCTCTCTCTGCTCAGGACTCTTGGTTGCACAGGCAGGTGAAAGAAGAAAAGGATAAAGTGAATAAATCATTGGCTCTCCCAGGTCCTTGGCTCTTCCATCACTCCATAGCAGACTCAGCACAGCTGAACCAGCAGTGTGGAGTTTGGGTGAGATTCATCTGCAGCAATAAAAGTAGGTTTCTGACTGAGGAGGATGTGGATTTCTTGCTCAGTTCTATGTGTGTTAATAAAACCTTCATGGAGTCCAAAGGCAGCTTGCTCAGGTGTTGATCTTAGCTTTATGAGGATGAAGCTAAGCCTTGGTGTGAACTTTAAGTTGCCATTTGTGCTCTCTATAGTCTTAGCCAAACGTTAAGATGTACCTTGCTTTGAAGGGACTGAATGTCAAGCAATTGGGCAGCTAAATTTAGAATCAATTTATCCTGCCACAGACTGAGGGGTTGCTCCAAACCCCTCAGGTTTAGATCTTTGTTCAGTAGCTCATGCTTCAGTTCTTGGTGCCTTTCCTTGATGCCAACGAAGTCACTGTTTCTTACAATGCACTCAGGCTTGGCCTTTGTTTTACATATCAAGGAAGGACTGTGAGTGTCAAAAACACTAGGCTGTGTCTTCCAGAAGAGTATAAAAATAGCCAGCCCATCCATCAAGCTGGGCACAGCACAACTCAGTTTGTCATGACAACAAAGTAATCTGAGAGCTCTCTGATAATGATTCTAATAAATGCCTTGGTGCATGAGAGGCATATCAGCAAAATGACAAATTGATAAAAGAGAAGGTTACACAAGAATTCGAATAAAAAGCTTTCAGTCTGTGTCAAGTATTTCTTCTTGCCTGGTAACAGCTGAATAGAGAGAAAATGAAAGACATTCTCTTGACTGCAGGATCAAAACCACACACACAGAAAGGAAGCTCTTGCACCATGCGCAAGGAGTGCTTGACATGGGAGCAGCTGAGGCACTCTGAGGAAAAAAGGAGAGTTTGCTTTCACTGACTCGAGGTACATAACCTTGGCTACAGAGTCAGGAGCCATGGATACACCGAGTATGATCCTTTCAGGATCCAATTCAGGCATCAAGATGAGGTGCTGGAAGCAGTGTGACTTTCCCATTCCCGCCCCAGCTGAGGATATGAATCAGGTTAAACTGGCATAAATTGCATATTTCACCTAGGCTTGAGAATCCTGAATTAACTCTTTTGATATTTTCATATTTTTCTGCTGCTTCAGAGTTAAAATCATGGTGTTACTTTAACCCCTGGCTTGGGGTTGTTTAGACAAAGCTTTGGCGGCACCTGAAGCATCAGGGCAGAGCAGGGCTTGCTGCTCATAAGGCTATCAGGAATTTGAGCTCATCAATGCACCATGTTATGAGAAATGAAAATAGTTAACACCCAGAAGATAAATGCCAAGAGGGTCTTGGGTGTGAAGAAAAATACTGTGTTAGACTGTTTCAAAGTCTTTGGGAAGATTTGAAGTTTGAATACAGAGTGAAGCTTTTCTTGCACTCTTACAGTGTTATTTTTTCAAATGTGTTTTTAGCCCCAGAAAATGTGTATTTTGTGTATTTTCTTTCATTCAGTAGACCTGTGACATTCCTGTAAACATTTCAGTGTGACACAGGCTTTTTGATTAAAGTGCTTGCCAAATAGCACTTCCTCTCCTAAAACCTCCATATATAATCTGCTTCTGCTTTTTATACTGCTTCTTTAGAGGCCTTTTGTAATTTTCCCTTTAGCTTCTAAGTCTCCTGAAAACAGGGGCTAGGCTGTTATCCACCTCTTTTTCACCTTAACCCTGCTTCCCAAAGGAAATTATTCTCCTGAGATGTTGCCCTAACTATGAATGTACAGTGTGTAATCCCCTAAGTGTCCTTAATGTGCATTCAGCTTCAGGGGAACTGAGACTTCAATGTCTTGAAAGATTCTGCAACTTTTGTTTTGGTAAAAGTTGTTTGATTCTCCCCTCCCCTGTATTTATTTTCCATGTTTTGTTGTGGAAAGGTAAGAATTAATTTCAAGTTTTTGAAATATTGTCTCTGATGTTTTAGTTGATTCTGTATGGGAAAAACTTCTTGGTTTTAGTACAGATGGCATTGATTTAATCAAATACACCACAGAGTCCATAAAACCCTTTAAAGCCTCACCAGGTGTTTCTTATTCCAGATTTCATATGGGTTCAGTTTTTTTAGCAGAAACACCATTGCATTGCCCAATCTTCCTGGGACAAGGAGAAAAGAAAGAACCTTCTAGCAATTATTATGTGGAATGTTCAGCCTTTTTATGAATTACTCCATTTTCAAATATAATTAAAAGTAACTGAATATTTGGTTAGTTTTAATGAACATCAGGATGGTGGGTCCTTCTGAGATTCCAGAAATGGTGACTTCTCGTTATCTAACACCTGGGAGACAAGGTGTATGGTGGCAATTTAATTGGGTGGGTAGGATCAACAGATGGTGCTCCAGGAGTCTGAATGATCCTGTAGTCTCCTCATGCACAGCTTTATTCACCCCCTGCCCCTTTTTTGCAGCTGTATCTGCTCTGTCTGCATCTAGCTGTCAAACTTTCATCTACTCAGCTCAGCCCTGTCTTCACTAGGAATTTCCTATATGCTATTAAATGGAAGGAAATGTGCAATGGACAAATGTGATACATGATTATGACAAGGAGAGCACATCTTTCATCCTAGCAGTGTTATATTGACCAGAATTTTCTTCCAAGTGTTTCCCACAAATCCCCAATTTCTGAGAAGGAGAGTAAGGACATGCGTAGTCCTTCAAGCTTAGTCTTTGTTATCACCTCTGCAGATTGGCAAAAGCACCTGATGTGTGAAGCTATGAGATCTTCCATAACCAAAGATATTAACAGAGGTATTGATTTGTGCTCTGGAACTCTGTGGACTGCTCCACAGTCCTTTCTTACCCCAAATTCTTCTGAATGGTTGGGTGGTCTCAGCTTTTGGCCAGCTGTGGCCAAAGAAGGTATTAAAGGTCTCATCCAATTCAAACCATTCTGCCGTTCTCTACATTTAGCAGAGACTGCAAATAGCATCTTATTGCTGAGCAAGGAAGTGGAAAATTACAGGGAGTGTTTCCAGGAGGATGTCTAACTAACAGTTACTGTTTGTACCAGCAATAAAGTCCGTAAATAAAGTAGCAGCTTTACGTTTGCTGAAGTCCTGAAACCCAAGGAGAGACCAGCTCTGTGTCTGAGGAGACTTTCAATCAACTAGGATAATCCTTCAGATGCCTGTGATTGATTTTCGTTGCCCAAAGCCTGTTCTTGTTGTGTTAAATAATGTATCTGCCCTGCGAGACAGGCTGTAATTCTCTCTCTGCTGGAGCTGAGTGGTGTATCCATCTCCCAACTGGGAGCAACGCCCTCTCTGACAGCGTTAGACACAGAAATCTGGGGCAGATTCTAGGAGGAAAGTGAGCAAACAACAGCATTTCCTTAGTGCACCCTCTCAGCTTTCAGCAATCTGCAGCTTGGTTCTTAATGAAGCTTTCTTGCATGAATCTGTCTGACTCTCTTAATTAGGTTCTCCATAGCCTCCTGAAGCAGGCAGTTGAGCAGTTTAAGTGAATGACATGGAAATAAGCATGAAAAAATCCCAGAGCACACTGCGTGCTGATGTATAGAGGAAAGAATCCTGCAGGCAACCCATTTTGGTGCCCTTGTCGAAGGATACTTCATTCACTGGTGCTAAATGGAGCCATGGATGGAAAAGGATGTGTTTAGCACTGTTAGGACATCTTATTTTGATCTCCTTTAGCCCAAAATTCATGGGGAAAATACATTGGCCATGTATGATAAAAATATCTCGACCCTCCTGCATGTTCCACTGCTGCAAAGTACAGCAATGTGAAACCTAGGGTTTTGTGTCTATTATATATTTTTTTCTTTAAAATGGAAATGAAAAACAGGGAAGCAATTCAGAGATAATTTCATGAACCAAATTACTTTTTGTGCCCATATAGCAAAGTACACTAATATAAATTCTAAGCTTAGACTGAATGGTTCACTGAGAAACAGTTTAATTTATCACATTAATTATGTAATTAAAGCATGAAGGAAGCCATGGTTTAATTGAATACAGGCAATGTTTATTTGTTCACACAGGTATTTTGCATCCTTGTAAATTCATCAAATGAAGAAAATGTTTGCAACACTATAATTGGAGGGCCTAATTTATCCTTTTTTTAACTACCTCCAAATATATAAAAGTTGTTTGTTTATTCATGCCTGGAAATTGAGCAATTTCTTTTTTTAGAAAAAGGTAAAGAGTGCAGCAAAGTTAATTCTCATTGTGGAAATCTGTACAGAAATGCAGAACATACATTCATTTATCTCCCTCTGTAATTGTGCCATAAAGTAACACATGCTTGATTATAATTCCAAAAGAAAATCTTATCTGCAAACCATATGCTCTCTGTGATGCCCTTATGCAGATTGTAATTTTTTCTGACAATATTCCAGTCAACTATTTCCTAAAAAAAGTGACAAAGCAGTACAACATTTTACTTTTTGCTTTCATCTCTCACACATCCCTACACAGAAATTTAGCACTGCTGGCTGCTAATGGAAGGTACAAACTTCTGTGGGATATGGAGTATGGATGACCTTTCAGCTTCATTATTGTACAGTTTATTTTACTTCATTTATGCTATTATTATTTTCATAATAATAACCAGGCTGACATTACCTCGCAGTTCTGTTCTTTCATTCTTTCTTGAGATATATTACAAAAAATAAGATAAATTGTTGGTGTAAAAGACTTTGCAGCAGAAGGGGTTTGGCTTATTGTTTTTTCCTGTTTTCCATTTTTATGTTCATTATTGATTCAATTTAAATTCTCCTGTGGAGATAATAATAAAATATTTGAAAGGGCAGGCTAGGGAACTGACAGGTGGTCTGTGCATCAGACCCACTTCAAAGCCCAACCTTCAAAACATGGTGTGAACAAATAACTTGAGGCTCCTGAGTTGCTTCCAGAGGGGTTAATGATCTCAATCAAGTGAGTGGCACAAACCAGAGCTGTCAGGGGGCAGGAAATACCTGTAGGCAGGTGAGAGGAGCACCTGGGCTGCAGGAGGTAACACAGATAAATGAGCTCTGAACCAGCAGCTGATTGTCCCATTCTTGTGTGAGCTTTTCCTGGAGAGTGCAGGCATGGGAGAGACTCAGTGCAAGATGAAGAAGATCAGCCTCAGGAAGAACTGCTATTTGCCAGGTCTGATTATGACAGATTATCTTTTACTTTTCCTGTTCCTGTTTTTTAACCCTGGTGTTCTCCTTCACAGCACATCCTACTCTTTCTTCCTTTCTCTGTCTCATTCCCTCCCTATTCTCTGCTAGTCACATCTCTGTTATCTCTGGGGTTGTTTGGTAGGAGCAGCTTTTCAGCTTCCAGACTTACCAAGTCTCTAAAGTGTTGTTCAGAAAGAATGCAGCAAAGTGAAGAGTTGAAACACTGCAGAGCCTGAAGGCATCAGGACAAGTGTTTGAGAAAATGGCCTAACGTTACACCAGAGAGGGTTTAGATTGGATATAAGAAAAAAATTCTTCACTGAAAATGTTGTCAAGCATGGGAACAGGTTGCCTTAGGATGTGGTGGAGTCACCATCCCAGGAAGTGTTCAAAAACCATGTGGATGTGGCACTTGGGGGACAGGAAAACACAGCAGTGCTGGGTTAAAGGTTGGAGCTGATGATCTTAGAGGTTTTTTTCCGACCACAACAATTCTGTGATTCAGACTCAGCACTGCCATATCCTCCTTAGCGTTTGAAAGTCTTGATAGAGCTCAGGTTTTCCAACTGATTAAGTAAAGTGGCATTTTTTTGAGTGTTCATCTGGTATTTTTATGAAGAATGGTTATTAGTTTGACAGAATTCAAGTTTTTTCATCAGTCATTTGATAATAAATATGAATTTTGTGGATGACAAAGTGACTTAGCCTGCAGTAACCTCATAAGAGGTACCTGATCAAGGAAAATTAGTTTTAATATCAGTGCAAAGTGATGCCTTACAGAAGGAATGAAAAGCATTCTGCCCATGTCGGGGATGATTTTTGGAAATCAGACAGACTGAAAAGTCACTTTGGAATTAATGTGGTCAAGAAGCTCTGCCCCAGCTGTCCAGAAAAACAACCATGAAAAATCCTTGGTTCTATAAAGAGATAATTATACAATAAACAAATTTGCCTTTAAAAATATCCCTGTTGAGGATGAAAATGGAATATTTCCTCCAGTTCTAATACCTTTGTATTGTGTGTGCAGTCTTATCTCATTTTCTGTTCCAGTCCCACCTATGAAATGAGCATCTTAAGATTGTCTGTCTTCTCAAACTGCACAATTTTATTTTATTAAGAGTCCATTTCAACCCAGACCTAAAATCAGGGGCATAGTCAGAGATGTCCTTACTTTCTCTAAAGAGTTTCACTAATCGCTCCCAGATGGCAATAAAACAATTGCCAGGGAAAACACAAATGTAATAATATTGTCACATAAATGAAAAGATGCCACAAATGAATGCATTTACAGAAAATACTTGAGAGCAGACAAGTGGCAATTGGTTTGCAATGTCTCTGCTGGGAAACTCCATACAATTATAATTAGTGCTCTGCCTCTTATTATTCAAACTTGGTTGGGAGATTGACTGCAAATGATTTTTTAATGGCTTTGGTTGCGTATTTTTCCTTTGTTATCAGACCATAACAGCAAGAAGAACAGTATTCTCACTGTACTCAATCTGCCAAAGTGTCCTTTGTACCAGATGGTTTTGGCTTCAGTAAGCTAAATTTAAATCATTAAATTATTGCACTGCATCCCACGTTAGCATCCTGACAGACCTGGCAGCTGGGAGTTGGTTTCTATCAGTAGGTTTTTATCCAAGATAAAAACTTATTCAATAGGGAATGATTTAAGTTTATCCAGTTATTTACTTTATTGGTGCTTTCTTCCACCACTCATTCATATTTCCAGCATCATCCAGGCCTCCTACAACACAATGCTGATGGTTATTGCTCTCATTGGGAGGAGATGGTGTTGACAAAACAGAGGATCAACAAAAAGTTGTAGGGGATCAATTCTCTATTGTTCTCGTGTTCCTTGATGTTTCCCAGAGTGAGGCCACCTGGGGAAATAATGGAGCTAAACAAAACATTAGGGTAGTTAGGAAAAACGAGGAGAGTGATGAAAATCTACTCCTTTGACAGGTGTGAGTGGAACATCAATAATGACTAAATGCATTTGCAGTGTTTGCTGTAATAATCTAAATAACATAATAAGGCCTCCTGTTACTAAAAAAGATTGAAAAATATTATAGATACCTTATTGTCTTAAAAATTTACAATATCAATTCATTTTCGTATATTTATAGTGCTATATTAATCACTACCAAAACATGAAAGGCTTTAAAAAGTGTTTTTGCTGTTTTTTTCCTCTTCTGCTATATAAGGATATCATTGTATGTATTTGTTAATTGTTGTTAAATGTTTGTGGTTTTTTTTTTTTTTAAGAAAATGGAAGAAAACAAAGAATGAAAAATCCTAGCTATGTTTTCAGTGAAGAGTATTTCAAATATACTTTTATACACAATATGGAAAAAAGCAAATAATGCAGACTGAAATCAGTTATTAAAGAGACAAAATAATGGGACAGAGATAAGCAGATGTGAGGGGAACCAAATACTGGTGTGGCAAATCAGTGCAGTAAATGAACAAGATTTGGTTAATGATGAAATAAAGAAACTGAGGAGTGCAATGGGGGAGGCAACCTGAGAAAAACTCATTTTATGAAGAATGATGAAAAAGTTCTATGAGAGTGACCTATAGCTCAGATATTGACTGGAGAAGACTGGAGCACATCGATCACCAGTGCACTTCATCTCTGAAAAAGTGCTAAAATCAGAAAGTGGTGCTTTTTTACATTTGGGTAAGCAAGGACTAAGAACATTCTGGAAAAGATGAAGTAAAGAATAAGCTGCACTGAGTGTGAGTTTGATTTATGCTATGTAGAAATAGGTGAGTTGTTGATGTGCATCCAAGATCACAGAATCAGAGAAATCATGGAACAGTTTGGGTTAGAAGAGACCTGAATGAACATCTTTTTCCAACCTCTCCCCATGGCAAGGGCACCTTCCACTATCCCAGGTTGCTCCAAACCCCATCCACCCTGTTCTTGAACACTTCCAGGGATGGGGCAGCCACAGCTTCTCTGGATGAGGTATTTTACTGCAAATGATTAATTTGTAGAGAGAGAAAATTAAGGAAGAAGAAATTAACTGGATGGTTTTCTTAAACTTCATTGATGGAAGAAACCATGTATAAATCCAATGTTTAACCAGTTTGCTGTTATTGCATGTGATCTCCTTGAATTTAGCATCCTCACTTTTGTTGGTGTACCATAAAAATTATATTCCCTAATCTCAAGGGTCACACTTGTAACTCCTTTCACCTTAGTTTTCTCTACCTTGGAATCAGCAGCTTTTTGCACCACTGTGGGAGAATGTGAATGCCTTCCTAACTTGGGAAAAGCAAAAAATGTTTCTGTGGAAAATTAAGGGGAGAAAATGAAAATGCAAGTAGCAGCAGTGATGAAAACTCTTTATTAAGATACTCAATGTCCCCATTCACTCCTTGTTCATATTCCCTGCCCCCTTCCATGGCATGTGACCATATGTTTGACAATTAGCTCGGTACAGATTTTTCTGTGCAGTTTTTATTGCCCTTATGTCAATCCTAGGCTGTATTTTGCATAGCATTAGTCAAAAAATCAGTGGGAAAAAGAAATTATCATTTTAATTGCAAATTTAAGTGCTGTGATCAATATTCCAAACATGCTGAGCTATAGTATCAGAAGCCATACTTAGAATAACATTTATATGCAGCTATTCCTTTCTGACAGATTTTCTGCCTAAGTGCCATGCCCAGTAAGAAAAAGAAGACAAACAGTGAAAGTTCTCATTCTTGGAACACACTGTGTGATCAGGAGAACAATGTAGAAATCAAAGATGTCCCTGAGGGATGTGTTTGTCTGAGTCAGTTCAAAACCCTTTAAACTGGTCTTTCAAAAGAACATGATGCTCTTATTTGTTCTGTTTTGCAGCAATGTGCTGATTAATGCTTGTGCAAATTTTGAGAAGACTAGTTTGGCATAAGGATTTACTTTCCTTCACCTCTTCTGCTCCCTCGTTTTTCTGTTTTGTTTTTCTCTTGTGGGCTTACAGCTGACTAAGCCAAGATCAAACTTAAAGAGGACACTTGAAGAAACTTTGGTGCGAAAGGAGACAGAAACTATTCAGGCTCCTGTTATTCCTTGTTATGTGAAGGCAGAAGTGCACAGCAGTGTCACAGCTCCAATTTTTTACAATATAACCAATCTTTCATTGAGGCAAGAGGTTTGCAGATTTGGAAGAGATTTCTGGGAAGGTCAAACTTACCCTAGCAATGTAGGCAGTAATATCACAGAATCATAAATTCATTAACTAATGGAATCCTAAACACATAGAATCCTAAACACATAGCATTCATAGAACTCAAAAATTCACAGAACAACAGAATGGTTTGTTCTGAAGGGACTTTTAAGATCATCTTATTCTACCCCTGTGCCATGGGCAGGGACACCCACTATCCCAGGTGGCTCAGAGCCCCATCCAACCTGGCCTGGAACATTTCCAGGGATGAGGCAACCACAACTTCTTTGAACAATTTGTCCCAGAGCCTCACCATTCTCACAGTGAAAAATTTCTTCTTAATCTCTAATCTAACCCTTCCCTCTGTCAGTTTAAAGCCATTTTCCCTTGTTCTGTCACTCCAGGGCCTAGTCCAAAGTCCTCTCCAGCTATCTCGGAGTCCCTGTAGGCACTGGAAGGTGCTGGAAAGTCTCCTGAGACCTTCTCCTCTCCAGGCTGAGCACGCCAAGCTCTCCCAGTCTGACTCCATAGCAGAGGTGCTTCAGCCCTCTGAGCATCTCTGTGGCCTCCTCTGGACTCGCTCCAACAGCTCCATGTCCTTCTTATTTTGGAGGCCCCAGATGTGGACACAGCTCTGCAGGTGGTGTCTCAGCAGAGTGGGGCAGAGGGGCAGAATCACCACCCTCACCCTGCTTTGGATGCAGCCCAGGACACACCACAGGCTTTCTGGGCTGCCAGTGCACATTCTTCGAGGAACAAACTTAAAAACAGTTGCATAGCTGATACTACAGAAAAAGAATGTGCTCTTTTAAAGTATTAACCTCACAGTCTCTGCTGACCAGGGTGTTATAACTACCATGGTGATGATCTCATATGAAAAAATCTCCACTGAGCAGCAAACACCTAGCAGAAGAGGTGAGAATAGTAATTTCAAGCTTTCTTCACGGAGAGTCCTTCTAGTTCAAAATATCACAGATATTTTTAGTTGAAAATTCACTTCACCAGAGGACTGATGCTGCAGCCAGGAAACTTGCTGCTTCACTTTTTTTCTCTGCCCTGATCTTTCCAGTGTAAGCAACGAGATTCACAAAACAACTTCTTATATCACAGCAGGAGGTGGAAAAAAGCTTGCTTCAAAATACAGCATGTCATATCATCTCTGTGTGAGTCAAAATGCTAGGAACTTACTCTCCTGTAGAATATTTACCTTCCTTGGACTGAGTTGCAGCTTTTTAGTCAGCTTTAAAGAAAAAAAAAGCTGCAGTCTGGTGTCTCTTACAGTGAAGTGCTTTAAGACCCTATTGTGAAGCACTTCACAGGGGAGCAGATTCAGAGTAGAGTGTCATTAAAAAAATAACAATAAAGGGTGCCAGGAAAAGTCAGCAGGAAAAGGCAGATAATATTTTGGGTGGAATGGAAAAAAATACAAGAAATATGAGCCACCTGGTCTAGTGGAAAGTGTTGGGATTGGAACTAGATGGTCTTTGAGGTCCCTTCCAGCCCCAAGTATTCTATGATTCTAAAATTTCATGACTCTGATTCTATGACTCTCTTAAACAATTGCCTATGTTGTTAGGGGAGGTTTGGTGTCCCCAGGATTCGATGATTCTGTGACACATAGAATTTACACCTAGGGCACAGAAGGATTAACTCTGCTCACTGATTATGTGTCTCTGTTCCTCTGGTGGTTGGATCCCAGAGAAATTTGAGTCTAAAATACAGCTGGGGTGTCTAAATTGAGGCAATATGCCAGCTGCCACATTAAAACCCAATGGGGACCCATACAGAGGTGCTGAACATCTAATTACTGGGGAGATTTAAAACTGAGGGGTGTAAAGGGACTCACTGTCTAGGAGAGGGCTAAAATCAAGTATATAGACTACAGCCTGCATCTGTGGATGGAACTGAGAATGAAAATGTTGTCATTAGTCTTGTTGGGTTGTAAGCAAGATGTTTCTTTGGTATCTGGGCCAAAGAGAACAAGTGGAGTCAAGATGCCAACCAAAAAAAGAGTGACAGTGTGTTCAGAGACTGTTGTGAAATTTGGGCAACAAGAAAGACTGTACAGCAAACTTTGATATGAAAAATCAGAGATGTTTCACTTTGCCCATCCCTTTTTCCACCTCTGACAGTGGTGTTTTGCAAAACATCTGCCAGCCTGAAGGTTGGGTCTGTTCTCCCCTTTCTTGTTCCTAGCTCTGCACTTTTTTGCTGCTTCCCTTGTCCTGTCAAGAACAAATTGAGTCTAAGGACATGATTTCTCAAGACATGGTGAGACAAATTAATAAGCTGTCCTTTCTTTTCCAGAAGGCAATATCTCCCTGCATGCTCCCAGCTTTGCTGTCTCCCCTGATCTGCTCTCCCACTGCTCACCCTGTACCTGCTGAAGAGACTTTTCTGAGGTAATAAACCTCAGTGAAAGGAAGGAATACAAGCCCAGTGAAATACTGGATATTTTCCTACCTTTTCAGTGAGTTACATTAATTCAGTAAAAGGTCTGACAGGTGCTAGAGGCAGCACAAATGGTTGAGAGATAAAATTATGTTGCTAGGAGTAGAAGAGGGCTGAGGTTTGTTAGGGCAGAGGAAGAGATGAACAGGGCAAGAGGAGTCATGCCAGGTAGAAGGTGTTTGGTTGATTCAGGTGTCCTGAAGGGAACTTACAGGAAAGATGGAGAAAGAATATTTACAAGAGCAACTAGTGACAGGAAAAAGGGGAATGCTTTCAAATTGAAAAAGAGTTGGTTTAGATTGGATATTAGGAAAAAAATTCTTTACTGTTAGGGTGGTGAGGCCATGGCACAGGTTGCCCAGAGGAGCTGTGGATTCCCCATTTGTGGTTTTGGTACACTCGTTCAAGGCCAGGTTGGATGGGACTCTGAGTAATCTGATCTAGTGGAAATGTCCCTGCCCATGATCTCCGAGGTCTTTCCAACCCAAACCATTATCATCTGATAAGGAAACCTGGTCTGACCATGAGTGTGGGGTGTGTGCAGGGAGCCAAGCCAGGCACTGGAGGTGCTACTGCTAGCGCAAGTAGCGTAGGTGTGACAGCCTGGGTGGCTCCTGGGTGGTCTGACAGGGGAGATTCCTTAACAATTCTATGATTCACTTTTCAATTAATTTTTCAGAATTCCAATTACAGAAATAATTTAATCTCAGTGTTCCTCATGCATAGAATTAACCCAGGGGCTGAGCAACCCTATAAACACCTGTCAGACCTTGGTGAGATAGCTGCTAATAGAAACAGGAGACAGGGAAATGTCAATTTGAATTACAAACTTTATTTTCACATGTTGTTCACACTACATTTGTGATAAGAATTTCTTGGTTTTGTTTTGTTCTAACAAAACAGTGTCTCTGTCTTTTTAGAAGCAATGGCTGTTTCTTAATGCAATGAGATTTTTCTTAATAATGACACAGCACATAATCCTGAAAGCCTGAGGGTACAGTTTAACCATTTGGAAAAATGACCTTTTGTACTATTATGAGAATGAGCTAGCAGTCTTTGGTGCCTGAATTTTGTTCCCTCTGTGCCATAGAAAATAATTCAAAACCTGTTGCTCAGTGTGCTGGTTTTGGCTAGTGTTGGGTTAATTTCTTCTCAGTAGCTGGTACAGTGCTGTGTTTTGCATTCAGAAGGAGAATAATGTTGATAAAATACTGATGTTTTGTTTTTTGTTAAATCAATGACTTTTGTTGTGGTGCTGTTTGCAGGTTTTTTGTTTGTTGGAGTTCTTTTTGTTTGTTTGTGGGTTTTGGGTAATTTTGGGGGGTGGGAATAGTTTTTTTTTTTTGTTGGTTTTTTTTTTGTTGTTGTTGTTTTTCCTCATTCTCTGTTTATGAGAACGTAGAGAAAAGAAATAGCAGGGGAGCATAGCCAGGACAGGTGACCTGAACTGGCCACAGTGTCACCCCCATTCCACACCAGAGAATGGCATGCCCAGTATATAAACTGGGGGAGTTACCTGGAACAGGGTCTGATCTGGGTTCAGAAAGGAGTCTCTGGCATTACTGGTTAGTAGGTAGTGAGCACTTGTGCATCACATCTGAGATTTTTTTTTCTTTTCAGTTGTATGATCATTGCTGTTATTAACCACTGTTGCAGTATCTTAGTTTGTCTCCAGTTCTTAAGCTTCTCTAAATTAATAATTTTTAAACTTCTCTAAACCTAAAATTTTCCTTTTGATTCTCCTCCCCATTCTACCAGGGTGAGGGGGAAGAGAAAGGTATTGAGTGGCTGCGTGGTGCTTAATTTCTGGCTGGGGCTGGAACCACCACAGGGTGTTTGGGTGGTTGGGAGTAGACACAGATGGGACAGCTGACCCAAGGGTTAGGGTATCCCAAAGGTGCCCCCAAAGGGATATTCCAGAAAATGTCATCAGGATCAGTACATAAAGAGGGGGAAAGAAGGAAGAGGAAAGGACCTGCTGGATGTCTGCTGGAAACTCAGCACAGCAGGGGCAGTCTGGGAAGGTCCTGGAGTGTGTGAAGAGAACTTCACCTCCTGGCACAGCTGGTGAGCCCAGCAGGGGAATCTCTGGAAAAAGGGGCAGGCAGCTCAGGAAGGGTTTATGGATCTTGTTAGGTCATGTAGAAAGAAAATTAGAGAGGCAAAAGCTCAGAACTCAGTTTGGCCACTTTTGTCAAGGATAATAAAAAGTGATTTTATAAATACATTAATGACAAAAGGAGGACCAAGGAAATTCTCCATTCTTTACTTGACCCAGGAGGTAACACAGTCACCAAAGATGAGGAAAAGGCTGAGGTACTCAACACTGTCCCTGGAGGTGTTAAGGAAAGACTGGATAAGTCGGTTAGTGCCATGGTGATGTTGGGTCATAGGATGGACTCGAGAACCTCAGAGGTATTTTCCAACTTGGTTGATGCTGTAATTCTGAGGGGATGTTCGGAGTTACAGCATTTGTCTTCGTCCAGGGAAGATGGACTCCGCCATGTGGAATGGTGACTTGGGAAGATAAATGCCTCATCTGCAAACATGCCCCACTCCTCTTCCTTCTTCCTCACTTTTTAATATTCTGAGCACAATGTTCTATTGTCCAGCAGGTCCCTTTGGGCAGTTGAGGTCAGCTGTCCATCTGTGTCTACTCCCAAGTCCCCATGCAGCCCCAGCCCAAATCAGCACCTGGGAAGGCTGGCCACTCTCTACTGCAGGATCAGGAAGGTGCCTGGGAAGCCCTGCTCCACGGCAAACACCAGCACAGCACAGAGCTGCACCTCGGAGGGGCCGCTGAGCAGCACCCGGCAGGAGTGGGAGCTGGGCAGCAGCGTGAGCTGCCAGTGCTGCCACTGAGGCAGATGCTCCCAGGCTGTCTGCACCGAGTTCTGCACCCAGCAGGCAATTTCCTCCACATCTAAGTAGGAGCCTGTGCAGAGGGTCTGTAGCAGGGGTGAGTTCTGGGCTGCCTGATTGTTCTCGGAGGGGTGGACAAAACATGGAATATCCTCAGTTTTCCTCAAGCATGTGCACTCCAGCACCACACGGATGTTGGAGCACCTCTCTGGCAGATGCGTCCCACTGTACAGCTCCAGCTTGAAAGAGTGCCTGGGGGGTGGCTGCAGGAACACAAGCAGCTGGTACACGATTCGTTTCTCAAAGATACTCCAGGATTCATAGATGCTGTTCTGCCCAGTCGCCGGGTGCATCTGCGGCATGAAAGTGTCCTTGGAAAGCTCTCGGCACACGTGGAGGATGTCATGCACCATCTTCTTCACATCCCTGCACATCTCAGACAGATCCTGCATGGGCAATATGTGGGGCATAGAAAACAGCCTGACACTGTGACGATGTCTCTTCAACATCTCCTCCTTCTCCTTGTCATCTTCTTCCTCACTGCCAGGGCTATCCTGCACCTTGCAGGTGCAAGAGGTAAATTTTATTTTCCAGGCCACCCAGCAGATCTCCATGAATACGACTGCTGCAGCAGCCCAAAAGAGACAGAGCTGCCACCTAGAGAGGACTGGGTCTTCTTGTGGGGATCTGATCCACTTCATGTCCTGGAGAAGTTGCATCATCCTGTGAGGCAGAAATGCCTCTCGCTGCCACATCTGCTTGATTGTGAGCACATTGATCGGTAGATCTTTTATCTGCTTGAACAGGACAGTCAGCACAATCACCAAGAGAGTGGTTGCTGCAGCCATGGCCTGCAGGAGATGGGAGAAAGGTTTATCCAGCAGCTCTGGGTGAACAGGCTTGAAGGGACTGCAGTCCCTGGCTGGAGACAGCACAGGGCCCATCCTGCCCAAGCCACCCTCATGGTGATCCCCTGCCTGGGCTGTGCCCGTGAAAGGGCAAGAGACACCAAGCAGAGTCTCCTGAGGCCTCATCCCTGCCATGCTGGAGCATTCCATGAAGCCAGGGGCATCTGGCACATCCCCAAAGCTTCTCTGGGACCATTGAGGGCACTGAGCCCTTCTGTCCCACAGCCCAGAGTGGCACTGTGCTCTGCCCTGAGGGGCTCAGCCCTCACTCTGGGTAAGAAACCCTCTGGGCATCTCTCCTGCTCCCCATCCATCCCAGCCTCCCCTGTGCACTCACCAATTGCCCAAGTCCAGCTGCAGTGGTGGTGTCCAAATGCCTGGTGGTGTCCCTGGGGATGGCTCCCACTGTGACCTGTTCTCTGTAAAGTCACAGCCACCAGAGCTGCATCACCTGCCTGGCAAACCCTAGACTTCAGCCCTCCCCCTGCTCAGTGGGTTCTGGGCATCACTGCCCCAAGTCCAAACCCACTGCAGGGGATCCCAGGGGGTCTCTTGGCAAAGCAGGAACAGATCCCAAAGGCACCACAGAGAGCCCCAAGTCCCACTGTCCTCAGCCCCAGGGACAGAACCTTGTCCTTCTCCGAAGGGCTCAGGCCTCACTCAGGGCTAGAAACCCCCGGGAATCTGTGCAGTCCCATCCAGCCCAGCCTTCCCCGTGCATGTGCACACACCAATCCCCCAAAGCCAGCTGCAGGGGACTGCCTGGTGTTGTCCTTAGGGACAGATGTCATTGTGTCCCATCCTCTGTGATGTCACAGCCACCAGAGCCACATCACCGGCTGGCAAACCCCATGTCCATCCCCACCCCCTGCTCAGGGGGATCTGAGCATCACCATTTCCAGTACAAAGCCACCCAGCAGGAGGGAGATCTCAAGGGGTCTCTTGACAAAGTGGGCAGCCCAAGCCACCCTGATGGTCATCCCTTGCAGGGCTGTACCCCATGAGACCCCTTAGCAGAGTCTCCCAGGTCCCCATCCCCACCATGCAACAGTGTCCACTAAAACCCTGGGCACCTGGCACATCCCCAGAGCCTCTCTGGGCACCTGACACCCCTGGGAGCCCTGAGCCCCTCTGTCCCCAGCCCCAGGGCTGGTCCTGGGATGCACTGACTGACCCTGGGCACCAAGGAAACACACAGTCCATGACCCCATCCCAATGCACAGAGCTGTGGGCCTTGAGCTGGTGGTTGCCCTGCCTAAAGAAACATCACATCTAATATCTCTCTGACCATATCTCTAAAATTCTGACCTTTGCAATACTTAGGTCAGTTATTTCAATGGATTCTATAAATCCAGTTGGGTGCATACGGAAGTCTGATTTGGATTTACTCAACTTTGGAAAGAGATGCAGGCAGTTCTGAGGAGGATTTCTGGGATGTTATGTGCCTGAAAAAAGTCAGGATACAGAATGATGTCTTAAGGTTAAATGCCAGAGTTGTGCTGCAAAGGTCTTTTCTGAATGAGCTCCATTTGGCTTTTTGAATTTCTTAAGGAAGATGAAGAAATGTACTGGGCATTTCATGCTACATAGATCAAGTCTGACAACTGGGCAGTTCAGTCAACCAAATCTGCACTGCCTTCAAAGGAGAAGTTTTGGGGAAAAAGAAAATAAAAATTCACAAGCCTCTGTTTTCTTCTGGTGGACTTTTTCTTTCGGTTATCTAATTTCAGTCATCTTTATAAAAGCAACTCTTACATTTCTGGGGTTTTTTTTTTTTGCCCCAAATCAGATTAACCTAGCACAGTGTTTAATAATGAATTCCACTCAGCATGCCAGTAGAACAGAAAAGTTCTTTTGTTTGATCTTAGACAAGTTCTCTAATAGGTAAAAATGAGATCCACAGGGCAGATTATGCTAATAAATTATGAAAAGAATTTATTAGAATTTCTGAAAGGTATTTGACTTATCTCATAGCACATTTAATGCAGTTTCATGATTATCAACCCTTTTCAGCTTGTTGCATTAGAAATGCATGAGGAGCTGAGGACAACATTTGCAAATCATTTTTGCATCTTAACAGATGGTTCCCATAAAAGTCTTACTGTACTTTAGCTTTTCACTTTGATATTCAGCCTTACTAGGAGGACTGCAAAATATTTAGATACAAGCCCTAAACCCTGTATCAAACTCTTTTAGTTGTGTGAGGAAGTTCAGCTTGGTGGGTAGCATCAATCTTTATAGTAGCTTGAAAGAAACTCCTGAAACTTCTAGATTTTATCTCAGTCCTGTTCTGTTCAGTGACTTATTTTGTCTGTTTGATTGGTAAAACACATATGATGTGAATCCCTCAGGAACTTCATCCTGTGAGGAATAAATGAGTCTGCAGCACCTGCTTTATTGATTTGATGGATCAATAGTCAGCCTATGAGTGACACTTATGTAAATCACAGCAAACATCACAAGGTATGCTACTAAAAGTGAGATAAATGTCACCTATTATTAGACATGTAGTTATTTGTTATGTTTGCTTTATGTCTTATTTTGTTACCTTTTTCTAAAATGCAAATTCTAAACAGGAATGGAAGAGATCTAAATTTAGGCACACTTGGATCTAATCTGAAGTTTTAATGTGGTAAATTGTAAACACTGAGAACATTTGGATGAACTTCCAGGTGGGAACATCCCAAAACAAATTTGGTCTTGAGCTTTGCAGTTGTGCTGATCTGGGCTGTTGTTTAAGGCTCCTTGGGAATTGTAAAAATATTTCTCAGTACAGGACAGATGAGCCCTGATGAGCTAATTTTCTGCAGTGCTTGGATAAACATAAATTTAGATGCTGAACAACAGTCAAATGTGTTTGTCAATACATATTAATATAGAGATATGTAAATATATGTCTGTATTTGTTCAGAAGCCTGAATAAATAGAGGAATAAATTTAATTAGGCAGTGTGATCTCTGCCTTACAATGTTAATGATAAAAGTCCTGGAGTTCCCACTTGCAGACAGCTGCAGGATCACAAACAGCAGATAGTGTTTGACTGCAGCCATTGCACTGACAGAAATTCTCTGTCTCTCCTGGTGCCCTGAGCTGCACAATGTCCTCGAGAAAACAGACTCAGTCTGAGGAAATAATGCTGAATGAAGCTAGATTACGAGTTTATGTGGTCCAGCAGGTGTGCAAAAAATGTTTTTGACAGAAGAGTAATGTACTGGCATCATTAGAGACAAATAGGGACTAAGAACTGCATTTCTGAGGGTGTTTAATAATTAGAGGAGGACTTTAAGTTGTACTGAATGGAAGGAATTAGCCAGCTGTAGTTTGGGTATCATTACCTAAAAGTCCAGGCAATTAAACAGCATGAACTGAGATATCTTGAGACCAATCCAACCTCAGGTGGTGACTTCTTCCTTCCGATATTTGTAGATTCAAGGCAAATGCCTTTTCCAGTGTTTTTCCCACACTAGCAACTAACTCAGACATATATTAGTTAACAAATCTGACTCAATTGATCTCTTCATGTGCTGCAAATCTTTTTATAAAGAAAACTCTCATATTGATACAAAACCACATAAATCCTGGAATTACAAGTTTTTGCTTGCCCAGTCTTGAATGGGTAGAAGTTCTTGCCAAGGAAGTGCTCGAAAGACTTGTTCACATCTCTGTCCAGATGAAGTTAAAATGGTAAAGCGATTGGGGACCAATTCATAGCAGATGATTAAAAGGAAAGTAACAGGGAAAATAAATTTAGAGCTGGCATTTCCATTAATGACTGCTTCTTTGAACTTCTATTAGAAATAACTAGTTCTACTGCCAGGGCTGATTTTTTCCAGGGTCTGTTGCAAAAGTCAGCTATATTTTGCAGCTGTTTTCAAGCATTAAAACCACAGGGCCTAAATATATAGACATACAATGAGGAACCTCTTCATAAGTAATGATGAACAAATAATGCTAATGACTCTACTTGCCTTCTGCCTGTAGGTATTTAGGCTCACTGAGAAGATAACACATGTTCTTATTTTTTATTTATTTCTATTAGCCTGGACTTATTTTTTATTAATGCTTGCTGCACAATCATCTTATGCCATATGGTAACCACAGGAACTTTCTGTAAAAACTTTTCTCTGTACAGTGACATTTTAGTATCTCAGGCACCTCTTTATGCTCTGTCCTGCCCATACTACTTTATTGTTGCATGTGTCAAAATTTCCACATTCGCTCTCTTATACCTTTCATAGTAACAGCCTATATTCTAAGGTGCCAAAGATGCAGTAATTGTTGGAATTTTCAGTCCAGAAAGTATAGAAAAAAGGGTTTACAGGAAAACTATGGCTTTATAGTGAAAGGCTTAATGTTTAACTGAAAAACCTTGGACGAAAATGCACTTCCATTGCTTGTCCCAGACCGGTGTAGCCTCTTATCCTTCTGGGGATAGAGCCTTACTAAGGTATCCCATTTATCTGTGTTGGAGCACAGAAACTGTAATCTGGGATTCTCTCCCCACCTGAGAATCATGAGGGCACACCTTTCCTAAATTATTCACTATGGAAAGTGAGTGCTTCGGCACTTCTTACATGCCACTCTTTTTTTCATCCCAGAACAATCCTTCAGCCTTTGTACTGGGCTTTTCTGCAGTGTCTCCACTAAGAGACCAATTAATAAATTGGGAGATTGAATTAATTGAAAGTTGGACCCATTGGCATTTGCTAAAGAGGAAGCTGTGTTACATTCCCTGCTCAGAGATTTTCCAAGTGATTTATTGACTCCAGTCTTCCTTCTTTTGTCCTGCAGGATGTGTTTACCTGTGATAAACAGGGCAAGAATGAGGTGTCTCTGGGCAGCAGATTTGCTGGTTCACTTAAGCCCTTCAAAGGCTGACAGTCTCAGTAGTGCCATTTTCGACTTTCCAAATTCAGTGAGCTACATTAGCACATCAGGACATGTTCAATGGAGGTTCACACTGCTATGGCCTGCATACAAAATTGCTCTAGACAGAAGAACTCAAAGATTGGTCTTGTGCCATCTCAATTAGCAATAGGGAACAAGAGATTTCCAGGCTCATTTTGGATAATCTTTTAAAACTGTGATAGTTTGTATCAAACTCACCCAAAACCCATGAACCCGACTGCAGATCTCAATTGAAAATCACATTGGAACTTCTCTCTGTATTGCAGTTTGCCTCCCTGCCATTCTGTTGGCAATGTTATGAAAATAACTATTCCATCATGGTGGTATGTCCATTTTGGGGCCTGAATCCTGTGGGCCACGGGAATTGCCTGACAGTGGTCTCAAAGACACTGAAATGGGAAAATCAGATGGCTTCTATTTGCAGGAGAGATTGAGATGTGAAAGCTTCAAAAGCTCAGTAGGGAAATGAGCTACATGAAAATATTTAAAGCCTGGAAAGTTCTGAATTAGTTGATCACGGATTTTTTTGCTATCATTTGATTTGAATGATCTCATCTGATTTCTTATTCTGAACCCATAGTGACTCTTTAATACATTACCCATAACCCTTTTTATGCAGCAAAACCATTAGCTCAGCTGTGTGATTACAGTGCCTGACGCCCTCTCTGATTTTTCAATCATAAATACAGCTGCTGGATTTTGGCTTAAAAAGGGGCATTTTAGAAAATTTCAGAAGTGGGAACTGAACTCAGCCTTTGCTCCAGTAAGTAGTTAGAAAACTAGACTAAAACAGAACGTTTTTTTGTAAGGATTACTTTTTCCCCTATTTTTTCTACATTATTTACTTTGCGTGTACACAGCAACAGGTAGTTCTGAAAGCCTGTAAAAGGTATGACTCAAAACTGTTTTAAAGCAATGATTGTGCATTGTTACGTTGGAACAGACTTTTGTTCAGCACTCTTCAATCTAAATGTGCTTTCTGTACATAAGCTTGGATTTTCACCTGTGGTGTTCTGTGCAGCATTGTGCATCTTGGGATTTTCATCTGAAAAGACAAAATCAGAATTTTTTCAACACAGGGGTACATTTTGAACAAGAGAGTTCTTTTTTGATTAGGATATTCCTGGCAGTGGTCCATGTTAAGTGTCCCTGCAGCTGAGAAAGGCATTGAGCTTTCTCTCCCATCTCTCAGAGGAATATCCTATAGGATCATGGAATGGATACTGTTGGAAAAGACCTCTAAGATCATCAACTCCAACCATTAACCCAGCACTGCTAAACCATATTCACCACTAAACCATGTCCCTAGGTACCACATCCAAATGTTTTCTGAACACTTTCAGGGATGGTGGTGCCATCACTTCTGTGGGCAGCCTGTCATGATGCTTGGCCACCTTTTCAGTGAAGTTTTCCATGATATCCAACCTAAACCTCCCCTGGCACAACTTGAAGGGGTTTCCCATTATCCTGTCCTTTGTTCCCTGGCAGCAGAGCCTGACCCCCTGTTACAAATGGAGACAGGAGTTTAGATAATTCTCTGCCTTTTCCTAGGCCTTTGGCAGCAGGCAGTAGCTCTTATTGGGGTGGCCAGCACTCTGAGACCCACTCTCATTCATAAATTCTTTAATAATAGCCGATTAGGTCTAATACAACATAAATTATCATTTATTAGAACAAAAAGAACAGACATAAGACTTGGGACAAAACTACATACCACACAGAAATAAAATAAAAGATACTAATACTAGTCAAGAAGATGTAGCGTGCAAAAACGTACTTATTACAGCTAGCAGAGAAATAATATTACTCTAATAATATTAATATCTGATTAATTGGTGGAAGCACACACTGGAATCTTTTCCCTCCAGTTCCCAGGAAACTAACCAGCAGAGCTTGGGTCCAAACTCTGGGGAGAAGTCTTGCACATTTCCAGAGTGTGTGTAGGAACTTCTGCCTCTGTGATAATTCATGTGTCTTTAATAGTGTAAAAGTGTGTCTTTTGGTCATGTTACATGTTTCCTTTAATTTTTTCCACATCTGTTTTCCCATACCATGGTGTTGACTCTTGGTTGGAACTCAGACTTTAGGGTGCTAGGCAATGACCCCGTCTGGGCCTTTTTGACCCCTCACTGGGCCTTTCCATATGCCAGCTATCTGTGAGGGAAAGGGGAGTAGGGAAGACATCCTGCCAAACCCCCATCTGGCTGCATCCTCCTGTCAGGGGGTTGTAGAGAGTGACAAGGTCCCCCTGAGCCTCCTTTTTGCCAGGCTGAGCCTCCCCAGCTCCCTCAGCTGCTCCTAGTGCTCCAGACCCTTCCCAGCTCCTTTCCCTTCTCTGGACACTCTCCAGCCCCTCAATGTCTGTCTTGTTCCTCACTCCCCCCCAGTCCCCTCAGCCTCCCTGTCCCTTCAGCAGCTCCCCAGTCCCTTCAGCCCTGTTGTCCCTCTCAGCAGGAGCCCAGGGATGACACTGGCTGATCCCCAGGAGGTGACACTGGTTGTTCCCAGGGGTGACACCAGCTGGGCCCTGATCATGGCGTGGGGAAGACGCTGTCCGGCTAAGGCCTGGCCCCGGTCCTGTCTTTTTTGTTTGATCTCAAGTTTAAAACTGGATTGCTTAAAATGTCGGTGTCTTCTGGTTACTAAGTAAAGCTTGCTTCCATATATTTTCAACATTTCAATGTTGAAAAGAGGAAAAAAGGAACAATATTCTCTTTATTTACACTACAAGACAAAATCTGTTTGATTGATAGGTGAGGCATTGATACTGGAGGGACACAGCAGCTGACTTTCTGAGGACAGCCAGTTGATGCATTTTGGTCTGGAAGTAGGACACGCCATAATTCAGTCAATGGTAAAATATGTGACCTTGCCATTTAATCAAGGAAGTAACACTTTCAGCCTTAGTCTATGGTTATCTGTGTGCCTTCTTATCTCTGTGCTTGTGGAGAGAATAGCACAGATGAAACAGCAAAGTCACTGGAATTATCTTGGTCCAAATTCTGTAGACCTGATAATAAGAACTTAAATTTTTTATCTACACTGATGCTTAAATTGTTCATCCCTTGCTATAATCTGTAGGAAATTGTGTCTGATACTCAGCTCGAGATTGTAGTCACTTAAATGTCAGTGCCTGCATCGCAAGGTGGGTGTCTTAAATTCCTTTTATTGCCAGTGAGCGTCACAGAATAAAATTAATTAACTTTTAGAGATCCCTCTTACCCTGAGTGGATGTGCACACTTTGTCACCTGAGTAGCTCCTTGGACTGCAGAATTCCTGAATCCTACCAAGTCTCTGCTGACTGATGAGGGAGTGGACATGCAGCCCATTTGTAAATATTCGTGTTTTGCTTCTAACTTGGAATAAAATCTCACTTTTGGGCTCAGTTCTCTTCCCAACCATAACTTACCAGTGCCCTTTAAGATGCTCCAAATTATCTGGAACACCAGGACAAGGCTGTGGGTGTGACACAGGACCCACAGGGACCCTGAGCCCTTTCACAGATGGAAAGCAGGTGTCTCTGAAAGGCACTCAAGAGTCTCCCTGACAGCCCCAGGCAACTGTGCCAGCAACTGCAGCATGTTCTTTTGATCTGCCTATAAAAAGTAGTACAACTATTTTTCATATAATCTTTGAACCTCCAAATATAATCTCTCCTTTATAGCACATTTCTGACTGGTGTATCATCATTTATTATGTATTGCTTAGGAAATGCTGAAAGAAGAAAGGAAAAAATGCAAGATTAAATAAATGAAAGAGGGAATTAAAAGGCAAGATTAAGAAAGAGGAAAAATAATTTTCAATGATAAGAAAATAACCCATCCCTGTTACTTTATTTTTATTTTAGGAAGGATTAATTGGAAGGGATTAAGATTCTCCAGATTGCTGAAATTCTCAACAAGTTGCTTTTAAAAGCTGAAAGATGGAACAAACAGAATTCTTTTCTGAAGGATGTAGGGGGTAAGGGTCTTCTCTCACTCTTGTCTGCTAAACAGATTGCAAGGAGTTGTATCCTCAAAAGGGTTAAACTGATTATCAAGTACAAGCCTAGTACAAGTCCTTTCCTCACACTTTGTTCTCTGAAATAATCCTATTAAAATAAGAAAAATTTATTACGTACATATCTTCCCAGATTTTATCAATATTGAAACCTTTTAAATGGAATATGCGATGAAATAAACCCTGCTCACCAATGTGGTAAAATATAATAGACATCAAAGCAGCTAAAAGCCCTCCTAAATCAACGCAGTAGCTCTGCAGCAATTTCTAGAACAGAAGGTGAGAATCCCCTTAATATTTGATAAATGAAGGAAAATGTATAGAAGCAGATTTATAGGATACCACATTTGCACTCTTAAAAGACCTTCATTATGTCATTAACACTACAGTGATAAAAAGCTCTTCCATCATTCATCAACCACATTGTGTCTGTCCTGCCATTAAACAGATGGAATAATCCCCGATCCAAATTCCCAAAACTTTTAGAGTACACTTACTTTCATTTTCTTGCCTTAGGCCAATCCATTTAACAACCCATCATAGCCAGGTTGGCCAGGTCTTCAAGCTGAATGTTATGAATAAAAAGCAGGTTGAAAGTGACCTTTATTCTCCCTCCTCCTTTCTCTACCAAAGCCTGGCATGTAACATCTGAGAGAATATTAAGTCCAAGTTTTTATTCTTTCAAGGACATTCGGGAATTTTCCAGCACTGGTAAATAAATAAATTTTTAAAAATCACTTCAATTACATGATTAATTCTTTCATCATTTCCATGGTTTATAACGTGCTGATAACTGACATTTAGTAAATACACATTTGCTTAGAGCTGCCTGTCAATGCTGCCAACCATTGCTTGAGCCATTCTTTCAATCATTTCAACAACTCTGTTGCTTCTGTCTCCAAGTTCCAATCTCTTTCAAGAATATATTTTGTAATGTAACGCACGAAAGAAGATGCTTTCCAAAGAAGGAAGCATGAGTTAAAAAAATGAAACACATCAAAAGATGAAGGTCCAGTTTTTCTTCTGTTTTTAAATATCTGTTTGCTTCTTTACTCACAGCTGTTCCTCAGCACTGCCTAATGACACATCTTTATCCTTCAGTTACCTTCTGTTGTCTGCCATTTAACAAGCTGAGTTTGGATACCACCTAAAATTAAGGATATCCAGGTTGTTTCCCTTCCCTGTCGTCCACGTCTGTTTTAGGAACAGCTACCCAAGCAAATAGTACAGCAAGGTGCAAGGAAGCCAACCTTAAAATAGTAATGACAAAGCTAAGGCTGGATGAAAAACCAAGGTAAAAGGAGAGGGAGGAGCACATTTACTTATCTCAGGGACCTGTCAAATGTTGATGACAGTCTTCAGCTGGAATAGGTTCTGAGCAAAGGAACAGCAGTCACCCTGATCTTACTGCACTTTCGAGCCTCAGCTCTGCAGGTGGTTAAACAGCAGATGATCTTGGATATCTGGCTGAATAAGAAAGGCATCTGTTTTAGTGTATTGTCACCTTCCCTTTGTTCTTCGCACTTCCAGCAGCCCTAGATGACCCATTCAGCTGAGTTTGGATTAATTCTGTTGCTCCTTGTCATTTTATGGGAAACCTTGCAATCTAGCATGGATAAAATTACAATAGACTGCAGAATATCTGAAGTGCTGTGCTAAAAAGGTTTTTAGACAGTGAATAAAATATTGGTCTAGCAACCAAAACCTTCTCTTCCAATCACCTGTTTCTAATCAGTAGGTCTTTATGCATCTCATATTGATTATATCTTTCTCTTTTCCCAAGTGGGCAGAGAACCATAGGGCTGATGAGCTGGAGGAGAGTGACTGTTCATCCTGTAATCTGTGTTAAACATTCCACTTGAAATGGCTGATTAGTGAGATGTTCATTAATGATACAGATGAATTTTCATCTTGTGGCTGGAATGACAATATGATATTAAAATTCTTGGAGACATGTAGGTCCTTCTGATGGACAGATGTCCCTTGCTGCCTTTTTCTCTTTAGGGGGATTTTTTATCTCCTCTTTCAAGGGACTTGATTTTCTCTTGATTTATGTCTATTTTAGGGTCCCTTATCTCTCTCACTTCGTCTGTTTCTGCTTTCAGAACCTCTCTCTTTCTTTCCTTCAGGGGCCTATTTCTCTTTGTTCTGTCTCTCATTTTCTGTGTCTGACACATCTGCTCCCGCCTCTCTCGATGTACAGTGTGATAGATGGAACATGACTGCAGAAAAAAAGAAAGTTTCAGTTCTTCCAGCAAGTCGAAAGGTGACCTGCAAATATCTGAACAAAAAAGAGAAGAAAGTTCATTTTTATGTGCTGAATATTCTGCACAGCAAGAGACATAGCACATTTAGAGACTGCACAGGAGACACTTTAAACACCACCTACTCCATAGTCCATCCCATTAAATTCTGTGCACAGTTTTTTCACTTGGTCTATGTCTGTGTACACGTATATATAAAACCATCTCTGCTAATACAGGGCCTTATTTGAAATGTTGTAGTTTTCCCCTTGTTTTCAATGGCGTCTAGATCCTCAAACTAATTTGCATTCCCTGCTATGAATTCAGTTCTACACCACCCAAAGAAGAAACCAAGGATCCTTTCACATTTTGGATTTTCAGTCCCTTAAAAACGTTTGCAGTAGATTTTTTTATGATTGTGTTTTAAATTCAGAGTCTACTTTGGGGAAATTTTAAGGATTTTTAATTATTTTAGGACAAAATCAATAAAGCTGAAGCAAAATATTTTTGGATGAAAAAGAAGAAAGGTTTTTTTCTAACCAGGCCTGCTTTCAGAAGATTGAAATTACTGTGATCTTTCCAGAAAGACCTTATTTTCTCTAATAATATGTATATACCATTACTAGGTTAGCATATTGTGTTTTATGTGAGTAGGGTTGGAAGCCAGAGCTGTGTGGTCCTGGCTGCTGATTCACTAGCTCACATTTTGGTAGGTTTGAGATTTAAGCAAGAGCCAATTGCCAGGAGGTTACTGCTATGGAGCCAGGAGGGGACCTTTGACAAGAGGTGAAATTCTTAAACTCAGTTTCTTGTTCCACAGCAGGGATTTTGCCAGATTAGAGCCAAGTGGGAGCTAATGCCATGGTGGAGCTGTTCTGGAGCATTCAGAAATCAGCCATGTGATCTTCCTGAATATTTGGAAAATGCTTCTCATAAAACCCTATCCATGTTTTGTTGGATCAGCTGAGCAAACACTGTTCTACAAAGCATTGCCTTCCAGATTAATGGGTCAGGGTGATTCCTATTTTTTTGTTGTTGTTTTCCCTTTCAATATAAAGAGCGTTCCATTGGAAAATTGCAGCTAGCTGTAATAGAAACTGCAAATTCATTTCACATATGCCACCCCGGAGTCGCCAACTGGCGTGGTAAATAAGTAACAATTTATAAAGTGAAGCAATCTGAGAACATTCCCCAGCAGTTAACACATGGAAGGCATGAATATGCATGAACCATTTTCAGGTTGTTATGGTGCACATTTTCTTTCTGAAACAATTATAAAAAACATTATTAGAGAGGTGTTAAATGTGTCAGAGAAGCATTTGGCACAACCATTTTCACAGCGCTCTTTATTTTGGGGTATTGCTTCTTTCTTGTGATCGGTTTTTAAAAAAACAAATAAAATGGTACTGAGACAAAAAAATTCTTGATAGTAATAAACTGATTTCCTATGAGAAGGTTCAACTTAAACTCAAACAGCCTGATCCTGGGCACAGGGATAGCTACATGCCTTATTCCTCTTGTCTTTCAAAGATTCCTTCTCCTTCCCTCTCACACAGAGTGTAAATATTTCCGCTGCTTCCGAGAAGCCACCTCATAATCTCACTTCACATCCTCAGAAGTATTGTCTTAATCTCCAGTCTAAATGTCTTTTGGTCATTTGGGTCATAAAATGAGGAGTAGTGGGTACAAATTGAAAGAGGGAAAATTTAGGTTAGATTTGAGGAAGAAGATTTTTACAGTGAGAGTGGTGACACACTGGAGCAGGTTGCCCAGGGAGGTTGTGGACGCCTCAGTCAAAACCAGGATGGAAAAGACCTTGAGCAACCTGGTCAAGTGGAAGGTGCTCCTGCCCATGGAAGGGGGAGTTGGGACTAAATGATCCTTAAGGTCCATTTCAAACCCTTATTCTACGATTCTATAATTCTACGACTCTGTGATTCCATGATTCTATAATTCTGTGACTCTGTGATTCCATGATTCTAAGGTTCTATGATTTACTCCAACTTTTTCTCATGTGTCACTTCCTATCTGCCCTCCCAGATCACTTACAAAGGACAATCCTGTCTTCTCTTTATCTTCATTTTGGTAAAACAGTGGTGAAGCAAATATTTCTCCCAATCCCTGTGGTACAGTAAATCTTCTCTTCCCAATTATCCTCTTGTTGCTTCTGTTGCAGTTATGCTGCCTCTTTCTTTTACAAACAACCTGACCAGAACTGTATGTTTTGTGCTCATTGGCACTTCACCACAGTCACATATAGCAGAAAGAATAATTCCTTATCTCAACAGGAAAAAAAAAGTCGGATTTTATACATTTTTATAGCTTCCTGTTCTTCTCATCTTCCATCATTTCCCATTAATAACCTCTCAGGATCTAGCAATAATTTTTCTCAGTGGATGTGCATTTCTTGGCACTTGACTGACTACACTTTCTTCATTTCTATTATCCCAGTAGTTGAGCAGGTCTGTTTCTTCCTGTCTGACATTTTTCTCCTCAGTTTATTGACAGCACTTCCTTACTTACTGCCAAGCCAAATGATCAATTTCCTACTTTTTTTTTGTGCTGGGGTCACTGATGAAAATATCAAGTAAAATTGGTCCCAGTGCTGATCCTCAAAAAGTGCATCTGAAGTGTTCTTCCAGACAGGAAAGTCTTCCTATCGTATGATCCATTCCTATTTGCCTTTTAAGGTGATCTTTTGGGCCTGACAGCTTTTTAGCAATTCCATCTTACTCTGTTTTGGTGTAAATTCTCCATGTGGCTCATTACATGAAATGCTTACTCAAGTCCAAAGAGATGAGAGCCGGAGCCCTGTCTGTCTGCAGAATATAATTTCTGTTACAAAAGTAAAAACAGACTGGGTTAGTTTGGCTTGGTCTATGCTCGGTAAATTGATGTTCCATTTTATCCCATAATCCTTTTAGCTTCATGTCTTTCACTAATTTTTCACTTGAAAATGTGTTCTACATCCCTAACATATTATTGAGGTCAGCTCAACTGGCCTATACTTGGTGAACTCCATTTTCTTCCATTTTGTAAGGAGCAGTATGTGTTTGCTGATCAATAGCCAGTGTTCCAGAGTTTTGAAAATCTGATTGTCATGGCTTTTAATTCTGTCACATTTTGAAATTTAGTCATGTCAGCCTCCCTTAGCTGAGATTTGCTAATATCTTTAGGTAAAATCTGTTCCAAAGTGTCATTCCCTTCATCCACTCTACTTTTACCCCATAGGTCAAAATTTGTAATTTGTATTTTTAAAACTTTTATCAACATCATCATCATCATCATCAACACCATAATCATCAGCATCATCAGCATCAAAGTGAGAGGACTCTCGAACAAATCACAAAAATCAGAAACTGGGCTGGTGCAACTTGAGGCTGTTTCCTTTTGTCCTTCCCCTTGTTCCCTGGGAGCACAGCCTGACCCCACCTGGCTGTCCCCTTCTGTCAGGAGTTGTGCAGAGCCAGAAGGTTCCCCCTGAGCCTCCTTTTCTCCAAGCTGAGCTCCTTTCCCAGCTCCCTCAGCAGCTCCTCATTACATCAATGATAAAGATAATAAACAAGACTTGCCCCAAAACTGTACCCTGGGGTGTCACCACCTGTGACCAGCCACCAGCTGGATTTGACCCCATTCATCACCGCTCTCTGGGCTCATATTTTCATAAATATTCCCTGCATCATCATCCCACATATTAAGACAAGTAGAGAGAATATGTTATATTTCAGTTCAGGAAATGATTATCTTTCTTTACCCTTCATTTGCTTTGGGAGCTTCTTTTACCCTCTTATGTTTTTTCTTAAAACCCCATTCTTCCTATGCTTTGTCAGACTTGCCTGAACAGATGGCAAATTCTCTAGGGCAAAATTTGCCTCTATGCAAATCTGTGTGCCTGAACTGGGTCTACTATTTGCTAGTGATAGTAATCAAAGATAAAAATGTTAATCCCACTTCCTTTTTTCTTTATTGAAAGAGGTAAGTTGGTATCAGGAAATATGAGAATTAAGTTTTTGAGTAGAAATTTGCACAAAGACAATGTACCGGTAAGAACTATGGTTCTGCAATAATTTTGCAAAGGTTTATGTCTAATAATGTGTGTAGAAAAACTTGAAATGTATTTAACAGCAATGAAATGATCTTATTTTCTTAAGAGATTTGTTTGCTTCTTTAAGTCCTAGCCATGGAAAGAGAAAATGCAGCATCATATCCAAAGGTGCAGGGAAGGGACAAACTATAATTTTAGTATGTTACAAAATAGATAAAATATATCTTCCAAAACACCACAGAAATCACTTTCTTGCAGTTCTGTCTGTGGCTTATATGGCTTAAACGTTCCAAACTCTATTTTGTAGTATCCTTGATGTTTCCTTCCATCTCATAAATGCCTAGTAAAATAGAAGCAGCTTGTATTTTCAATTCAAGGAACTGCAGTTATGTGCTTTGCTCTGGGATCAGATTGCAAATCAGTCATATTTTTGTGGCATACTTCTGTAGGTTGAAGTTTTATCTAGTTTCTCTCTCACTCAAAAAACTTCTGAATCTCCATCCTGATACCCTGCTTAGTCCAGTCTGAAACTTTACAATAATGAGTGTATTAATGTGATTCTGAAGGATCTGAAGTGCCCATTCATCCTAGGGTAGAGCAATCTCTCCAGCACAAAAGAGATTTTTTAACAAATAAGGATAATTATCTACTGGCCATTTATCGAAAAGAGCCATAGAAGAAAATAGCTTAAAAAAGCTAAAGCCCAAACATTAGTATAATTTATGGAATCATGCTAAATAATTAGGCTGGCAAATTTTAATTGATATGGATTTTGTTCTTGTAGGTTTTCTTACAGGCAGTCTCTGAAATCTGATGTCACAGGAAGCCCCCCAAATTTCAGATGTGAAAATGGGCATAATTCATTGTAGATCTGGGTAAAAAAGCTGCTTCTCACTCGTTCACCATGCTGAAGAATGAGGATCAGTAAGAAGAGATGTGGACATGATCTGCTTACAACTGGAATAAATTCTGGAGTAAGAAGGATGAAATGGGTACTGCAACAAGTGAAAATATCAACAATATTGCAGGGAATATTTGCAGTTACCAAAGTGATCTGCTTTACTTCAAGTGTTTCATTTTTGGATTATTGAATCCTTTCAATTTTGTATTAATTTGCCTGTTTAAGTTAAAATGCCACCCAAGTTCATGGAAATGTTAAAATGTGTTATTTCAAATGGCAACGTCAAAAAGAAGGAAGTTTCATCCTTGTTCACACAACTTCTACATGATGCAAATTTATTAAATTATGTGCATGTTTTTACCTTAATTCTGAATGGTTCAGCATGGTACAAACAGAAGATTCTGGAAATTGCATGTAAATTCAAATTATAATTTAAAGGGAATTTAAGTTTCCGAGCCTACAGAAATTGTCATGCAGAAATTCCTCTTGGCCAGTGCAACACCTGAGAGAAGGTAACGATTCAGGTCACACATTCAGACACCTGGTTGTGGATCATCTGTGTGCAGTGGTGTTTCTGCTCCTGTTCTGATCACTGGGGGTTTGGTCAGCACATTCAGTGCAGTGTGAAGAATTATCTGTCAGCTCCTACACTGGCATGTACCCTCTTGTGAGCCAAATGGCTCTCTCAGTTCCATTGGGTGGGCACAAATCAGTAGCCTTGATACAGGAATTTGTTTGACATGTTGTGGAGCATCCGAGGCATCTTCACAGGGTTTAAAATAATGGCACAGGAGCTGGGGGTGACTGATGCAGTTCTGGGGCAGCAGCTCCAGTCTAGGGGAGCTGTTTTAAGGCCCCTCATAGAGATGGATGGATTGTGAAAGGGACAAGGGGAAACAGTTTTAAACTGAAAGAAGGCAGGTTTAGATATGACATTAGGAAGAAACTCTTTGCTCAGAAGGTGGTGGAGCACTGGGCAGAGAAGCTGTGGCTGCCCCATCCCCAGAAGTGTTCCAGGCCAGGTTGGACGGGGCTTGGAGCAACCTGGGATAGTGGAAGGTGTCCCTGCCCATGGCAGGGGATTGGGACAAGATGATTTTTAATGTCCTTCCAGCCCACACTGTGCTATGATTTTATACTCCATATGCCTGTGTATGAGTAATGGAATTGCTCCTTTTGGCTCTGATATCGATAGTGTGAGCTTGGATGCTCAGCTCACCTCACAGCTGTCTGATGTCTTCAGGTGAGCTGAACACTGCCCAAAGTGACTACGGGCCTGCTGCACACACTTACATACCATTTGGATGCAATGCCTACAGGCTTTGCTTTTTCTAAATCATCTTTTTCCTGCCCAAAGCCTTTTTGGATCCAGAGAGGAGCTGATTCAACCTGGATCAGCTGCTCTAAGCACAGGTTTCCAGTACATTAGAGATGCTTTAAGGAATCCCACCTGGTCTCAAAGTCTCCCATACAGCTTTTCAACAATGGTAGCCATGGTCTCTTGTCTTGATAAACCCAGGATAATTTAATCAATCTTTTACTTTACATAATTTTTTAGTTTTTCTGTTGCCTTGAGGGCATACAGTCTTGCATTGTCCAGGAAGTTCTAACTGTCTGGATTTTTTTTTTTAACTTTGCATAGGAATGAGAAAGGGACTTCTTGGTATGTGATTTAAGATTGATTGTCTCTCCATCTTTCCCTTTCCAAGGCTCAAAATCAAAGGTTCAAATCAAAGGTTCCAGGGTTCAAACCAAGGGCTGTTTCTTCTATGATCAGGGCACACATCATAGACCAGAGATGTAAGGAGTGCAAATTTGGGTGTCCTGACAATCCAGTTTTCAGGCAGAGACACCTCAGGAAAAACTCCTCCTGGTTTCACTCAGATTTATGGATATTTTACAAATGAAAGTTTCAACAAAACTGGTGCATAAAAAAGTTTCCTTGTCATGAAATCAGTGTTTTGTCACAATTTTCTTGAGTTTAATGAGATATCCAAGCAGCTAAACACAAGCATAAGTTTTCCTTGCCATTTTCTAGCAGTGATACCATCCATCATGTCACCAAGAACTGTAAATGGCCAAAGAACAGAAATTAAAGATGAAAGAAGCCTATGATTTATTTATTTTGATTTTTACAAGCTGTAATAGAAGAAAGGCTGAGCAGTGTCCCTTTGCCCTTGGAGAAAAAAAATCCATGCAGGGAAAAATACAACTTAAATAAACCCCACACAGTAAGATACTGACCTGTCTTGTGTTCTGACAGAAAAAGTGATTGTCCTGCCCTGATCCCAGCCATACACATGATCCCCATAGCAACAACTGTGCACTAACTGCCATTAACCACTTGGAAAGTGCTAATTTGGAGACACACCTGTGGATTATGGTGGTAAAATCTTTCTGTATGAACGGCAAATATTTTTTTTAAATACAACTGAAGTGCTAACCTAGTCCTTAGATATATAAAAAAGGCATCAAAATCCAAATATGGAAGTTTCCTTCAGGTCTACCACTACAGGAAGAAATGCTGCATCAAGGTTTCACTCTGCAGTGGAGAAGATGTGCCATAAATGCTGAAGGAGTGTGTCAGTGAGCCTTTTGATCACAGATCCAAAGATCACCCCTCTGAAATGTTGTCTTGAAAAATTACTTTGTCATTGAAGGCTGGCATCTTCTTGTGGGAAGTGGGTCTGCTGATTAGCAAGCAGATTTTATAGGAGCAGATTGAATCTGTTCAGATTTACAGTTTAAATAACAATAAAACAGTGGTTTGGGATATAAATTAGACATTTTTCTCAGCAGGGCATAAAAAGAAAACAGACTCCAGAAAAGCTCACTGATATTCCAGACTCAGAATTGCTGGGACCCCTTCAAAAGAGATTATATTGTCAAAATATGTGCTTTTGGCTTGTTTCTGTAAGACATTCTGGCTTTTAGGGAGAGAATAGGCTGGGCTGCTTTAGCCCAGCACTCCCTTCTGAGCTTGGAAACTGGGAGTCTGTGAATTGCTTTCAGCTTATTTATGGCTCCTACAACAGCATTAACAGAGCAGTTTCAGCTCAATTTTGCTTTAAGGTTTCAACCTGTTACCTGAAGGGGTCAGCAAGGCACCTAGTTTTCTGTCTGCTCTGTCTTTCTAATCTCCCTAAGCCTTTCACAGACGAATGGCACAGAATCACATGTACCTGCAGTTTTGGTCTCATTTATGTATGTTGTTTTAGTTTTGTATCTACATGTGGTCTTTCCTCTCTTGTGTGTCCCTATACAGTGGAATTTATCAGTCTGTGCTCATTGACTTTTGATGATGTTGTCACATATTTGCCCATCAGGAATGAGTTAAGCCAAATGCTGTGGTTTTATGACAAAAAACCTTTACTCAAACAGTCCTTTAAAACACCATCCTAGAACTGTTTGCTGTGAATGCCAACAATGTTGTTCTTTTTTTCCCTAGGAGGAAAAGGTGAGGGGTGTTACTTAAATTGCAGGTGCATGTTCACCTCCCCTGTTAGGAGCATCCACAGACTCAATCTGGTCTGTAGGAAAGGGTTTTGAAGAGATGGAGGAGAGAAGTTCTGGAAATGGTTTTAAAAAAGGGAAGAATGGGAATGAGGATGCTTGATTTTAAAGAAGTGTTCACCATGATGCCTTATCCAGGCTTACCTGAAACAGAAGCCAGACAAAGTTAGGAGAATGAAAAGCAGACAAATTTATTAAAGGCCTTTAGGTACATTTAGGGCAGACAGAGCCTACTCATGAGGCTACACCCAAAATGGATGCTGAGCCATAAGATCTTCACCTTTTATAAATTCTGTCTTATTAACCTATCAGATCCCAATTCTCCAATTACACCTTCAGGTGATGATGTCAACCACCCCAAGCTTGTTTCCACCTAATTCACTCTGGGCAACTGGGGCTCTGAGACAGCAAAGCATCCTTGGATTTTTCAGTTGAGATTAATGTTTTGTCTAAAATGCTGGGAACAGAGGTTTTTTAGCACTTTATATGAAGCCTGGAACTACACACCAAAGCTATAGATACCTGAAGAATAGAAGCTAAAAATTCTTAAGGCATCAACCATGCCTATGGAATGTACTCTGCTTGATGAAACTTACAGTACAAAGAGAATTGGGTGCAGCTAAACAGGAGCATCCTGAGGAAACAGCAGCAACAGCACAGTTTGTGAAAGGTTTTTACAGGTATTCTAAATGCTCATTACAGCAGCCAAAGTGGTTTTGCTCCTTCTTTCTGTATGATAGAGAACTCCTCAGTGGTTTAATTACAAACTGGGAAAACAACCAAAGACCATAAGGCTTTAGCAGCCTGAGGTTCCAGAAAAGGTTGTGCTGGGAGTTGTATATTGCAGAATACCCTGTAAGTGCCTGAAAAAAGGAAAACTGGGACCCTGATTATTTTACTGTTTTCAGGTGTTTCCAAATATCTTTAAAATGTGCCCATAGCAATATTCTTCTCACTTGCAGGAAAATTAGGAATTTTTGTTGTGATGATTGCCTGATATTAAATATTTACTTTCCAGTTGCTGAACACATGCACCATACTGGGTAAATCCCACATACTGGGCAGCCTATACAGAGTTATGGTGTGGTGGAAATCCCAATGGGCAAAGCCATTTTTGTGGTTCTGAGATAATATTTCTAAACCAACACTGGAAATTTTCCCAAAAAGGAATGTGTCCCATAGGACTGTGATCAGATTGAAGTACAAAGTGAGTGTTTTACACTTTGGCTAGCTTGATGTTTTCAATATACTGCACATTTTGAATCAAATTGAAGAGTTTTCAGAAGAAAGCTGTGAAAGCTTCTACTTCTAAAGTGTTGAATGCTCTCCTGCTGATTTTTGTATCACTGAACAAAAGAAATCAAACAAGAGACTAAATTTCAAGAAAAAACCCTTTTAATTTTGTCCCCTAAGAGTTATACTTATTTTCAGTAGCCTTCTACCCATGCCTTCAGCTGCATGTCACTGTGAAAACTATTTTACAATTAACAGTATGAAGTCACTTCTATTGTCCAAGAGCTTTCATTATCCACAGCATATTATACTTCTGAAATGGGAATTTGGAAAGGACTCACATTTGGATGACATTCTCTGGCAACCACATTCAAACATGCCTATGCTGAAACACTTGTTAGCATTTTCACTAAAAATGAGAAATTATTTAATGTCTTTGATGGGAGGAAGTGGTGAAGAACAAAGACACTTGACAGGACTTTGCAGGACACAGCCATGGGGACAAACTGTGTGGGATCTCTACTCTGAGCCCTTCTGAGAGCTCATTCCAGTTAGAGACACACTCCAGATATTGCACAGAGAGAAAACAATGTCCTACAGGCTTATTTTCCCTCTGATAAAACTTTACCCAACTGTGTAGCTCCACTCCCTCCTTATATATATTGTTAGCATGGCACCAACTCCCACAGAAAGATTTCTCTGAGATCCAGCTGGGAATTTGGCATGGGATTTGGTTTCTGATGGAGAAGACACTGCTAGCAAAATATCCCAAAAAGATCCCAAATGAATGTCTTCATTTTCTGGCACCAGTGTGGACAGAAGAAACCAAAACAAAAACCAAAACAAAACCAAGCTAAACAAACCAAACCAAACCCCAATGTTCTTCAAAACAAACATCTAGGAAGATAAATTTTTACTTGAAATTAAAAAAAAAAATAAAAATCCTGAAATGGGTTTTAAAAAATCTGTTTTCAGAGGTAAGATTTTTTTTGGTTGCAGTTTGAAACAAAAAATAATTAGAAGATTTTTCAGAGAGAAAGGTTTAATTTTTTTTTAGCCATCGCTACTTTCCATTGATTCCAGTGAGCTTCAGATTGAAAACGAAAGGACAATAATGACTTAAAATGATCAGTAAAAGAGCATCACTGCTGGGATGCTGTTCATTAATTGTCCTCCACGTATTAAAAGCAGCACTAGCTGTTGCCATTAGAAAAGGGTCAGAAGTTGAGACCTTAATGTGCAGGGAGAGAGCATCCCTGTACCTAAGGTGTGATTAGGGCTTCAGGTCCTGCCCTTGCTTCCTTAATTAGTTGTGCTGTGAACAATCCAATTAGAGAGGAAGCTGATTAGAGACCTCTAAGTTAAGCATCAAAATAACTAAGTAGTCCTCTGGGCATCACAACTAATGTAACCTGCTTTACTGTGGATTTCTGTCTTTTCCTTGATTCACTAGTTCACCAAGTTATGCTAGGGTGTAAATTTACCAGTATTTGATCTCAAGCCTTCCTTTTACTGGCTTTTTTTTTGAGTTTTGGTGATTTCTGAGACATTCATTGTTACTGGAAATTGAGCTGAGACCAGCCCTGTGCTCAGAGTTAGAGACTGAGAAAAAGTCATGGCAGTAAAATATGAATGAAAAATTAACATTTGCAATCAGGTTTTAATTTTTTAGGCAAACTCCATGTCAGTCTCTATCAGGTATTCAGACTCTCACCTTTGTCCACTTAATTTCCACACAAGTTTAGATTAGTTTAGATTTTGTGACCAGCTCTGCAGTTTCTGCCTTCAGAGGATCAGATGGAGCAGAGGGCTGAGCTAAGGAGGACTCACAGTTCTTAAAACAAAGGCAGGACTGTCACCCAAAGTTTGCACAATTCCTCATTAGAAGACCTGGGGTTGATTTCAGGGTCAGTGGGAATAGGTTCAAGGTGTTCTGCCCTGCCCACCAGATTATGTGATTTTATGGGGGAAGATTCACCATTTTTCCTGAAACAGAGACAGGAAAGAATTCGACTTTTAGCATCAGAGTCAAGTGAGCAAAAAAATGTCTGCGAATTTTTCTCTTTAATGAAGCACTCAGGGTGCTGAGTCTCACCCCTTGGGTTTTGTGTTGTCATCAAATTATGTAGCAGAAATTCACTGTTCTGAACAAACATTAGACAGAAAGTCTGAGAGTTTCAACCAGAATTTTGTTTCTGAGCATCTGAATGACACCTGTCCCCACAAAATATGTCATTTTTCCATTCTTGGACGCACAAAGCCAGGTCTACAGTGGGATCAATCATGATTTGATGGAGGGGAAGAGAACCAATCAGTTTAGTGAAGTTCCTCCTGCTGAGATTGAATACTTGTTCCAGGGACTACATTTTTTAGATCAAGGTTAGGCACCAATGGTAGCCACAGCTCATTTGAAAAAAATGATGAGAAAATAGAAGTGTATGAAAGGCATACCAAAATCAAAGTTCTGTAAGTACCAGATCATCATGCAATGAGTTCAATAGATTTATGATGCCCTGAATTAGTGTCAGTGGGGTTGAATGAGATTTTGATAGTGCTAAGAATGTTACAAAATTCACCCAGAAGGTGAAAGAAAGGTGAGATGAATAAAATAAAGAATATAATGCCATGACTCAGTCCTTCCTCCATTTCTTTATCTGTACTATGGAGTTGTTGGAGTTTATAAGAATTTTTGGTATTTGGTTATTTCCAAGCAAGCAGCAATATCAGCAGAAATTTTTCAACTCCTGGCTCTTCTGCCTGAAAAGTTTTGTTGGGGAAGTTCTTATTTTAGGTTGACACGGAGTCAGCATAGGGGAAGATGATGAGATTTTCACTGTTTGAACAGTTTGTGTGCATGTTTTGCTTGGTTGCTCCTCACCCCAAAAATGCAGTCACAGATGATTAAATATTCTGTACCAACCCTTCATCCTGTGAAGAACAAGACAGTTAAACTAATCTTTCTGAGAATATATTGATTCGTATTGATTACGTCCCCCAGAGGAAAGAAAGGAAGAAGGCAGAAAACAGTGAAGTCTTTACACAGATTTGACATGGGAATTTCACCAAAGTTTTATGAGGAAATTTCTGCTGTTTTCGTGTCTAAACAGCTAAAAGATAAGTCAGAACTGACAAAGCAAGATGTACATGTTCCTTCTAGAAGAAAAATCTTTCTTAGAGTGTAAGTTGGGAGGATCCAACAGCATTAGGAGAATTCAGATACAGTATTTCTTATCCTTAATGAAAGGAGCATTAAATAAGAATGATGACTGTGGAGAGTGAAAAGCTGAAAGAGTTAATGTAAACCTGAAAGAGTCAATGCCTCAAACACTCAGCAGAAGAGAATAGGAATGTTGCCATGCCAACCAGGCAAGGTGTGGTTTGAAAACAGGGTCTTGCCGAGGCCGGACATCGATTCTCTGGGACCAGCTTCCTTATCTTGGAACTACCTCTAAAAGCAAGTTTGAGACAGACCCCCAACGCCTTCTGAGAAGTTTGAGAATAACAAAATGTGCTTGTGTGAGGAAAAATAGCACGACTGAGGTGCTGGGAGAACCCCTGCCATGGCAGGAACCAGACCTGGGACAGCACTGAGACCCAGGGCGCTGACCCAGATCTGTTCTCTTTATTTTCTTATTTTTCCTTCTTCCTTTCTTCCTCTTCTTAAAAGTTTAAATTGCTGTTCAGCCTGCCTCTCGTGAGGTTAAAAGTTGAATCTGCTGCTTCTGTGGGCTATTCTGAGAAATTTAATCCATGGGCTGTTCAGAAATGTTTAAAGCCTTTCTGGTGTTCAACTTGTCATAAGGTTTAAATTATTGGTGCTGTAAATAAAACTTTCTAATTGATAGCTTGGCATTGTATCACTTTAATTTAGCCCAAAGGTTGGCTGCCCCAGAGCTGCCTCACAGTACCTGACTGAACTTGATTCTTAATTAAAGAAAGTTAAATTCATTGGGAATTGTGTCACCCTCCCCAAATCACACCAGCCCTTTCTGTTTGACATTTACAGGGAATTTACAGTAGTTTCCTGGTTTGAGCTACATACAGGTTTTTTTTAACAAATACTGAAAGGAATTGAAGTAAGGATCATACAGTAGGTGGGAAGCCAACTGAAATGATGAAAATGGCTGAACCCCTTAGTCATTTACTTTGGAATGCAGGTTTTCTAGGGGTTTTGGTCTAAAGGTGATGAAGTTTCCTTCCATTCAGGAGTGTTTTGTTGCTGTAGTTTTGGATTTTATTTTTGTATTTTCTCACAAGATTTTATTTGTTGGGTTTGGCACAAAGAACAGAGCATGGGAGAGTTCTCCAGGAATGCATAACATCTTTGCCCTTTTGATCATCATGCTTTTTGTTGCTGCAAAGGTTATTTTCTCTGATGACCCCTGCACAAACCTGTCTTGTAACAGAAGCTTCGGCATCAGATTTTAGAGGGCACTGGGTGCCTACTTGACCCTGTTGAAGTGAGTGGTAAAACTCTCCCTGGTCTTCTGTGTGCTAGAATTTTATCACAGAATCACAGAATGGTTTGGGTCTGAAAGGACTTTAAGGCAGAGACACTTTCCACTAGACCAGTTGTTCAGAGCCTCATCCAGCTTGGCTTTATCATCTCTTGTGTTTATTTTTTTCCAGTCTTTCACAATAAAGCCTGAAAGCATTGATTTCTCTCCCTTTCTCTTTTCCCTCTACCACTGAACTCAAAGTTGATTGTCCTGTCCTTAGTGGACTCCTTACAACCTACAATAAAACAGAAAAAATTCTCCTGTTCTCCCTCAATAGCACTTTATGCCTTTGTCTGATCCATGTTGCGTTACAGAGGCAAGAGAGGGAGAAAACATTACACTTTTGCCTGAATGGAGAAACTAAAATCTCGCTGTAATCCAGTGTTCTGCTTCTGCTGAGATAGTCACTAACTCAAAAAGAAAAAAGCATAGGAAGGAACACTGTAAATTCAGCATATTAATATTTTTAAGGGATCATCAGAGATCACTGTGAGAATTTTTTCAGTTTTAATATACTTACAATGGAAAGTATCATTTGACAGTTTAAGTTGTTTGGGTTTTTTTCCTTATATAATTATGAGAAGCAATATTTCTGAGCACAAAGCCCCAGTAGTTCTATTTCATGTCATAACAGCTCACAGTCTCTTCCACCACACATTTTTCATCCCAAAATAATCTGGACATTTCTACTTCAGTAGGACTTCCAGGAGGACTTCTCCCTGGGTAGGAGAAATGTTTCACTGATTTTGTAGTGCAACACCATTAAGATCCTATTTTATTTTTTTGTTTTTTTTCAAGTGCTGCACAAAAATTATCATGATTTTAACAAAAAATACAACCCCAAAACCAAAAATAATCAAAAAACAAATTGCAAAATCAGGTGTAGAAACGACCCAAATTTACTAAAACAATCTAATGGAATTTCACCCTACAACTAGTTTACCAACATTGATTAATGAATCCTTGTGACACTGAAGTTAGTTGCTGTGGATGGAGACAAATCAATGGCCTGAAACTGTGCTGAGAGGGTTTTGTCTCTGTGCTGATGTTTGTTAGATGTGCCTTGAAATGTCAGGCAGAGTCATTACCGTCAGGGCTGCACCAGTAACCTTTTCTGGGAAGGCAAAAGGAAATAGGGGTTGGAAAGGCAGTCAAGTCCTCCACTGAGCTGACTAATGAACTTCTTATTTCTCGTGACCAAAGGATAGCCCTCGATCATTTCAAATTTGGATGCAGAAATCTGAAATCTTTACATAGCTCATACAAAGAAAATCCTCTTGTTTGTCTCTGTATGAGGCTGGAAATATTTGATCTTATCTCCAACAGCAAAAAAATGAAGATATTTCAAAGCAAAAAAATGAAAATGCTTTCTAAACTTTTAAAGAATTTCTGTAAAAGAAATTTCTGTAAAAGAAATTTCTGTGAAAGAATTAGTCAACATTTTACTGATATTTTAGTGCAAATATTTTTTTTTAAATTGAGCTTTTTTTTTTCCCAGTAGAATATGTCCATTTTTTGCCAGATCACTCATTAAGAAAAAAATTTGCTCAGGCATATGCCATAGTGAGGTATCTCAGATGTTATTTTTTAAACTAAACAGCCTGAGCACAGATGATCTCCAAGAGTGAAAGTTAAAAAATAGGGGTAAGACAGCCTGGTGGACCCAAATGTCCAGCATACTTGAAATAAACCCTTTCCAACACCTTCTCTGCCTTCCTCACAGACATTGACAAGTTATCTGACATCACTTCCATGGTTCTCAGTCTGGTTCTTTGCTGGACTGGGACACAGAGCTGTGTCCATCCTGTATTAAACACTCATGTTGGGTCTCTGTTGAGGATATATTTTCTTTTTCCTGCACAGCTGACAAAGTGACCTACAAAGACCAATATCTTTTTACTGTTCTCTGTTTCTTAGGACAAGAGGGGAAATTAGGAAAGAGTAGATCCAAGTTAGAATGAGGAGTGTTGGCTACTGAAAAAAAGTCAAAAGCAAGTCTCTTCAGCCAAATAAAGCTTTCAGGACTATCTCAATCTGTATTTTCTCCTTTTCTTGCTGTGCCTTAAAAAACAATCATCTGTACAACAGGGTAGACAACAAATAGAGGAAACAGTACAAAAGTACAGTTGTAACTCCCTTGGGAGAGGATGAGATTAAATATAACTGAGTCAAGCCAAGGAAAATTTGAAGATGGCTTTGTGCTCTTAGAAGAGCTGTGAGAAGAATGGAATGTACTGTATTCTTTTCCTGCATTGCAAATAAGATGCATATTCTCCTGAGGAAAAATAAGTTGCATATTGAGTATATGGAGATGCCCAATAGGTGGTTTAAAAATAAAAGCATCAAAATAAAATTTAATTAATTGTCTGTACACCCAGTAGTAGTAGAAACAGATGTCTCAGAGTGAGTGTGGAATATCTGTCCATGTTGGGAGAGAAATAAATGAATGGAGGAATAAGAAAGCAACAGACAATCATGTGGTGTGGGATGAAGGGATGTACAGAGTTCTTATGGATAAAAAATGGAAAAAGAGATTTCAGTCTTGTTTGGTGGGAGTCAATTGGCCTGTATTTTTGTGGCTGTGATAAATAGAAAAATGCATGTAATTTCTGGATATTTTAAAACACTTAAACACATATATTTAGATTTATGGCATGGTATCTTCTTTCAGTACAAGACTGTTTGATTACAGACAATATGATTTTCTAACAAAAACCTTTCTTTGCCTCCAAGTCCAGCAAATGGAACTAAGTCTACTGAGAAATAAACCTGTATTTAACTGCTTGGCTGAATAATGTGGCATAAACTCTACGTATATATTTCGTTCACACACTTTGACTTTCAAATTTAGTTTTTTTCCCAAAACTTAGCAGCTGATTGTTTGTATGAGTCAGGAGCAGCCAGAAAATAGCCCTAAAAGCTCCATCAGTTATTTCCAATTATTCTGGAACCTTACAAATTATTCTGCACTGATGAGAAGTCTCTAGGTTTTCTAACACTGGTGGCTTTGAAGCTGCTGGGTGTGCCTGGGATGTGTTTGGCCCTCTAAACCTCATTCCAGCCAGGCAGGAGGCTGTGCTTCCTTCCCAGTTAGTGTTTAGATGCCTGGAGCACTGGAAGGGGGTATATTGAAGGTCTTGGTATCACTATTTATCACTCTTACCACTATTTAGTTGGACCCACTATTTATTTTAGTTGCTATCACTGTTTAGGCCCCCGTGTGACTTGTTATTTTTAAGGAGTTGGCCACCTTCCAGTCAGGTTGGCACTTGTGTGTAAGTCCTTACTTTGGAGCTGAAAAACCCAATATTTGCACCCAGATTCAACCCTTTTTTTGCCTAAGGTAGTCATTAATTCTGATCTCATGTCCTGAGTGGAGCTGATGCAGACAGAATTGTTTCACCTGGGTCTTTGTAAACGGTAAAGTTGTATTGGCTTCTTGCAAAAACAAAACTCTGTGCAGCAGGATGGCATTTTTCTCACACGAAAAAAATTGTAAAAAGGTGTTTATACACAGTTTCCATTTCTAGTGTTTTTCAGAATTCTTTAAGTCTAAATAATGAAAGAAGAGACTAACCGCTAAAGAGAAAAGATAGAGAGATGGAATGTAGTATTGAGTTTTCTTTTATAGTACCCATAAAGTGCTGTTGAACTAAAACTTGAATGTGCTGTTTCTCTACATCTTCCCCCCTGCACTCTCCACTCCAACCCAAATTTCCTGTCAGGACCCAAGGGCAACAAGGGACAGGTAGCAATGTTGAAATGGATGACTTAATTAGCTGGTATAATTTATTGAGAATAAGCAAAACAATATAACGAATAACTTACAAGGTACCACTTAAATCAGAGTGATTGACATTTGATGGAAATTGGTTGACAAGAAGCTCCACATGACCCAGACAAACAGCACAGGCAGCACAGAAACCAACCCTACCATGGGCTGCATGAAAGCAGAGTGGGCAGGGGGAGGGAGTGAATTCTGCCCCTCTGCCCCACTCAGGTGAGACCCCAGCTGCAGAGCTGTGTCCAGATCTGTGGTCCCCAGCACAAGAAGGATATGGAGCTGATGGAGCAAGTCCAGAGGAGGTCATGAAGATGCTCAGAGGGCTGGAGCACCTCTGCTCTGGGTCCAGGCTGAGACAGCTGGGGGTGTTCACCTGGAGATGAAAGGGCTCCAAGGGAACCTTCTGGCACCTTCCAGTGCCCAAAGGGGCTCTAAGAGACTGGAGATGGACTTTGGACAAGCTCATGGAGTGACAGGACAAGCGATAACGGCTTTAAAATGTTGTTTGATGTTTAAATTTTTAAATGTACCTTCTCATTCTTATCATCTAGTTGGAACTAGATGACCTTTAAGGTCCCTTCCAACCAAAATCATTTTGGGATTCTGTGACTTTTGTCCAGTCTACAACTGTGTCAGTCTACCACATTTCTCGTATGTGGAGATTCTATTCTATTCTATTCTATTCTCTTAGAATTATGTTTTAAATTTACAGTAATTTTTTCACCATGGTCTCCACTTTATTTGAAGAAAAGAAACCATCACCCATTTTATACCTGCATTGAAGTTTCTTGAAGGTGATTTGGAATGTCCAAATTCTCCTGGTCCCCAACCTGGCAGGTCTTCCCTTTTGCCTCCCTGTGGGTTGGGAAATCTTGTCAGAGTGGAAGCAGATGCTGAATTCAGGTGTCTGGTCAAAGGGAAATAACATGGAAGAGGAAGGATGAAATTTTGATCAGCTGCAACTTACTTCCCTGACCAGCTAATTAGGTAACATGTATCCAGGTTTGAAAGGTATTTAGAGATGGAAAAGGTTTGAAATGCAAGGAGGAGAGGGAGGTAGAATAATCAATACAGATATTTGTATTCTGCAATCAATGGAAGTTGCACTTTTAAATCAGGGTAGCATTGATTTGTGGATTGTTTTTTTCCTAAATAAGAAAACAGGTGTGAAGTTTACAAAAAGGAAGGCTGTATAATTTGACTTCTTTTTCTGTGCCGAATTTCTAGCTGTTGTCTGATGACTGAGCTGCTTTGAGATCTCATCCTAAACTGCAGTTTGTAGAAACATTCCTGTGGCACCTTGGTCTGTATATATTGGGTTTTTTCTATCTCTAAGAGATCCAAATGACATGAGACATCAAATAGAGTTCAAAATCCAATCCATTCGTGCAGCCTGTGGATTTATTTAGCTCTAGCTCTGTAAGTCCTTGGAACACATTTTTGGAAGGCAGCTGTTGCACAAGCAGCTCTGTTTCTAAATACATGACTGAGTTTACAGCTGTTTAAAACCAATTCAGACAGAAATATGACAGAAATCTCATCATTGCATTGGATCCTGCCATGGGTAAAGAAGGACCTTTTCATCAGCCAGTTTTCTGTGACTATGAAGAGGGTTGAGGATCCATGAGGAATGTTGGCTTGGTGGGAATGAAGCCTGCTCAGGACGCTTCCAGCACACCCTGGGATCAAACTCTCTCTTCAAAGAAGTTTTACAGTTAATCAGGAGATCTCATTAAGGTGATGTCTGCAGCTTCTGATGCCCTGACATACTTCTCAACCCTGTAGATCAGAGACAAATACGATTTAAGATTTCAAGTCTCAGATTTCTTGCTAATTGCTCATCAGGGAACATTTGCCTCACAGCTTGAATGTAACAGAGTACCATGAAGTTTGGATTAAAGAACATTCTTCCTCCCTCCCTTTCAGCAAGACAGGAGACACTTGGCATTTTTGATCATTTGGCTTCTACTCTTTCCTGTCTTCATTTTATTTATTTAGTTATTTTTACTGCCAGAAAAAAGGCCAGTTATTAGTTATATAGTTATTTATTTTTATTAGAAGAAAAGAAGAATCATTATGGGCAGAAGTAAAAGCAAGATCTACTACAAGAGAAAGTTTGGACTTCAGGTAAATAAAGGCAGCACAGTGGGGAGAGCATGTGGACATTATCTGATGAACCTGAAAGCTTTATCCTCTGGATGGAACTAAGATGACCAGGTAAAGAGAAATGTGTCCCTTTTTTCCCCTCAGCCCCTAGCAGACAAAAGATCAAGGAGGTCTATCACCAGCAGATCCCAATTCCCAACAAGAAGGTGGTATAGAAAAATCAATTGAGGAGTCAATTTTCTTCATGAACATCATAAAGTGGCTTTATCAGACCACTCTCAGAATGGCTATGCAATTCATTAGCATGGCAAAGAAATGCAAATTTAATGGGAAGAACCAAAGACCAACCTCTCTTCTTCCCTTGCTCCCTGGGCTGATAGAATATCCAATGAGCAACTTGTACCCACAACATATTTGTGATCAATGTAACTTCACCCTAAGTTTGGGCAGCCTGTAAGTCCTCCCTGCCCCTGAGTCTGGGAATATTCCAGGGAGCCCCAGGGGCTGTTCTGTTCCTTCTGACACTGCTCACTCCTGTAACAAAAATCTGATTCTACACAGTAGGAAGGCTCTGTGTGGGCAAATCAATACAGTTTCGCAGTGGAAGGAAACAGACCTTTCTAGTCCCAGACAACAGAATCTTCTCAGGTGAAATGAACCCTGGAGATTTGTATTTTTGTCTCCTGACTACAAAGGGAAAGTCAGCTGACCACTCCACACAGAGAAGCCTGGTGATGGGCAAGATAAATATTGGTGTCCATGTCCCTGCAAGGAGAGATGGGATTGAGAGGATAATCAGCAATGTCCTTGTGTTCCCTCCAGCAACTTCAGTTAGGTGTCTGCAGATGTGACTTTTCATGGAAAAACAAACTGTGGATGACAAGAAAATCGAGCCTCAGTACCCACCGCCTGTGGAGTCAACCCTTCAAGTCTGTGTGGATTAAATTTTGGTGTTGAAAACATTTACATCAGTTGAACAGGAGCTTTTTACTACTCAGAGACTGAGCACTGTTACTCTGCATGAAATTTGTTTATGTCTATGAAGCAGTTATTGTTTTGGGGGAGAAATTCATAGCTGAGATGCAACTCCTCCATTACTAACCTTAGTCACTGCTCCAACTGCTGTCAAAACAACCCCTCCGCTCCGCTCAGATCAGCTCTTCTGTTTATTTACCACAATTTTCTGATTTCTTGACTATTATGTGTTTAAATTGGACAGCATCACTGCATGAGGGACTTCAGTATTTAAGTTAATAGTCCATTTGATTCCTTCACTAAAAGATTTTCTATTGCTCTGAGAATGTTTACGGTCTGATTCAGTCCATTTTTGTGCTTGCTGAAGTCACAGTCATGCCTCTGGCTCAGTCACTTCATGTAACATTACACTTTGCATTCTTTAGGAGTTTAGGTTACCCATAAGTCTGCAAGTGTTTTTAATGCTTTTCTCCTCCTCATAAACATCTCATTATTTCTCACCCTTATGGGCCCTGACGTCTGAAGTTGTCTTCATTGAAATTTCATTTTAACTCTCCTCTAATTTTCTTTTGAAGATGCAGGTCCTGAGCAGAACTAATGTTTTCAACTCTGTTAATTGTGTTATATGTCTTGGAAAAAAAAATACACCTAACAACCTTCTTGATCGTGCTCCCTGGCTGGTTTTTTATCTGGCACTTAAATCCCTAGGTTGCCCTATTAGGATTGAAGAAATCCAAATTAGGGGTTCATTGCCACTGTGATATGATCACCTAGTTAATTGCTGACAGGTCCTTAGAGATGACTTGTTTTTTTGCTCTAATTATTTCTGAGGACAATTTTCCTGTCACTTTCAAGCTGTGTATGTATACCATGTGACAAGGAAGTATTTTAAAACTGGACAATAAAACAAATTTTACTTTCTTGATAATATTGACCTAACCCTTAGACATAACTAAATTTTCTCACTCACCCATGTACATTGCAGTTTATACTTCTGTAGAGAAACTGCTTTGGCATTAGTTCTTCATTCAGCATAAACATTTACAAATACCAACTGTGGTTGAAACTTGTGTCACATCTGACTGAAACTTATGAGTACAATTCTTTACAGAGCTTCAAATGGCAGGTCCTCTGCTCCCTGTCCTGATGTCACCAAATCAGCTTTGGTTAGCATTTTCCCCTGTGAGGGGTCACTGGATGACTCAGTAACAACATACAGATTTAATTCCTGAATTATTTGCATGGTGAACGCAACCAAAGCACAGCATTGTGCAGGGAGATGTCCCAAGGGGAAGGGGCAAAAACAGAGCAAAAAGTCTTGTCAATTCCCCTAATCTTCATGACATTAGATCAAGAAGGCTGAGGAGAGTGAAAAATATCCACATTTCCTTTCTCATTCAAACAGACTGTTATGGTTTTACAGTAATTCTTTGCAGTTCAGTGTACAAGAACCTAAAATCCTTGGAGAGTACTCCTGGCAGTGTGTTAGATTGATGCATTATTTGGATTACCATTCCTTAGGATCTGCGCTGCTGATCACTTGGACAGAGAAGACAGAGAGTCTTCTTCAAACTGAAGTTACATAGTTGGCTTCATCTTATTGGTGAGTATCAACATCAGAGCAATTCACTTGTGTTCCTGTTATAGGCAAGAGAAACCTGACAGTCAGGGTGGTTGATGGAAGCTGGGGTTTGATTCATCTCATCAGAAGTGAAGATCTAAAATAGGTCAGATAAACTGTGCTCTGAAAATACGTATATTTCTCTTTTGATCACAAAGGAGGGCTGGCTGACTGTCTCAGAAACAGACATATAGTGCTTTATAAATTTGGGTAGGATGAATCACAAGGAGCTGTAGATGGAACAGTGAAATCTGCTATGACTCACCCTTCTCTAAGAAAAAGTAATCCATTTTAAATTGCTGCTGTGGTTTCCAATAAAAATGATCCTTCAGTGTCATCACAGGGGAGAGCATTCATTCCTAGTTTTTAGATATGCTTTATTGCATGCTTTATTGTTGTATAGCTGGAGGATTTCACCCAAATTCACCATTAACTCTATTCTGACAATGGTTTAGAGAAACTCAGGTTGTAACTGTTGGAAATAACAGTCATTGAAGAAATATCCTTAATGACCTCAGACAACCCTGTATGTTGTGTACTCTCCCCAGAGATTGGCTTTCCATCCTCAGTGACGTTGTCCTTCAATAGCAGCTTTTGCAGCTGGAGTTGGTACAGGTTTTCCTTTATTCAAGCAGGAGGTTTTCAATATCGTTCAGTTTGGAGCCTGGAAAGCAACAGCTCTTCTGACTCTGCTTGTCCTCCAGCTGAGGAGCCTTTTGATGAAAGAACTTTTTCTCTGGAAACTGTCAGTCACAGAAGCCTAAATGTTTTTCAGTGCACTGATTTCTCCCTAACTGTGCTGAAATGATCTCTTAGCACAAGCTGGGATGAGACCAATTTGATGAGACCAAATGTAAAAATAACTCAATAATAAAACTCAATGAATACTTTTATGCAATATGGGTGATGTAACTTCAAATCCCATGGTGAGACTGAATAAGTATCTGAACTTTCACAGTCTTTGCAGCTTAGGTGTGTGTCTGCTGCATACAACTATCATCTATTCTTGAAGCAGAACATAAATTGTCCCTATACAACAGTTAACAGATCTTTCTTTTTGGTTTTTTCCTCTGTTTTCCCCTTACTGGCTCTGAAAGCAGTGGAATTCTGTACTTTTTCAACTGCCTGGGATGATGCACCAAATATTAACAATATGCAATTATATATCAAAAAGGAAAAGCTGCCTTTACCACCCTTTCAAATGTCATTTAAGAAAGGAAAGTCTTTTAAAGCAAAGTACAGAAAGTTGACAGTGCTTAGGGAGCACTGGAGAGAGTGACAAATAATTTACTAGGCTCAACTCCTGATAAATGGTGAATGCTTGTTCTGTTTGACCAAAATATAGCTTTGATATGAGTAGTTTTGGCATCTTACTGCCTTGTGAGAAAAATTACACAGCGCCAGGTTTTGACTCAAGCAGATGCTCTGTGCCTTATACAGCTCTGTGTTTTAGGAGCATCAGCCCTCATTCTGTCTTTAATCTGCTGCTGGTTTCAATCCCCAAGTAAAATAAAATAAAAGTCAAAGGAAGTCCAAAGCATCTAGCTATTGACTTTTAAAGAATTCCTGTTTTGACTTTTAGAATGACGTGAACAGAATGGCATTAGCAGAATGTCACACAGCAATAAACAGACAAACAACACAGTTCTGCAAAGTCAGGGACTGTGAAGTTTCCTATAACAGCCTTGTCTCTGTGTCAGTGTTTACTAGTCATAGCTACCATGAGAGGAGGGAAAGATGGATCTCCAGGCTGGGAGAACAGAGGAGAGGTCTCTGGAAGGGAAAGCCAAGCAGCATAAAGTTTGTCTTTCAGATGGAGATTTCCTATAATGAGCAAACTGTTTTCTGAGAGCCTTTTATCCTCCCAGCCAGGGAGACATGGGAAAGAGTTCAGCTCAAACCATCCCTCACCAACCTGGAAACCATCACCACAGTTTTCAAGCAACCCTCATGTTTCTATAGGGTTATCCTCAGAAACAAGTGGGATGAATGTGTGTCATTTTCCCCATGATATGGGAGGTCTTTGGGACCCAAAGCCCAGAAAGACAAGGACTCTCAAAAGGACATGAGTCCCCAAAACTGGATTGAGATAAAGATGTCCAAGCTATCCTTTGCTTTTTCAGGTTTACAGCATTGGTGATTTTGATTGTCAGCATTAAGACACATGAAAATTCCCCTATTTTCATAACATTATGAGCTGTTTTTCTCTAGAAGTCATATCCATTAAAGGCTGCTGACAGACACCCAGCAAGTGCACAGGGCTGAGTGGGATAAACAAGAAGTATTATCCATTTTTCTGGTGTTTCATATACCAGTTTCATTTTGAAAGCATCTATTTTCTCTTCATTCAAGTGGCCTCTTAGCAAGGGTATCCTTCCAAATCTTCTCCTTTTTATGGAGCTTCCCAATTAGCTTTAGCTCACAGCATCTTGAAAACAACACACAAACACATTAAAGCAATTTCAATTTAAAAGAACAAGTGATTAAAATACTTTTAATTGGGGCTTTCCAGGAATTGCCATTGCAGCTATCATTTCCAGTATTTCATGTTGGTTCTCTCTTTATTTAAATCGAATTTTAAATTTCTTTTAACTTCAGTACTTTCCAAACTTGACTGAAGAATGTTTATTCCAGAAGTGCTGTAACTGTATTTATTGCTTATGCTGCAGGTAAGGAAGTGCTGCAGGATATTTCAGAGTTGCCTATGGAAATTCTCATCATGGAACACTTTTCAAAGGAATCATTGGACTAGATTGACAATCAAAGATTATGTTGTAGATCTAGCAATTAGTAACTTGTTAATCTTGTTATCAATAATAAGAAAAAAATAGTTTTCCTAATTAAAAAAATGTGCACCCAGTTTAAATTCTTGAAGTCCTGAATGTGTATGGAAAATGCTGATCACTTATTTTTCACAAAGATGTTCAATGATCTTTTTTGGTTTTTTAAGAACTTGTTGATGTGTAAGAAACATTCCAGCTGGACATTGCCCTGTGAATCATTAAATGTGTTCTTGGAGTCCAGGCTTAACTTTTCTAACTTATTTTTTTCTAACTACTGTTACAGTATTTGCATATACAATTCAAGTACTTCCACATTCAAATAAATTTACTTGTCACTCTCATCCTCTGACTGCTTTGCCCTTCCTTGTTTTCCATCCAATCTTTTACCAATTTCCAGCTGTGTTCTTTAATGCTTGGTGCTTAGGTGGACATTTCCATATGCAAAGAAGGACTTGGACTGGCAATTACTGAATCCAAGGGTGTGTAATTGAATATTCCAGGATGTCTTAATTCATATAGAGGAGCAAATGGATTTCTATAATTCTACCTAGAAAGCATGGAAAACTATTTCCAGTGTAAACACAACCCCCCACCCCCAAAAACACATCTTCCAAAAACCTCAACCAACCAACCAAACCCCAAAACCCAAACAACACAGAAAAATGACCAATAAAAGTTCAGGAGGTAAAACCAGGCAGATTGTGTCAATGTCCACAAAAATAAATAATTCCATTTTCTTCTTTTATATGCATATAAATATATGAACACATTTGTTTTCTATGTATTTATTTTTGTTTTATAAGACAAATTTTTATATGTTAATATAAATGACCTTAAGACTATATTAAACTTTGACACATTCAACACTTAGTAAGCTTTAAACAGAGTTCCAATTAAATGGCCATGGAAACACATTTTTCTCAACACTTTTTTACTGTTTTTTCACAATACATCCAGATGGAGGGAGTTTGTGTTCAAAACTATTTCATAGTTTCTTGTCAATATTCTTTTGCAGAAGTTACATTTATGTAAAATTCAATGAATTGTTTGACAAACACAGCTGAAAACACTTCCACATTGTACAACTTTACTGCTTGGTGTCTATTCAATAATTTAAAAGGAGCAGTTTGAACTATGTAATTTTTTAGACACTCTGACAGAGAAGATGTCTCATTTAAGAAAAAGGATGCTTTTTTCACCTGTGTAACTCAGAAATGCATATTGATGCTTTTAGATTGCAGCCCAGAGACCTGTCTCTGTTAGGTTGAACAGAAAATAATATGGTTAGAAATAAAAAGGTTTTAAGTAGGCCCAATTGATCTGTCCTGTCAAGATTCCTAGTGGGAAAAAGAAAAGAAAGAATAAAGAGCTACTAAGTCAATATACTTTTGGTTTTCTTCAGGAGGGAGACTGCAGTGCTCAAAGCCTCATCCCTTAAAGCTTCCCCACCCAAAAAAAGAGATTGAAAATTGGAAAAATAGTGAAGGACTGAAACTTGTCAAGGGAAAAACAGTTAAGATTAAGAACTACTTCCATGGAATATTGTGGCTAGCAGTGGGACGAAGCTAGAACCTGAGTGGAGAGATTTATTTCTACCGTTTTGTTTTGCCTGTTTGTTTTGTCAATTCTACATCTACCACACTCTGTTTCTCTTCCATGTTCTCCTCATTTAGGGGAACACAAGATGTTTCCTAGAATCCACCCAGCCTGCCTGATCCATACAGACAAGAGCTGTGTGAATAGGGCTGATGTCAAGTCTTTTAAAGATGGATGTAAGTGTTTTTCTAATAGAATCCATCCTGGCTGAATTCCAGCTGAATCTACAGAAGAAGATAGTTTGTAGGAAATTGTTGTGCAGTCAGGCAGGAAATTACAGTTGGAGAGAATTGTTTTCCTGGCCTTATTTTAGACCAGCTTCTCTTAAAATATTTAAGTTCCTTATTTCTGAACAATTGTGGAATCCAATTGATTTTATTATCACACATAAAGAAAATAGTGTGGCGTTTTTCATCTGGCACCACTGGGAGAGGCAGGCAAACAGAATTAATATTTCTCACATGGAACAGCACACAGATGATTGTATTCCAAACTGGGCGATTATGATAATGATTCACCTGCACTATTTGCATGAGATGGCAGTAATGGAAGCACTGCAAAAACTCCAAGCTATCAGCTATCTGTGAGCGTTTAGAAATCAGAGTTTATTTTCTCTTCAGTCTCTGCAATTGCTTTTTCCTAAAATATAACCCTGAGGGTGCCTGCTACTTCAGCACTCGTGCTTTATTGACTGAAGTTTCTTTGTTTCTTACCCAGCTCTGAACCCTCATCCTGGCTCATATTGGCTCTGCATTGGCTTTATGATCTTGTTTGATAGCCATGCACTCATTGTCTTCAAGAACTCCTTTTTATTCCCTGGCCAGAGCTGCTCGGTGGGAGGTTTGGTCCATATCAGACTGATGAAATTGCTGCTGATTCTGTAACCTCTCCCTAAAATGTGCCTCCTGTATGTCCTGCCCCTTGCAGGACAGAAGAAAGCTTTCTGTCTCAGTTCAAGGGAAGGGAAAAAGGGAAGAAAATAAGAACATAAATCTACATGCTGTGTTCCCTGGGCTTGCAGATTGTAGCTCTCTGTTTCTTCTTTCCCTACTCACTCAAGCATGAATGCAAGAGTGCTGAATTCCATGTGTGTACATGAGGAAAAATGACATCCTCACCTCTGCAGTGGTTTACTGTGCTCAAATCTTCCCTTCATCCACAAAACCTCTGATTTGGGATGGCTGAAGCCGAAAAGGCAGCCTGTGTGTTCACTCCTGACATCTGCCTTTGCCACAGATGTCCCACATGCCACTGCAGTGCATCTTGTCACCACATACATCCTTATAAGGGACATTAGACACACCTCAGGTGTTTCCTACTCCAACTTAGGGATGGCATCACTCAAATAAAAAATGTTGGGACAGCATGTAACTACTCCTGAGCAGTTAAAATTAGAATTTTCTCTTCAACAGCCTTTTGGAGCTGACAATCAGGCAGGTGTTTGGGAGACAAGGCTGTCAAAGGGCAGCCACAGGTAGCCATGGCCTGGATAGCTCCTTTGCCAATGTCTGTGTTTGTGCTCAGAGTGAGCTGAGCCATGGGATAAAACCTGCCATTCATCCTCTTGGAGATGCTCTAAGTCATCCCAAGAGGCTTTCAGTAGTCATTGAGACACAGAATGGATTTAATATGGGCCTGCAGAGGGTGAGAAGAAAGAAATAAAGATTGCAAAGTGCTTAACAGGATGATAGAATTGCTGAATGAATAAAGCTGATGTGTAGCTGGCACTTTAGAATTTGCCAGTCAGAGCCTTTTTCAGTTAAGTTTATCCCTTACTACCTTCAAGGCTGGAAAGACATCTTTGTGATGAAAAAGCTACTTTTTGCTGTTAGAGAAAGACATGATTTTTTCCCCAAACTGCAGTTAAAGAATTGTGTCAGGGTATGATATCAAAAGGAAGCTCCAGTCAGACTTTAGGACAGACTTTCTCTCTCATATACAGGGAGAGAATCACAGATGGAAGGAAAAGACTAGCAAAGAGCACTGGAAAGTACCCAATCCTCCTCAGTGTCCAGGACTAATGATTAGCATTCCCTCCATGTTATCTTGGAGCAGCTCAGCTGTCACAAAACCCTTCCTCAAGCTCCTTAAGGTCTAGTCCTGGGTGCTGTCACATCAGCATGTGAAGCTTGGCATTTCTGTGCCTGAGATCATACATGGATTTAGCACCTGGGCTCTTTATTCCTGATCTGCTTTGTGATCTTTTCTTATTTCTACCCTTCTGGTTTTGCCTCCATTCAGCAGTGCAGTGTTAAGACTTCTAAAAGTGAATTTGTGTTTGCCCAGGATGTAGATCAGCAGAGCTCTGATCTAATCTTGTGCTTCTTGGAGTTTTTGCATTATTTGCTTTTTGCAGAGGAAAATAGTCTGAACTCTTGAGGGTAAAAGAAACCCCAAATCTCTTCTAAATACTTAAAGTGGAAGTTGTCATTATTTCTTCTGTCTTCTTTTCTAAGACATTATCCAGCACAGCTTTGCAAACAACATGGTGACAAGACATTTGCTCTGGGTTGTCATAGCTTCTGTCAATAGTGTTTTTATGAACAGAATAATAATTCAGGTGAGAATTTGGAGTGGTTTGTGGGTTTTCTTTCCTTCACAGCCAACTGATAGACTTTTACTTTGTTTCTATTCTTGTGGATAGCATATTATATCAAGGTAGACAACACAAGTTGTGTCTATTAATTGGTCTTTTTCTTTTTTTTACTTATTTTAATAGCAAAACATTTGACAGCACAGCAATGGCAAATTAAATCCGGAAAAACACCCCTGAAAAAATCAACCTTTAACAAGAAAAGGAAAAGAACAATTTACCTTTTATTGGAAAATAAAACAAATGGAGACAAAACAACAGAGCTCCTTCCTTCTATGTTGCAAGAGCCCTGATTAAAAAGGGTGATAAAGTGGTGGCTAATAATGAGAAGGAAAGGAAGAGTTTATTAGATTTGTACTACTAGCATAAATATGTATTATACATCCAAAATATGGTTGTTGGCTGAATATAGAACATAGCAGTCAGCACTCTAATCCATTTTTCGTAAAAATGTTCTTGTTTTTAACCCTGAAACTCTAATCCTGGTGCAGCCAACCTCATGTGTTATTCCTTATTTCAGGTCAAGAAAGGGAGTCCAGTGGAGCACTTGACCACACCAGAATAAAGTTTCTGCCACTTTTTGGGTCCTCAGTAGAATTTTCCCACACCAGGTGAGTGGCTGTGTGTTCACATTCCTCAGCAGACACTGACCCAAGCTGGTCTCCAGAAACTGAGGCTGAACTGCCTCAAAGTCACCCTGCTGAGAAGAATCTTTCACCAGGAATTTACTTACTGGCCTGCACAATGAAATGACCACCCAGCCCATCTCTTTTGGGGGATCTTTTTCTACTTAATTTCATGCTTAGCCAAAAAAAATAAAAATTGCTTCTTTTAGATATGGTTTCACAGAAGCACAGAATATGCTGAGTTAGAAGGAACCCTCAAGGATCATTGAGTTCAGCTCTTGGCCCTGCACAGGACCTAAGATGAACAATGTAGTAAAAGAATTCAGATCTGCTATTTAATCAGCAAAAGCCCAGGCCAGCAACCCTTACACTATTTATATCACCCTTTGAACATTTGTAAATGTCCAGAAAGAAAAATGTTAGGATTCAAATCTGAATTATTTCATCCAACTATAGATCTGTTTTGGCTGAGCTGGAATTCAAATCAGAAGTTTTTTCATTTAAATTAATCAATTTTTCTCAAAAATTACTGTCTGAAATATGTGTACTCCAAGGTGAGCTATTGGTCCCTGAGAAATCAATGTCAAAACTGTTATTGGCTTTATTGGCACTGGAGTTTTCACTGCACCAAGCTGCCCCACTCTGTGTTGATTTACTGGTTAATTTATTCCACGTATTTTTATTTATGTTTTTCTTTAAACATCTGGTATGCACCAGAAGTCCCAGAGTTTTAAACTTAGGTGCTTACTGTTTTTCAGGGCCAGTACCCTGTAACATTCCTGAAATATCATCAGTCTTGAGACAGCTTTTACCCAGTCAAATTTAAAGAGGAAAGGAATAGAATGGAGCACTCATAAGTTATACATTTCATATACTTCAGGCTTAATTCTTGCAACACCTGCTGCATTAATTTAGTATTTATTTATTTGTTTTGTTTTCCTTTTAGCCTTTTTTCCTCCTTTTCTCCAGGAAAGACTGGCAAAATCCTTCCTCTGCTCTCCAACAAACCAAACCAGCTGTCATGTCTGGTGCAGACATCTGCTTCTTTGAGAGAAATTGCCCCTTCTAGTGTTTATATCATGAAACAATACATATTTTTTTGTGTGAAAGGTTGATGTACATTCCTTGTTTCTTAATGTGAACCCAAAAGGTCAAAACAAACTGAGATCTACTGGAATATATACTAATCCATCATTGCGTCTGCTGGCTCACTGTGAGGTGAAAGAGAAATGTGATTTTGGGTTCTAAATTTTCATTTCAAACATTATATGTAAATACAGTCATAAATATGTATCAAATGGAAACAAGTCATCGCTAAGATTTAAGGAAACCTGACAGTCAGAACACATCAAGCTACCTAATAATAAAGAAATGCAGGTAAATTAAGAACAGGTAGCAGAAAGTTAAAAATAAAAAGTCATCCAAAGTTTAAACCTCTTGAGAAGGCTTTGAAAAAGCTAACAATAGAGCTCCTGTAAAACATAACAAAATAAAAATAGATGCTGTAGTTGCTGGATAAAAATAGTGTAGATTTAATGCTTCTTCAAACAGATGGCTCTAAAACTTGAGATGACAAATTATGATTTGTTCAGCCCAAAAAAAAGTCTTTCCAAAGGCTTTGTGAATTGTGATAGCAGTTTAAGAGATGACCTTGAGATGGGCTTAGATATCATAATTTTTTTTTTTTGTGAATTGAAATCAAGTATTGAGACCAAAATAAAGCAGGGAAAACAAATTAAATATTAGAATTTTGGATTACCTAATAACTTTACTAAGATTTAACTTCTTGTCCTAGAAGCAGTGGTAGGGGAAACAGAAGAAATCTTGTCTTTGATGCTTTTTAATTCTTTCAGTGTAGTATTTTCAGTTATGGCTCACCACATTTATCATTCCCCAAGTGCAACAGCCCACTCCAGAAGAGAATTCAAGTTTATTTTCTGCTGGTATGTCACTTTTGTTTTAAATATGGAGGTGGAGACAGCAATGAAGTACCATCCAAATGTACTTTTGTTTTCTGATGTTGCTGTACCTTAAAGTGCAAAGCCACTTCTTGAACACAGGCAGAGATATAAAAACCATTTCTAAAGGTTTCCCAGAATGAATTTTCCCACCAAAATGATCTGTTAACAGGCTGGTAGGTAGAAATAGTGACCAGAAAAGCACTTAATATTACTTACACCTAGGCTTTGCTTATAGCCATGAAATGCAACAAGGATTCCCTAAGGAACTCCACAAATTATGGATGTGATTCACTTTGTGCTGCTCCAGCCATATTCTGCTGCAAATCCAGGTTGATTTGATAGTTGTGTGAGACTGAAATAATTCAGTCATAAATGTAACCTGTTATCTGTAAGTTAATAAGTAAATAAAATACTTTCAGGTGTCTTTCATTAAAAAAAACCCCAAAAAACACCAAAACAACAAACACTTGTAAAATTAACCTCTGCCATGTATGGATTTTCTTATTTTCAAATTAAATAGGTTGCAATAATGATTGTATATATATGAACAGCTTAATGTTTCTATAGCAACTATCTTTTTGCAAAATGCTTTACAAGCATTAATTATTATTAATAGTATTTATTATTCTTGTGCCTAAGGAATAACCAATTTTATCGTGTCTAACAAGTTAACAAGCTGAATTACTGAGACTGTGCTAGGATGAGGGCCAGGAAATCTTTAACCATCCTGAATGGATGTTCTGCATTATTCCTGAATTTTACATTTTTTGTGAGTAAGAAGGGTTTTAATTAACTTGGGAAATGGTTTGGCTCCACTGTAGCAGGCTTTGATCTTGTGTGCACAGCAGCTCCTCTCTCCTTTTGCCCCTCTGTGTTCAGCATTCCCCTCTCCATTCAAGTGAAAAATAACAAAGGAATCAGCTGCTGTAATATATCTCACAGGCCTGAATTTAGTGCAAATTGAAGAGACAAGGTAAGAAGTGAAAAGAGTAAGGTAAATCAGATGGAATAAATGGATCTGTGAGACCAGAGGAGGGACAGGTCTGGAAGAAACCATCATTCACCACAAAGTCCCAAGAAAATTGTTCCTTATCGGCTTACCATTTGCCCTTCCTTGGCTGTGAAATTTGATTCTGCTTTCTGAGTCACATCCAGTAAATAACTAGATGCCGTTTTCCTATTTGTTCACACCACTAGCTGGAATGGAAAAGGCATCATGGTAGGAAATGAATTGCCAGTGGGACAGAATGGGGGCTACAGTATATTACAGATGTGCCTTGTCTTGTTCACTAAGCTGCAGCGTTGCCCTGAGATTTAAATGTCTGAAATTAAAACTCTGCCAGCACATATTTTGCTTTTTCTATTTTAAGAACATGTGTAGAAATGATTCTCATAAGCAACTGCTTGTTAGTGGCAATCACCCAGCTGCCATAAGAAACGAGAGACAATATATTTTCAGAACATGAAAATGGCTGTGCTAATGAGTCAGGCACAAGTTCCATCTTTGGATCTGTATCATGTTTCTGTCATCAAAATCAGATGCCAAAGGAAAGGTATAGCAGGGAAATATGTGATGTTGGCCTCACACTGCTAAATGTTTCAGTGCATGTGGGAAAATTGTCTTGCATGGCCAAAGGAGCAGCTTCAGCATGCAGTTCTTCAGAATTCCCCCAACCAGTATTTTAGTCAAATGTTTTGTGAAAAATACCCTCATGATCCCTTTAAATATGCTCTCTGTCCAGGCAGCCACATAAAAGCAAGATTCCTTGCTTTTAAATACAAACTGTGAATGAGAATTCAATGTGAGATATGCTTTCTAAAAAGGCAATTTTTGTTATAACTGACCTGAGCTTAGTGCATTTATTTTCTGGACAAATGTATAGTCAAGCACTGAGGAGAAATGGCACCCTTTTCAGATGGTTTATTGGTGGGTGAACTTGTACAGCCCAATTTCAAATCCACTCCAGCTTTACTGTGTGGCTCATATTTTGTTTAACACAGACTGTAAAGAAAGGGACAGAAAGGTTGTGAGTCTGTTCATCAGTGGGGACAAGGATAAGACAAAGGTCAATTCCCCTGAGTCTGCTGACTCCTATATCTGCCCTGTGCTTGATGGCCAGGTGAAATCAGCTGCTGTGGCAGCCAAAGTTTGTCTGTTATAAAACCAGGCATTGACATTCTGCTCACTTTGTCCTCAATCATATCACTGGGATAAAGCAGAGAAGTTCAGTGAAGAAAATGTGATCCAGAGGAATCAGTGGGAGTTTCATCACTAACTTAAATAGTGACTGAATTTCACCCTGTTTTCTTGGCAGGGCTTGTGTCTGTGTCAAGCCTTTATAAAAATGCAAAGCCTGGCTCCTGTTATACCCAAGTCTGAGTCTGTCTATGGAAAGCCTGGAATTGAGAGAGCAGCAGGAATCCTTGTTTCCCTCCCTATGAGCAGTGTTGAGTTCCCTAATAAAGGTCACAGGGTCTGCCATGCTTGGTGTGCTGCTCCTGCTCTTTAAAGCCCTGGGCACAACTTTTGTTTCTGCCTGTGTATAATAATACAAATTATTTTGACTAATTTCTTTGTAATTGAAGGATTTTAGGAATTCTGTCACAATTGAGGCATTTGGGAGTAGGATAATTTAATGAAATTATACCTAAAGTTAGAAAAGTGACAGGTCAATACAGGTCACATACTTAGTTTCCGTTATTCATGCATTAAGTAAATAATAATCACACAGAAATCACAGCCATGGTAGCACTTCACTTCTTCATTTCTTTCTTTTCCTTATGGTTCAAGAGTCACAGGTGAATCTGTGGGTTTTGCAAATGGAAAGGAACTGGCAAGTGGAAGGTACAGCATCCTCTGTGTTCCCACTGGTTTATTGGCAGCACAGCTGGAGATCCTACATGTGGTCACTCTCAGCTTCTCTGCTGACTCTCAAATCTCCTGGGTGGAATGATAAACTCTTGATGTGGTACAGCTCATCATGCCCTTAGAATTTGTTAATCACTTGTCCTTAGAATTTGTTAATCACTTGTCCATTCAATGCCTGAGTTGCACTCATTGTCAGTGCCACTCATCAATCCCCCAGACAGGAGAAAGAGCAAGTGAAATTCAGCCAAACATGGAGAAAAGCGCTAGATGGAAAATATTAAAAGGTGAAAATACAAATGTAGGCATCACTACAGAAAAAGTCTGTCTGTTTAGGCAGGGATATGAAAGTCTTAAAATTCTCATGGGTAGACAGCACTGTTTTACACATCTTCACTCACATCTGTGTATGCAAATAAGGAATATTTTCATATAACAAGTTTCCACTAGCACTCCCTAGATCTGGGTTTGTGTCTCCTTCCATCATGGGAGTCAACCCAAATTTCTTCTGAGAAAGAACCTGAAAGAGATATGGTGAGTTTTGCAATTAGGAATTTCCTGTTAACCTGGTGTTTTCAGAGCTCTGTTTCATACAGCTATAACCAATAGCCCACTCCATTTTGCATGGATTTTATTTATGTGCAATGCTGCCATTATTAGCCATGCCAGGCTACAGATTAAAAACAGAAAAAAAGGGACCAACTGCATAGAGTGGGAGAGCCTGAGGTAGGAAAGAAAAACAAAATTCCCAGAAGCAGCACAAAAGCATTTTTTTGCATTAAGAGTTTGTCACAAAAGTGGATAATAAAGAACAATGATGTGAATGCAGCTTAACCATTCAAGTACCAGCTAGCCCTTGTCCTTTGGGGAGAATTCAACTTTCTGGGTGCTAGCAGGCATTACCAGCCAGTTGGGACAAACTCCTCCAGGAGATTTCCAAAAACAGCCTGAGGAAAACTGCTTGAGACAGAACTTTGATTAGTGTGTCCACAGCGAAGCCACACCCCTGTGAATCCACCTTCAAGGGGAAGGAAGCACCCAAGATTTGTAAATACTCATGATTGAAAGGAATGACAAAAGTCACAGAGTCTGCAAAAACTCACCAGGTTTTATTAGTAAATTACATAGTTGATATGGCTACAGCTGTGTTAGTACCTAACCTGCTCTATCTACACCTGCATAGAGGTTTGGGAGAACGGGGTAGGGGGAAAGGGAAGGGAGAGGAGAAGAGATGAGTAAATGAGAGGTAGAGAGAGAAAGAAAGTAAGAAAGAGCATAAAAACAAGAGAGAACAAGATATCAGCAGTCCTGGTTCCAGCACCAATCCTGCTGATGGGAATCTCATTCCTGGTTCCAGCATCGATCCAGCCAATGGGGATCTCATTCCTGGTTCCAGGGCTGATTCTGCAGATGGGGATCTCCGTCCTGGATCCAGTGTCAATCCTGCTGATGGGATCTCATTCCTTGTTCTGGCATCAATGGTGGTGTTTTGGTGTTTTGTGGGTTTTTGTTTTTGTTTGTGGGGGTTTTGGTTGTTTTGTGGGTTTTTGGTTGGTGTCCAGATGAAGCCATGTCCGGGATCCTGGGAGTACTTCCCAGGCTTGAGGGGGTCCTTTGCATGGAGGGCTTTCCCTGCCCTGAAGACAGGTTTCTTGTTTTCTATGCAAATTTGTTGTAATGCACAGTATGTTCTTTCCAACCATTCTGGAATTGGGTCAGAGGTCTTGGGGCTCTTGGGTGGTCTTGATTTTGCCCTGCAATTCACACTCTCTTCCTGGCTTCATTGGTGCCCTTTTTCTGTCCTGTGCTGTGCCTCTTTCCAGGGACTAGAAACAGATGTTTGTCCCAGAAAAGTGCTGTCCTCCCTCCACATGGATCCCTTCTCCAGTCACAGTTTCTTCTTTGTCATGTCCAGTTGTTCCCAGCAGTGCTGGGTTACTCCCAACAGCTCTTGTCTGTTCTTACCAAGAGCGCTTGGCTGACTCCACAGCCATCCAGCTGTGGCTGTTAAGAGGCACACAGTGCCCTCCCATCTTCTGGGCCTCTCCACCTGTGTTGCTGCTGTGGGATGCTGAGCAGGCTGAGGGCAGCCAGCCTGTCTGGGCCCAGCCTGGTGCTGGCAGCAGGGCACTAATCCTCAGGCTGTCCCCCCATGCAGGGACAGCAGCACAGCCAGCTCAGAGCACGGAGTGCCTGCCTGAAGCGAGAGCTGGGCACCTTCTGGGCAGCAGTGTAAGCATGCTGCTCGCTGACTGGGCTCAAGGGGATGTCCCACAAGTTGTAGCTGATGTCAGTTTCCCCTTGGGCCAGCTCTTTGTCATTGTTGTCTTCCCCTTGGGACAACGTTTTCTTTTTGTCCTCTTCTCCTTGAGGTAGATCTTCATTATGCTCATCTTCCTTATTGGATAGATCTTGATGTCCCTTGTCTTGCTCTTGGGACAGTTTGTTGTCATTAATTTTGTTCCGTTGACCAAGCTCTTGGGGGATGTTATCTTGCCCCTCTTGTGCCTCCTTAGCTGAGGCCCCACCTTGGGTTGGGAAGATTGCCTCCAGCCAGCCCAACATGCTGTCACCACTGGAGATTTCCTGCAGCTCCTGTAGAGATGGGCTGGTTATCCTGATCAGGGGCACTGTGTGTTCTGCACCAGCCTCACACCTTGTGTTCAGCTCCTGTGGGGGCTCCTTCTGGGACTCAGAGAGAAGCTGGGTGCTCAGATTCACAGCAGGCTTTGCAGGCAGTGACAGAGATGTGCTAGGGAGGATTTTCCTCCCCCTTTGCACACAGGACATTGCTGGGTGCTGCTCTGTCACTTGCCTGTGGCACCATGTCCCTGGAAGGCTGCCCGGGGGAGCTGACACAGGTCTGCCTCGTGCCTTCTCCTGTTCTGTTGGCTGCTGTTGGGATCTCTGGAGCCCAGCAGAGACCACACGGGGCACGAGCACAGGGATGTGGCTCCTGTGCACCACATGGGTCTTCTGCTGTGTGCATCCGCCTGCTGGGCTCCTGGGCTTCAGCTGCTGGCAAGGCTCTGTCTTGCAGAGTAGTGGCTGTGCTGAGTCCTGCTTGCCCTGCCTGCCATGTGTCCTGTCCTGCTGGGCTGTTGGCTGCTGGCAGGGTGTGTGCATCCCAATGGAGACCATACGGGACACACGCACAGGGATACGGGTTCTGTACAACACGTAGGTCTTGTTCAATATGCGGCTGCCTTCCTGGCTCCTTTTCTTCAGCTCCTGGCAAGGCTTTGTCTTGTGGAGCAATGGCTGTGCAGGGTCCTGCTCTCCCAGGGCAGCTGGCACAGCAATCCTCTGTTCCTGGCCTTGATGGGCTGTCAGTCTCTGGCTGTGCCGTCCATCCTGGTGGATGCCATGCGGGACACTCGCACAGGAATTCGGCTCCTGAACACAGTGTGTGCCTCCTTGGATGTGCTGGGGCTCAGGGCAGCCCTCAGGCTCTGAGAGCTCGGGGCTGTGCCCTGCTCAAGGCTGTTGCCCCAGGAGTTGGGGCTCTCCTTCTCCTCCATTGCCATCTCTGTCAACCTCTAAAGCAGAGCTCTCCAGGGAGTTGCTTCCTCAGGAGGGAGCAGAGCAGCTCTGTTGGGAGGAGATCCCCGTGGGTCAGGACAGTGACACCCTGCAGTGTCACAATGGTCCCTCTATGATGATATGGTCCCACATCACCAAGGGTCCTTGGAGGTGCCTCTGTCACAAAGGGTCACCCTTTGTGACACTCTGTCACAAAGGGCCAGCATGCCTGGAGCAGCAGAGCCACTCGCATTTGGCTGGAAGCAGCTGCACCCACAGAGCACAACCCCTGCACTTGTAGCCTTTTAGGCTCTGCTGTGCCCCAGGCTCCCCCAGGCTCTCCACTCAGTCCCACACCACATCCTGAGCTCCATGGTGGAGAGCCCTGGCTAGGAAGGCCAGGCCAGTTGGTGCAGGAGCAGCTGCCCAGATGGACACAGCCAGGGGGCTTTGGTCAGTGGCTCCATGTGAGGTGAGGGATGAGGGGTGTCCCTCAGGACTCTGCCATGGCACCAGGGCTCTTTAATGTCATTATCAATGCCACAGAGAGTGGGATTGAGAGCACCCCCTGCACCTTTACAGCTGACAGGGAGCTGAGCTGGACAGGTGACACCAGCGAAGAAAGGGACCATCCAGAGGGACCTGGCCAAGCCTGAGCAGTGGGACTGCAAGAACCCAGTGAGGTTCAACAAGCTCAAGGGCCTGCACCAGGGACAGAGCAATTCTAGGATCACTGAGGTTGAAGAGACCTTCTAGGTCTTCTAGGTCCTCAAGCATTTCAAGGAGCAAAATGGATCAGTGATAAAGAGGATTGGATTTATTTAATGGTGTTATTTTTACGTGTAACATCAGGAGTCCTAACACCCCCCTCCACCGAATGAAGCCTTTACACTTCATATTAAATATTTTATTTTGTGTTAAGAAGCTTGTATTTTCCCTTCTCTCCCTACTGCATTTCCAGCATGCAGCTGGCAAGGTTAGAAGTTCACTGAATCCTGAACATGTAAAATAGGAGCTGCAAGGCATTTGAAACTTCTCATCTAGTTTTATAAATCTCCTATAATTTCAATATTACCCTTTTTTCTTTTTAAGAAATCCCCTAAAAACTACTGTTGTGTGTACTATCAGCTCATTAATCAGACAACTAATCCTCTCGTGATAATTTGGGGATGATGTTTTATTTGCCAAAGAGTGATAAAAAATAAAAGGGAAGGAAGAGAGTATTTCAGGAGATGTGCAAAACTAAATCAATTCTTGTTAAAGCTTTCCTGCATAGCTCAATAATTCTTACTTGAAGTTGTGTTGTTCCTTTGTTCTACATCACTTCACTGGCTTCTGGACAACAGAGCCTACAATGTTTATGTGTGGTAGTATTTCCTAAAAATTACAGAATAAGCAAATATACTGGAATGGTAGGGTCTAATCCACAGACTGCAGGTTATTTTTTTTCTGAGGACTCATCAAATGCATGATTTGTCTCCATATAACTTAAAAATATCCCTATTTTTTAATAGAACACTTAGGTTAATTTCCCAAAATAATGAAGGTTCCTTTAGCTCAAGTTTCTGCTAGGGATAGTGATTATTTCTTACTGCAAACACTGTTTTGTCCTATTTCATTGTGTCCAGCCAAGTGTAAGGATATATTCACATGCAGGCATTCAGAACTGGCTTGCCAACATCTTTGACTCAAAGCAAGATTTTGCTGATTTTTTTATACCATTTATAAGTGGATCAGATCCTCAGTTGATTAACTTGACATTTTTCCATGGAGGCCATTGAAGATAATCTGATTGCTCTGACTGCACAACTGTTCATTCAGAATCCAAGTCTGAGAAAAAGCATTTAGTTAAACCACTGTGATTTGAATACAGCCTGCTCCAGAGCTAAAAGCAGCAGCTTAGTCTACAAAGTTAAACAGAAACTATTCAGCTGCATTCCCTGAGTCACAGAAGGGCTACAACAGATATCCCTGCTCCTTGGAGACAGCAGAGGTACACACAATACCCTACAAATCCACTTGTGATCCAAGCCCTTGGCTTTGTGAACTGGAGCTAACAGGAGATCTGGGATATTCTCCACATTTCCTACCCCAGACACTGCTGTTGGTCAGCCAAGATCCTCTGGCCACACAGGAGTTTGTCTGGTTTTCGTCATCTGGGAAAAGGATCAGACATTTGGGGAAGGTGTGTAGTGCAGAACAGGACCTGCTCCATCGACACTGAGGTTGGCACTGGCTCCTGGCAACTGGTCAGTGTGGTTCCAGGAGCAGGAAGGGTATCCAGGTGGATGTATAGAATCAAACCCACCTTTTCTCTAGTCCCTAGCTGTGTTAAATTTTATACCTTTGTTGCAGAAAGAACTTCACCAGGAGATCTGCAAAAATGATGCTGTGAAGTCTTCCAGGTATTTCAGTGGCTAGAAAACTCATGCTGATCAAGTCAGGTTTAAATTATCTCTACCAAAGGATCTCCACATCTGAGGTGAATAGTCCAACTACAAAGTTAATTAATTGAAAACACACTTATTTTTAGACAGTTAATATTTTTCAACTCTTATCTGCACTGTGGCACTCAGAGGCAGATCTGCAGTCAGTCAGGCAATTGTAGGGATCAAGTTTTCCTCTGTCTGTGGAGGAAAATATGCCTTTGCAGTTTAGACTAATCACAAATATGATGAGAAAATTTAAAAGCAGTGCAAAACATATATGTGAATACTGTTTCATTAGAGTCTTGCATATTAAAAATTAAGCCATAATTGTGAGTTAAGAATAATAGGAGTATGCATCTATGTAGGGACACATATGATGCACACCTATCACATGAACACATTGAAATAGCAATTCCCACTTTTTCAAATCAAAAATTGAGTTTTGTTTCAGTTATCTCTACTTTTTGACCTCTGTGGAGGAATCCATAAAGTTCTTGAGAACTTACTCAGCCAGTGAGATCCAATATCTAGGGTTTCTTGGCTCTGGCATTAGCCAGTAGCAAAGCCTGGGAGCTTGGGCATGAGAAAAGGGTGGTATTCCCTGGAATGCTCTCTTTCTTGCTCTGCTACGTTTTAGGCTTTGGCCTGCTGTGGAGCCACAGTTCATGGTTTTTATACTGAAAATGACTGGCTGTTGTGGTCAGGAGAAGAGTTACTGTGGAGAAACACATGGGTAATCCTGGGTGGCTCAAGTCAAGCTCTGCGTAGCTGAGGGAAAATGTTAAAATCCATAATTTCAGTCTCAATCAAATCTGACACATGAGTTCTTCAATGACTATCCCCTCACTGAGAAGATCCTTAGTGTGCAGAGGGGAATGTTGCACTCTAAGGGGATATCTCTACTACTAATAATACGAAGTGGAGGATTGCTTTATTTGGACAATGATCCAAGCAGGGATTCATTGGACCAGATGGCTAGAGCTGCGCTAGACACTCCAGGGTCTGTAATGATGGGGCTGGATGGAGTTGCCAGTGCTGTCTGTAGGTTTGTTTAATTTTCCCTAATGCATATATCCACAATAGGTTGTGCAAATCACACTGCTAAGCACCCATTGTTCCCCATCAAATCTAGGGAGAGTAACTTATGAGGTAATCAGATAATAGGAATATTGCTGCCATAGGCAGAACCTCCAATGTCCAAAACGTGGACATAATTTTCAAATTATGAAAAAATGCAGGGTAATGGAAGTAAAAATTTTGACTCCACCAAATATGACCTGTGTTACTGTTACACCCTCTTAACATCACCAAGAAAAAAGTTTTTCTGCATTTTAATTATATTCTACCAGGTGTTATGCCTTACAAATTTGGGTTTTTTAGTGTAATTTTCTAAACTTACATTAGTTTACGCTGTCTTGAGAAGAGGGAGTTTCATGGTCGGTCTTCAAATAAGGTTATTTTTTTCCCCTTTAGACTTAGAGAGTACTGTTAAAAATATTACATTTTAGCATACCTTCTGGCATCATTCATAAAGATTTAGTTTTACCCATAGAATGGGTATCGAGCTACACTTAAGAAAAATTGTAATAACACTTTCTCACATACAGAAAAAATAGAAAGATGAAAATAAGATTGAAGTAGAAACAGTCAAGGAGAACAAATACCTTTCAATGTGTATATTCAGAGAAAAAGTAATGAGTTTAGCTAACTGGTCTACTTCAGGGCCAGTCCAAGATTCTTCAGTCAGAAATGATCCCCTGATGCAATGTCAGTAACTACTAAATAAAGTTATATGGCAAAGATGAATCCACTTAATGTCTCTGATGTAAAAGAGGTCATTACTTAAAAAAAAAAAAATAAAAGACCCAAAAACCCAAAACAAAACCCACATATGTAATATATGCTTTTAGGTGTTTTCCATCCTCCTAGGGTTTCCAATCAATTTTTTTTTTATGTCACTGATGTGCCATAAAATGTCATAATTTTATTGATCTAATGTCAGGCCGATGGCATAAGAAAGATTTGAAATGACAACTTGAGTAGAGGGATTGTTAAATTTAAACTGATATGTTTGCCTTCCTGTCAAAACAGTGCACAATCCTTCAGCTCATCAGCCACCTGCCTGAGCCAAGCTGACTTCAAAGCTTTAATCAATATTCTTGGAAACAAGCTCCATTGTTCCTTTGAGGCTTTTGGTTGTTTTCTCCCTGTCGCAATGTCTTCTAATCTAAATAGAAGGTTATGAAGATACTTTTTTCCCCTTAGCATGGCCTTTGAGCAGAGAAAGTGAATGTTGATGCTCTTAATCTGTAGTTTAGCTCACCAGCAAATAAACTGAACAGGTAAAGCTGCCAAGGATATTTTATTTGCATAGAGATTGAGTTAAATTATTCACAGTGTATCAGTTTGTGAAAAAGTAATCACATTTATATGATATATTCTTGTGATCATCTAGAACTGTTCTGCATAGCACAGGTCTAGGTTCTATTTGAGTTTCTCTATTCTGCCCCCAGCAAAATACATTTTCTCAGATGTGTTGGTTGGATTCTTCTCTATATGTTGTCTCCTTTGTGGAAAAACATCTTCAGTAGCCTTTCTAATCAATGGTAGAAAAAAGGTGTAAACTTTTGTGTCAGCCAGTTACAAACTAAGCTAAGAAAGTACAGCTCATTTCCCATTTTTCTTTTGTCTTCAAATGTCATCACAGAAAGAAAGAATGAAAAATAAATGTCTTCATTTTGACATTTTTAACTGAAGTGTTTTCATTAGTATTTCAAAATGGTTTTATCTGAACATGTATTGACATTAATTTTTAAAAGACATCCAAAGAAGAGGAAATATTTAACTTCCTCTGGGAAAAGAAGTGTTCAAACTTACTTTAAATTTGCTAAGAAAACAAAGAAAAAAAAAATCATCAGTTTAACTCATATTTTGTTTATTTTTTCAAGGCAACTAGTAAAAAAGAAATAACTATACATATTTGTCATATGCCTGAGCATCATGAGAAACTCTCTCTGCCTGCTCCTCTGTAGCTCAACACAATCTTCTTTGAGACCACCAACCTCATTATATTATTCCTTTCACCAAGGCATCTCTATTGCCTTTATGACCCAGCTCACCTTGTTAATAAACTACAAAAACTAACTTTTCCAGAGAACAGCCGTCACATTTCAGGCTTGAGCCCTTCAAGCTCTTTGGAGTGCAGAAAATAGCCACCAAATTGGTGAGAAGTTGAACTTGTGATTCATTCTTTCTGTGGAGCTCAACCTGGCAGATTTTCTTGTGTCCTGCAATGTGGCTGAGCTGCAGGTTTTCTCTCTAAATTGATGCCAAAGTGATCCAGAAGCATTGGGGTAGAATAAGTTTTGTTTTCTTAGGAAACAGCTGAAAAATCTATTTTGTTAAGTGAGGGCATGGAAAGAGCATTAAGTATTTGTGTGTTTGGGGATTGTCCAGATTGAGAATAGAATCACAGAATCACAGAATCAGAGAACCACAGAATGATTTGGGTTGGAAGGGACCTTAAAGATGAACTCATTCCAACCCCCTGCCTAGGGCAGGGACATCTCCCACTAGAACAGATTTCTCCAAGCCCCATCAGCCTGGCATTGAACACTTCCAGTCATGGGTCAGAAGCATCTTCTGAAATTATCTTTTAAAATTTAATCTTCAAATAAGGTAGTAAAAAAAAAGCCCTAGGACAGTATTGATTGTGTTTTGTTAATAACCCAAGATCAGTTGGAAAAACCCTGCCTATTTCCTAGTAGGAATAGTTCTAATGGATGCAAGGCCAGTGCAGGAACTGGTTCTAAGAAAAGTCTTCACAGAACAAGGGTACCCTGTGCCAGCTCTTCCCCACTCACTGTGGGCACATGAGCACATGAGAGAGATGTGGAAGCAAAAGGCAGCCTTGCACACCCCATGGGGGCAGAATTTATATTATTGTTCATCAGGGAGCAGCTGCCACAGAGAATTGTTCTTCCATCAGAGATGCTGCTGCTATTTCCTCCCGTGTGTGCTCCCACACTGTCCCTGTGCTGTGGGTGATCCAACACAGCTTCCACTCCTGGGTGATTTGGGGATTGTCCAGAGTGAGGATAGAAGCAGGGAGCAGCTGGGATGATAATGGACGTGTTATGTGAGAATCTGGCATTTTAGGGCTTTTGATGGGACTATGGCAGGAATCCGGATGAGTTTTGGAAGAGAAGTAACTCTTCTCTGTACTTGCAGCTACCCTTTAACTTCCAAAGCTGTAAATTAATGTTCCCAAGTCTTGGTTTTTGAGAAATACATGACAGTGTGCCAGAGTTATGACTTACATCCAGCATCACCTCATCTCTCCTACGTGAGAATTGGGAAAGTTTCTGTCTTAACAAGGTGTGTGTTGTATTTCTGTTTGAAAGAGATCTTGCTGTTATTTATAACACTGGAAGCCTAGAACAAAAATAGACCAAATAAATGACTTGTACTAAACCCAATAAATCACTTATATAAAACTCTTTTGATGTATTATATAAGGCCTTTTCCTCCATTTCTAATTCTAAAACTAGAGCCACATGTACTTGTACTCTCTTATTTTGTTTCTTGTTTTCCCCAGTCACTCCCTGTTTTCATGACATATTTTCTAAAGGCTTGTGATGACAGGCACTTATAGCAAGAGCAATGCTCATCTGAGAAAACAAAGCTTAGCTGAATTCTCCTACAAAGCCCCTCTGCATGTGGCCTTAGTTCTAGCAGCAGCAAAATGAAAGTGGAGAGCAGATTACAACAATTAGAAGTGTGGTGAAAAATCTTCAGAAAGCACTCAGACTTCAAACCACAGATATCAGCAGAGCAAATACGAGCCCATGTGTTTGGGGAAAAAAATTTGGGAAAAAAACCCAGCAGCAAACCACCCCTGAAACAAAGAGGAACAGGATCAAAATGAGAGGGGGGATATGGATGGTGATTGCCAGGATAGGAAAACAGGGAGGGTTAATTAACTGTGCAGGGGGGTTGTTTCAGACAGGAGATGGGAAAAAATAAACCTGAGGCACAGGAAAACGGGTATTTTCTATAACTGCCAGACCTGGACTGGGATACACAGTGGACACAGTCTCTGGAACAGGGATACAGAGGGACTGTGCCTTTGTGGTGAAGGCTGAGTGAGCAGACTGCTGGGGACAAGTGACAAATGGTTGATGCTGTGCCAGAGGAGGGGACAGAAGCCACAGGAAGGAGAATGGCTGGAAGAAGGTTTCAGGAGGAGGTTCAGGTCACCTCCACTGCCGCCTGGTCCCAAACCCTGCCTGTCACATTCTTTGCTGTCTGTGCTCCTCCTGCAAACTTGTTCTGAGCAGTAAATCCTTGCCTGAGACACTCTGCCCAATAAACATGTTGCAGCAGAGAATTAATTCACAGAAAATTATGTGATGTGTAGCAACTCAGCCTTAATATAAGTCCCACTGCCATTTTAACAGGAAAATGGAGAAGGGTTCCATCCAGTCAGATCAAAGAGCCACTGAGTGCACTGTCTTGTGTCTGGCACTAGACAGCACTGGATGTGTAGGAGGAGCAGATCCCTTCATTTGGTGACACAGGTTACATGCAGACCTTCATTCAGTTGCCCCACATAGAGGTACTTTGGTTTTTAAGATTCCTGCTTGGCCCTTGCCTGCTGCTACAGAGAGCACAGGCATGTGGGAGCCACACAGGTATCAAACACTGCAGGTACCTCTGTTTGGGAATGGAATTGAGACTTTGAGCTCTTCTACCTCAACTGACAGGACCTTCCCTGATAGCAGTGAGGGCTGAGGCAGCTGGTTCAGATGGACACTGCAGAGAGCATCAGAAATAGGTCAGATCAGAGGAAAGCTGCATGTGAACATTCTATTCACTGCTCTTTATCATTATCCAAGGCTTTCAATGACTGTTTCATGCCATGAGATCTGCAGTTCATACCTTGGTTCGTGGCTCTGGCACTACCTGATGCCAGTCCCAGATGGTTGTGAGGAAAACATAACAAAAAAACCCATAATAAAAGCTGTGGAACCAAGGAGACCATGGCAAGGAAGATGGGAAAATGTTCCTACACCTACTTGTTAGGCAGAAGTTTGCTTTTGAGCTTGAATGTGAGAGATTATTTCCCTTCTAAAGGGCTTTTGTGTCCTTATTATAAAAACTGACATTCCCTTTTTTCCTAATAAACATTCACTTTCCTTATCTTAGCTCGGGGGATTCTAGTGTTGAGGTTTTAAAAGTGTTCAGTATTTTAAAAAGGCAGGAGGAAAACAGGAGGTCAAAAGACTACAGCAAAAGAAATATTTAATGAACATTCTAACTCATGGGCTACTGCTGATAGTGTTGAACAGCATACAGATATTTTCTAACACTACAATGTATACCATATAAATTTTGTTTAATAAACAGTTGTGTCAAAAATAATTTTCAGTTTTAGTTTGTTTGCAAAGCATAGTGCAGAAATCTATTGGCCAGCATAGAAAAATGTATTACAGGAGAAATATGCTGCTCTACTCAGAAAATGGCAGTGCATATTTATTTAGAATGTGTGCTGGGAGTATTCATTTTGGAAAGTTACTTCTAGATTTTGAGGTCTTCGAAGTGGGTGTGTAAATTATTTTTATTTTTGATCCAACACTTCTGAGTCAGTGATCATTGACCATTTAAAAAATATTGGAAATATTTATGAGTATATCTACATAATTTTACTATTAAAAAAATCTATTGGAAAATGCAAGTTTTGACCAGCACTAAGGGAGTTAAATTGAGGAAACGAGAGATTTCCCTGCAGTTCCATGAAGTCAAAGGCCAGAGAGTAATGCTCTGAGTGGCATTATAAAATAAATAAATGATGAGGTTGCTCTTGATTAAGATTACAAAGGAATGAGACATTTAAAAGCCTATCAATAAGGAAACAAAGAGCAAATATAGAGCCAAAGCTTGTTTCCTGAGTTGGATATTCAATAACCAATACAATAAGGAATGAAAAAATTCAAATACAGTATCATGCTCTTAAACATTTACTGACAGCCCTTTACATCCTGTAACTTCTTTTCATAAGACATTCAGGCAACTAAATTAACTATTAAATACATCAACTATTGAGTGCAGTCCACCTCTGCCAGACTGACACAAGGTTTGATGAGTTATTTGAATATTCTGCCAGCATGAAACACTTGAATAAGACACATATAGAGAGAAGCTGATGTTCCTAAGAAATAGATTAATTGAAAATGCCAATTAAAGGAAATTATTGAAATAATCAATCTAATGAAGCTGGGAAGAAACACTTGGAAAACATAAATCTTTCCCCTTATTGTAGCTGAAATGTGAAAAGCAAATAAATGTAACAGGAAAGTGTTTACACATCCTGGGGTCCTGTGTGAGGGATTATTGAAGAGCAGAGAAATCAGCAGCACTTCTTGAAGGAATCAGCATTTCCTTCAGTGCTGCTGTCTGTCCCCTGCCTTGCCTGCAGAGTGTGTAGTTGTGTGTGGAGACACACAGGAATTGGGCTGCTGTGCTTAGCAGTGCAGGATTCAGGAGGGCAGCAAGGGAGACAGGCAAAAAGCAGCCTGATTTTGTAGCCCAGTGATGCAGCGACTCACACGGGGCTTTAGTCGTGGTTCCTGATGTTGTTCACATGTTTTATTCAAAGGCTGTTTAATTCAGTCTTGGCAAAAGAGTTTGACACTGCCAGCCCCACAAAGGGAGTGCTAGCTGTGAAATTCCAGAGTTCTGGTTTTCTCTGGAAATTGTTTATTTTTTCACCTTTAGTTTTGATTTTTCAGTAGCACTGTGGACAGGAGGGATGCAATGTGTCTTTGGTCCAGCCTGGTGCCTGTGCAGGAAATTGGTGCATTCTCCTTGCTGGGTGAAGTTGTGCTTTTAATTGTTTATGGCCTTGGGGAAATCCTCAACTCTGTCCTGGGATTTCTGACCACTGGGCTGGCACAGAGCAGTGGTGGCACCATCCCTGCCTGGCTTTGAGAGAAAAGAGGGAGCCACTAATGTGCCAAAGGGAGATAATAGCTCCCTGAGTCTAGGAAGGGGATTCAGACTGGAAATGCTCAATCAGTGCCACATGTGCACCAATTTTACCTTTTTAGCAGTAACTGCTTTACAGACTTTGTTAGCTCCTTCTTTTTTGAAAGAAAAAGTCACTTTCCTCGTTACAAAAACACTTCTATATTTATTTTTCCATCTGAGGACATGCAGAACCACTGTGAGAACACCAGTCTGTGATGGAAGTGTTCAGCTGGTTTTCCCTGTATCCTCCAGCCCTGAAAGGCACCCAAGCTACACAGTATTGGATCAGAGGAAAACTCACCTGACATAAATCTGCCTGGCTCTGCAGATTTTCAATGGTGTGGATTCACCTGGATCACACACAGGAGATGAGCAGCACCCCAGATGCTGTTAAATGACACGTGCCACTGACTTCTGTAAAGGATCAAGGATTTTGCTTTGTTTTGGGTGGAAAGTCAGACTCCAGATTCTGGTACAAAACCACCAAAACTTGTGAAGAAAAAGGAAAAATAAATCTTTAAAAAGAAATTAAAAAAAATAGAAAAGCAGCCTTTTTGATATAGTGGAGATGTAAGCTGTTACTCTCTAATGGTTGAGAGGTAGAAAAAACCAACTCAGAATATAATTGTAGAAAAGAGGAAGCTCAAAGTTTTTAAAGCTGGGTTAATGGGGGAGTCTGTGAAGCCACACTGTGTCAGCTCTGCAGTCCTCAGAAATGGATTGGCTGTCCCAAGCTGACTTTCCAGCACTTCACGTTTCTTCTAAATTTGTTTTCCAAGCAAGTTGAAAAAGAGTGGAACAATATTTTTAAAGTTTAGCGACTGCAGGCTTGGGAAAATGGATCTTATTGAACTTATCTGTATAATTTTCCATATTAGAATGATGATACAAATGTGCAAGTTCTTCTCCCTGCTAGTGGGAATAAATGAAATTGGAATAAAATGCACACTTGTTACAAAGATTATTTGCTAAGGCTGTACAGATACAGGATTTACATGCTGAAAATAAGGATTCTGTTTAACTTATTCCCTTTGCTGACAAACTGAGTTAAAGATCAAATCCTCTGCTGGTGTGCATTGATGTTCCTGCAGCAGCCCAGAGCTGTTTGCCACACTGTAGTGATTTGCAGAATTTGTATTTGTGCTTTCTCCTGAGCAGCTGTGCTTTGCTTACCTTTATGTCTGGAAGGAGCAGTGCTTTTACTTAAGCAGCATCTGAAAATCAAGATTATGTTCACCCAGTCCTTAGTTTACTTAAGCAAAAGTCTGGTTTGTCAGGTATCTGTCTTTGCTGTGACATCATACATGTCACTTAACAATGACTTCTGCTGCTGAATAGCAGCTTATTAATAAGAAAGTGGAGGAAGGGGAACTCGGAGAGAAGATGAGGTAAAGCCATCCTCTACCCCCTGAAAAAGCACAGCTAGTTGATTAGTAGGTCTTTGTTTCAATTTGTTTCTCTGCAGCATTTGCAGTGAAAAAAAGACCAAGTGAAAATCCTACTGCAAATCTTGAGTGACTGTTAGGATTCCTTAGGTGAGTTTTCTTTTAATAATGAAAAAACTGTGAGTTTGGTATTAGGATCTCCTGGCAGTGTCTCCAAACTGTTCCCTCCCTCTATGCTGATTCAAAGTCAAAATTTGGTTAAAATAATATTCTGTAAAATGAGCTCTGTTGCCAGGATAGGAATCAGCAGCACTCATACTTACCTTCTACTGTGTGTAAAACCTATTAAGATCAAAATAAATACTTGTGCATTGAAGCTAAACAAATTTTAAGACTTTTCATAGGGATAAGTAGATGGAAAGAATCCTCACTGGTCAAATAATCATTCCTGCTCTTCCACTGAAAATATATTTGTGTGAAGTCCTGACCTCATCTTAATTAATTAACGTTTTCCCATAACCACTACAAGTTTTGCAGCCTTATCAGTTGAGTTGTTTCATGAAAGTAAAATTTAGACCCTTGTTAACAAAGCTCCTTCAAGAGGGCAAAATGAATGGTTAAAATGTGTGCCCACATCTGCACAAGTCTGAATCTCTCTAATAAATTATACCTTTCATTCATAAACCCTAAAAACTTCAATCAGACTGATGAGACAACAAAGACCTTCCATACAGCTACTGACATGTGATTTTTCCTTTTTTTATTATGAGATTTTCCCCTTTAATTGTTGAGGGTTTGAAAAAAATAACAATCTTTACATGTTGATTTTTAACTTTAGCTGGATTTCCACATTAATAAGGAATGTTTTGTGGTCTGAAATCAGCACTGAATTACCTGATGCTGACTGCAGTGTGGGCTTCCTCCCCTGGAAAGTTTTCCTAAGCTTATTGGTTTAAGGTTTGCTTCCCTGCCCCTATCACCGCCCCCGCTGCTTGCCCACACTAGAATGTTCTGCTGCCGGGCTTTCCCCATGAGTTGCTTGTAATCCCCTCCCTACTTATATTTCATTTGCTCCCCCGCTTGTCCCTCATGTTGTCCCGGAGCCCCGTTGGCTCCGCCCCTGCTGTTCCTCCCCGGGAAACCCCGTATTTCCCCCTAAAAACCCCCTCCCTTTGTTCTCTCGGCGTGGTGTGGCCGCGACCCCAGCCCCGCCGTGCTCTGCGCCCGGTAGCTGCGTGGACCGCCCCACCCGAGAGCCCCCAGTGTGCCTCCCCCGCGCCGCTTCTCCTGAATAAACTGCCCACTGGTGACTCTCAACTCGTAGCACTCTCTTTATCACGGGAAGCGACCAGCGACTCCACGGCGTTCCTGCCCGGCAGGCCCCCGCCTCCGCCGCGTTGTCCCTGCCGCTCCAACGGAGCGACCCTGGGAACACCGAGGCTGACTGCAGCCGCCTCTGGACAGAGCCGAACAGCCGGGAGGGCTGAGAGCTTGGGCCAGGTGAGGCCCCCGAGGTCTCCCGAAGCCCCGGAAGCTCGTTGGGGCCAGGCGGCCGGACCCCTCCGGACCCTTTACAACTTCAAGTGGCGCCGTCAACGTGACCCTCCGAACCTGCCTTCGCTCCTTGGAAGGGAAGAGTGGAGATCTGTTGTTCCGCCACCCGGCGAGTTGCAGCACCCTCCCTGGACTACATCGAGAGGTGCTCCTCGCCGGCACCGCCAGCCCCGTGAGCCCCGTGAACCGACCGCGCCGCTTTGTGTTCGGGTGAGTTGGTAGGGAAAGGGGTTCCCTAGCTTGCCCTCTTTTCATTTAATTTTTCGTTCGGATCGGTCGGGTGAGAGTTTGGTTAGGCTAACCTTTATCTCGGGTGGAAAAGATGGGAGTTAACCTAACCAAAAAGCAACGAGAATTTTATGTTTCCGTTAAAACCTCCCTCCGAGTAGCGAAATTTTCTTTTCCCTCCCCGCTCCTAAAACGCTTTGTTAAATTTATTTTTGCCGAATTTCCCGATGTTTCTCCCCAAGATGCTAACTCCATCGATTTTTGGCGTGGGGTCCGCTCGCGCATGAACCAGCTTTTGTCCCGTGGAGACAAGCGAGTGGACCAGTTTTTCGGGATTTTAACACAGATTTTCCACGCTTTCCGTCCCTCCCTTCGGAGCGCGGGAGTCCCTGCTAACCCTTCCCCGTCTGCCCGTTCCTCAACTAACCCCAGCCCCTGTCCTTCGCGAGGCGACCGCGGCGGCTCAGAACGTCCGCGGACACGGAGTTCTCATCTAGTCTCCGGCGCCCCCGCGGTCACTTCGTCCCCTGCCTGGGAGGGAGAACGCGCGACCCTCTCGGGCACCCCCGGGTCTGTCTCTCCTAACCCCTCTTCCCGAGTTGATTCGTCCCTGGTAGTCCCCCGCAATCCCCGCCGTGTTTCCTTTTGTCTCCCCGGAGAGCCACAAAGGAGCGGCGGCAGGCAGCAGGATGGCGCCTGCCGCGTGGCTTTCCCATCCCCCATCCCTTCTCCCTATAATTCTCCCGTTCCCGCTGCTTCTTCGGCTTTCCCGCCGAGCCCCTTCCCTGATCCCTCCCCCTGGGCAGCCTATCCATCACCGTGCGGGCACACCCCCTCCCTCGGACCCTCCGCCCCTGCGCCCAACCCCTTTATCCCTACCCCGCCTACCTCCCCTTTCCCACCGAAACCCCACCTCTTCCTCGACTCCTCCCCGGGACCTTCGTCAGTCGCCCCTCCCTATGTTCCGCCCCTTCCTAACCCCTCCCCGGAGGTGGGTCTTCCTGGTTCCCACGGCTACCCTTCCGGCGTCCGCCGGAAGGACGCCATCTTGGATCCCCTTTCCCACGATGACCGGAAGGAGGCCATCTTTGTTGGTCCTCCAACGGTCCCTGACCGGAAGGAGGCCATCTTTGTTGGTCCTCCAACGGTCCCTGACCGGAAGGAGGCCATCTTTGTTGGTCCTCCAACGGTCCCTGACCGGAAGGAGGCCATCTTGGATGGGTCCTCCGGCTTGGCTGGGAAAGGTTGTCACCTAGATCCGGAACCGGGGAGCCTCCAGGCCCCCTTCGCCGCACCAGTCCGCGTTTCGGGGCAACGCGATCACCCACGGTGGGAGCCCTTTGATAGGGCCGCGCTCAAAGACCTGGCCAAAACGCAAAAGGAGTTTGGCCGGGACTCGAACTATTTCAGAGCAGTCCTTCACGCCACTTTCACCGGCGTCCCTCTAGTTCCCTCCGACATCAAATTAGTGATGTCTTGTCTACTGTCCCCCGTTGAATACCAAGAGTGGGAGGACGAGTGGAAAAGGCAGATCAGGGGGCTAGAGCGACTGCTTCCTGGGCACGGCACTCCAAACGGCCCCACCTTCGAGTTGTTGTTGGGTGAGGGGGATTACTCTAAACCCCAGACGCAAGCCCGAGAGATACCCATAGACATTCTGGTGTCTCTCGCTGGTGCAGCGGAGAGGGTACTGCTTGGTATCCCTCCGGTGGATGCCCCTACCATCCCCTACTTTGAGATATTCCAAGGGCCTGACGAGGCCTTCCCCAGTTTTGTTGATAAATTAAAACAGGCCATCGATCGTCAGGTCCCCGACCACACCATCAGGGAGCAGCTGCTTGTGGACGGGGCAATCACCAGATCCAATACCATCTGCAAAGAAATCATATTGTCCCTGCCACATGACCCACGGCCGACCATCGCCCAGATGGTCAGTGCCTGTCGGCGCCTGGCTGCGGTCAAGGCGCTGAATGCTAACACCTCTCAGGCACTGGCCATCCGAAACACCTATGCCACCTGTAACCGGTGTGGCAAAAGAGGACACTTCGCCGCAGACTGCCCCACGCCGGTCGAAGAAATCTCCAAGTTTTCCCGTTCTCCTGCCCCTGCCCGCGCCCAGCGCCCTTCCCCCATGTCCCTAACTGACCCTTCCTCGTTTCCACCTCCCTTCCCTGCTGGCCAGGGAAACTGAGAGCGCAGCGTGAGATGCCGGCCTCACGCTGCCAACAGCCACCGGCCGGCCTCGACCCCACGGATTTCCAGCAGGCGTGGGTCGATGATGACTGCACGATACCCGGATGTGACTCCTTTCTTGTTAAGCTAAAGTGTGACTTTCCTGACGCTCTTGTCCTTGCCATTTCAGATGCGGACGCCGGACCCAAAGGGATTGCCATCATCCCTTCCTTGATCAGAGTGGATGCAGAGGGGTTCTTTCCACTCCAGGTTGAAGTTGCCGACCCCCCCTCTTATCCTCTCTAGGAATCAGGTCGTGGCCAGGATCAAGGTCATCCCGTTCCACGCTATCCTCACGGAACGACCGCTGGTTGCCTGGTCCGAGGCGGTTGGTAAAGACAGGCCAATGCTTACTTGTGGCCTTTCCCAGAAGGGAAGCAACATCTCCCTTACTGGCATGATTGACACTGGTGCGGATGTCACGGTCATCTCCTCGGCGAGTTGGCCGTCGGCATGGGCCAAGGAGCCTGTGGCTCAGTCGTTGAAAGGTGTGGGAGGATATACTCCTGCAGAGCGGAGTTCCATCCCCGTTCTAATTGAAGGCCCCGAGGGTCGCATCGCCACCGTGCGGCCATTCATCATCAACTCGGGATTCAACCTGTGGGGGAGAGACACTATGTCCCAATGGGGTGCCCGAGTCGAATTGGCTCCGGCTCGGGATTTTTGATTGGGGTCACTGGTGAGCGCCCGACCCAGCCATTGAATTGGCTCACTAATAAACCTGTCTGGGTCGACCAGTGGCCTTTGCCTATACACAAATTAAGAGCGCTCGAAGAGCTCGTTGAGGAGCAACTGGAGAAGGGGCACATCGTGCCCTCGACCAGTCCATGGAACTCGCCCGTCTTCGTTATCAAGAAGGCGGGAGGGACCAAATGGAGGCTCCTCCATGACCTCAGAAAAATAAACGAAGTCATTGAGGACATGGGGCCTCTCCAGCCTGGGTTGCCATCACCTTCAATGCTCCCGCGGGACTGGAAGATTGCAGTGGTGGACATAAAGGACTGCTTCTTCCAGATCCCCCTGCACCCAGACGATGCGCCCAGGTTCGCCTTTTCAGTTCCCTCCACCAACAGGGAACGCCCAATGCGCCGCTATCACTGGCGAGTGCTCCCGCAAGGGATGAAAAACTCCCCCACCATTTGCCAGTGGTATGTGGACAGCATTCTCGCACCAGTGCGAGAGGTCACGAGTGAGTCAATCATTGTCCATTATATGGATGATGTATTGGTCTGTTCGCCAACCGAAGCCATCTTGCGGACAGCACTCTCTAGAGTCGTGGGGGCCCTAGAGAGCGAAGGGTTTGAGATCCAACCCTCCAAGGTCCAGGTGACGGCGCCGTGGAGATACCTGGGAGCAAAAATTGAGGAACAAACAATAACACCCTTGCCGATCAAAATTATTGACAATCCATCTAACCTGCAGGAAATGCACCAGCTCTGTGGTGCCATCAACTGGATTCGGCCCCTGATCGGCATCTCCTCGGAAGACCTGGTCCCGCTGTTTTCCCTCCTGTGTGGAGATCGCGACCTGACCTCCCCAAGGACACTGACCCCGGAAGCACGGGAATCCATCAGAAAGGTACAGAACGCCCTGAAAACATGTCGCGTTCACCGATGCGACCCCAAATTGCCCTTTAATTTGGCCATCCTCGGTAAAATGCCCCACCTGCACGGGCTCATCTTTCAATGGGACCTGAAAGACATGGAGAACCGACTGCTCATTATTGAGTGGGTCTTCCTGCCTATCTCGTCCCCCAAAGTTTTAGTTTCGCCACTGGACAAGGCGGCGCAGCTTGTTAGACGAGCGAGGTCCCGCCTGTCCACCCTAGCAGGACGTGAGTTCGCATACATCCACGTTCCATTCGACACAAAATCATTCGAATTTGCCTTGCTAAAGAGTGAGGAGATGCAGCTAGCACTTGAATCGTTTCCCGGCCAGGTTGTTACCTGGTTTCCAAAACATAAGATATTCGCAATATCTGAACTAAAAATTGTTCTTGACCGGGTCCAAAGTCGGAAATCCCTCAGTGCTCCGACACTTTTCACTGACGGCTCGGGCACATCAGGAAAATCGGTGATCGCCTGGTGGAACCCCTCGACAGAGCGGTGGGATTGCGATGTCGAGATCGTTTCTGGGTCCGCCCAGGTGGCCGAGCTCGCAGCCGCCGTCAGAGCATTTGAGCGCTTTCCGGGACCCTTCAATCTGGTTACTGATTCGGCCTATGTAGCGGGGATCGTTTCAAGGGCTGAGGACAGTTGGCTGTCCGGCTCCTCCAACCCAAAAATTAATTGCTTGGTCAAGAGGCTCAAGACAGCCATTTCCCACCGTGACCAACCCTTCTACGTGATGCATGTGCGTTCACACACTGACCTTCCGGGTCCAATCACGGAAGGGAATAGGGTGGCAGACGCGCTCGCTGCGCCCGTGCATGTTGCCAACGTGCCTGATCGATTCCAGCAGGCATCGCTGAGCCATGCACTCTTTCACCAAATTGTCCCGGCCTTGAGGCGAATGTTTGAGTTAACAGTGGACCAAGCCAAGGCCATTGTGGCGGCCTGTCCCCATTGTCAACCCCTCCAGATTACATCCATGGGGTCTGGAATCAACCCCAGAGGGCTTAATAGTGGGGAGCTTTGGCAGTCAGATGTCACGCACGTGCCTGAATTTGGCCGACTAAAATATGTACACGTGAGCGTAGACACCTTTTCAGGCGCGATCTTTGCCACCGCACATTCGGGGGAAAAGGCGAAGGATGTGATTTCGCACTTCCTGCAGGCCTTCGCCGTCCTGGGTATTCCTAAAGAGGTTAAGACGGACAACGGTCCGTGTTACACCTCTGGACCAGTGAGGAAATTTTTCCTCCAGTGGGGCATTTCCCACACCACCGGGATTCCCCACTCAGCCACGGGTCAAGCCCTGGTGGAAAGGGCCCATCGGTCCCTCAAGAGGGTGCTTCAGCAGCAAAAGGGGGGACCAGAAACAGAGACCCCGGCAAATCGGCTCGCCAGGGCTCTTTTTACTCTAAATTTTCTCAATTGCTCCGATAAGGAGCCAGACCCCCCGGTGGTTCGCCACTTTGCCAACCACACGCGAGCCAAGCTGAAGGAGCGCCCCCTTGTCCTGATCAAGGAACCGGATTCCCTAAAGATCGTTGGCCCCTTCCCTCTCGTCATCTGGGGGCGTGGCTATAGCTGCGTCTCCACCTCTGAAGGGCCACGATGGGTCCCAGCTAAATTTGTCAAGCCTTTCCTAAAAGCAGGGCCACTCTCCCCGAGACCGGAGCCAAAGGACGTGACATCGGCCCACTGGCGCCGCAAGAAGAAGGCGGAGACTCCACCTTCCTCACCTCGCCGCCTCCGATCCCACACTCGCAAGCAGAGCGTCTGAGTCACCAAGAGTCCATCCCGCAGTTCCCTGAGCCAGCCTCCCACTTCCCTTCCCCCTCTTCCCTATGGCCTTTCCGTCCTCCCTCCTCCTCCTACCCCAACACGTGTTTCTTATGTTAATGCTGTTTTGTTTATCTCCACATTCAGTGGCCAAGATGCGCACCGTCACCCTCGCGCACCTTTACCTCCTCCTCTTGACCATCGTCCCAGTCCAACCGTGGGTTGTGAGGCAGCCTAGCTCCAACGTCTGGGTGACTTCAGCCCGTGCCATGAACAAGGAGCAAATGTGGATCCGTTGATTTTTTGCTCCTTGCGCATGGACATGGCTGTCAACAGTTTGAGGGGCTCTGCTGCTTCAACCTATCCTCCAGGAGCCGTAGCATCCACCAGAGGCTGCAAGATATGGACGCCTTGATAAGAAACATCACCTTCGAGAGCAGTCTCTGGTTTGAAAGCCCCGTGGATGGCGTCCGTCATGCTGTGAACTCCACGCTTTCCACCGTCGGAGGATGGGCCCACAAAGCACTGAAAGGACTGGGACTGCCCGAATGGGGAGCCACGCTTTTAAAAGACTGCATTATTGTTTTATTTGCTATTGCTTTAATTGCTGCTTCATTTGCATTGATTAAGAAATATTTAGTTAAGCATATTCGCTCCTTATTTAGTAAAGAAGGGGGAGGTGTGGGGGTGCGGTGGCCCGATGCTGCGGATCCCGAGTCCCCGAGGCCGGCGGTCGGCGTAATCCACGGGGACGCTGCCGAGGATGCCATCGCCTGGGACTCGGAGGAGGCCGGGCCGTAAACCGCTCTCTCCCTCCCCTGGAAAGTTTTCCTAAGCTTATTGGTTTAAGGTTTGCTTCCCCGCCCCTATCACCGCCCCCGCTGCTTGCCCACACTAGAATGTTCTACTGCCGGGCTTTCCCCATGAGTTGCTTGTAATCCCCTCCCTACTTATATTTCATTTGCTCCCCCGCGTGTCCCTCATGTTGTCCCGGAGCCCCGTTGGCTCCGCCCCTGCTGTTCCTCCCCGGGAAACCCCGTATTTCCCCCTAAAAACCCCTTCCCTTTGTTCTCTCGGTGTGGTGTGGCCGCGACCCCAGCCCCGCCGGGTTCTGTGCCCGGCAGCTGCGTGGACCGCCCCACCCGAGAGCCCCCAGTGTGCCTCCCCGCGCCGCTTCTCCTTGAATAAACTGCACACTGGTGACTCTCAACTCGTAGCACTCTCTTTATCACGGGAAGCGACCAGCGACTCCACGGCGTTCCTGCCCGGCAGGCACCCGCCTCCGCCGCGTGGTCCCTGCCGCTCCAAAGGAGCGACCCTGGGAACACCGAGGCTGACTGCAGCCGCCTCTGGACAGAGCCGAACAGCCGGGAGGGCTGAGAGCTTGGGCCAGGTGAGGCCCCCGAGGTCTCCCGAAGCCCCGGAAGCTCGTTGGGGCCAGGCGGCCGGACCCCGCCGGACCCCTTTTACAACTTCAGGC